>NC_143039.1:3650000-3990000 GCF_057628025.1 Oncorhynchus mykiss | reverse complement strand
TGGTCAGTCTGATAGGGTTAGTCTGCTCTCCTCACCCTGGTCAGTCTGATAGGGTTAGTCTGCTCTCCTCACCCTGGTCAGTCTGATAGGGTTAGTCTGCTCTCCTCACCCTGGTCAGTCTGATAGGGTTAGTCTGCTCTCCTCACCCTGGTCAGTCTGATAGGGTTAGTCTGCTCTCCTCACACTGGTCAGTCTGATAGGGTTAGTCTGCTCTCCTCACCCTGGTCAGTCTGATAGGGTTAGTCTGGGTTATTCTGCTCTCCTCACCCTGGTCAGTCTGATAGGGTTAGTCTGGGTTAGGCTGCTCTCCTCACCCTGGTCAGTCTGATAGGGTTAGTCTGCTCTCCTCACCCTGGTCAGTCTGATAGGGTTAGTCTGCTCTCCTCACCCTGGTCAGTCTGATAGGGTTAGTCTGCTCTCCTCACCCTGGTCAGTCTGATAGGGTTAGTCTGGGTTAGGCTGCTCTCCTCACCCTGGTCAGTCTGATAGGGTTCGTCTGCTCTCCTCACCCTGGTCAGTCTGATAGGGTTAGTCTGGGTTAGGCTGCTCTCCTCACCCTGGTCAGTCTGATAGGGTTCGTCTGCTCTCCTCACCCTGGTCAGTCTGATAGGGTTAGTCTGCTCTCCTCACCCTGGTCAGTCTGGGTTAGTCAGCTCTCCTCACCCTGGTCAGTCTGATAGGGTTAGTCTGGATTAGTCTGCTCTCCTCACCCTGGTCACTCTGATAGGGTTAGTCTGCTCTCCTCACCCTGGTCAGTCTGATAGGGTTAGTCTGCTCTCCTCACCCTGGTCAGTCTGATAGGGTTAGTCTGCTCTCCTCACCCTGGTCAGTCTGATAGGGTTAGTATGGGTTAGTCTGCTCTCCTCACCCTGGTCAGTCTGATAGGGTTAGTCTGGGTTAGCCTGCTCTCCTCACCCTGGTCAGTCTGATAGGGTTAGTCTGCTCTCCTCACCCTGGTCAGTCTGATAGGGTTAGTCTGGGTTAGGCTGCTCTCCTCACCCTGGTCAGTCTGATAGGGTTAGTCTGGGTTAGTCTGCTCTCCTCACCCTGGTCAGTCTGATAGGGTTAGTCTGCTCTCCTCACCCTGGTCAGTCTGATAGGGTTAGTCTGGGTTAGGCTGCTCTCCTCACCCTGGTCAGTCTGATAGGGTTAGTCTGGGTTAGGCTGCTCTCCTCACCCTGGTCAGTCTGATAGGGTTAGTCTGGGTTAGTCTGCTCTCCTCACCCTGGTCAGTCTGATAGGGTTAGTCTGCTCTCCTCACCCTGGTCAGTCTGATAGGGTTAGTCTGCTCTCCTCACCCTGGTCAGTCTGATAGGGTTAGTCTGGATTAGTCTGCTCTCTTCACCCTGGTCAGTCTGATAGGGTTAGTCTGGGTTAGGCTGCTCTCCTCACCCTGGTCAGTCTGATAGGGGTAGCCTGCTCTCCTCACCCTGGTCAGTCTGATAGGGTTAGTCTGCTCTCCTCACCCTAGTCAGTCTGATAGGGTTAGTCTGGGTTAGGCTGCTCACTCACCCTGGTCAGTCCGAGCTGTTCAGTCTTCTGTTTCTTTCTGGGTCTGCTGGGAGGCTCCTCTACCTCCTCCTCCTCCTCTGTGGCCACTGGCAGGACAACAGAACAGTCAGCAGGGAGAGAGATACATAGTTAACATGGATACTATATATACATGGAGCTGTGAACCAATCTAACTCCATTATCATCCCAGACAACCCAGAGTCCAGTAGGACTGTACCAGACAACCCAGAGTCCAATAGGACTGTACCAGACAACCCAGAGTCCAATAGGACTGTACCAGACAACCCAGAGTCCAATAGTACCTGCTGACCAGATCTTCAGCATCTTGTCCCAGGAACCACTGCAGAACTGAGAGGAATGGAGACAAAAATAAATCTATTAGTTGCTGAGCAGTGATGTTGACAGCTGCAAATCCGCCCCATCTTCTCCTCCCATGTCCCACCATCTTCTCCTCCTACCCCCCTGTCACCTTAGTGCGTGTGGGATCCGTGGCGATAGTGTCAACACTCCCAGCGTGTCCACGGCAACAGTGTCTAGCTTTCAGCTTGTTCCTCTCAGAGTTCCACTCCCACAGCAGAATGGTTTGGTCCAGAGAGGCCGTGAGCAGCAGGGAGGTCAGGCCATCTAGACAAACATAGGGGTGTCAGGATGAGACGATCAAGACCAACGTTCCCCAACAGGCGGCCCTCAGGCTGAATTTGGCCCGCGGGTGATTTTATTTGGCCCCCCAAGTTTTAAAAACAACAACTGTAAAAACACCAGCAACTCAGCTCCAAGTGACCCAGACCCTACCCCTCACCTCTCCTGACCCAGGCCACGTCCTTCACCACGTCCGTGTGTCCGGCCACCGTCATCACAGCCTTGCCCTCCAGAGACCAGATCCTGGCCGTCTTATCATAGGAGCCCGTCAGGATCCTGGAGCAGACATCATTAACAGGGTATCTGGGTTAGGGTCTCTGCCATTCAGAGTCTGGGTTAGGGTCTCTGCCATTCAGAGTCTGGGTTAGGGTCTCTGCCATTCAGTCTGGGTTAGGGTCTCTGCCATTCAGAGTCTGGGTTAGGGTCTCTGCCATTCAGAGTCTGGGTTAGGGTCTCTGCCATTCAGAGTCTGGGTTAGGGTCTCTGCCATTCAGAGTCTGGGTTAGGGTCTCTGCCATTCAGAGTCTGGGTTAGGGTCTCTGCCATTCAGAGTCTGGGTTAGGGTCTCTGCCATTCAGAGTCTGGGTTAGGGTCTCTGCCATTCAGAGTCTGGGTTAGGGTCTCTGCCATTCAGAGTCTGGGTTAGGGTCTCTGCCATTCAGAGTCTGGGTTAGGGTCTCTGCCATTCAGAGTCTGGGTTAGGGTCTCTGCCATTCAGAGTCTGGGTTAGGGTCTCTGCCATTCAGAGTCTGGGTTAGGGTCTCTGCCATTCAGAGTCTGGGTTAGGGTCTCTGCCATTCAGAGTCTGGGGTTGGGTCTCTGGCAGAGGTGTGGACTCGAGTCACGACTTGGACTCGAGTCACAAATATGGTGACTTGCAACTCGACTTTAACACCAATGACTCGGGACTTGACTTGGACTTGAGCCTTTTGACTCGACCTGACTTGATACCCTCCCCAAGCCCAAATAATAAGTGTGCAGGGCATCAACTCTTCATTTAACGGATTACAGTTTGAATCGGACAGCAGCCAATCAAATTGTGCCAGCTGAGAAAAAGTTGTGCATTGCAGTACAGAGGAACGTCGGCGGGTGAATTCAGGATGGAGCCCTTGGAAAGATTATGCCCAAAATTATTTTAAGATATAAAGACGACGCTGTATCAACAAAAAACGGGTTGCAACTTGCAAAACATGCGGTAAGAAAATGACAGACGGAGGCGCAGCAACTTCCAACTTTATTCGCCATTTGAAGCTGCACAAAGAATGGTAAGTCGTGGCTAATACAGCCGACAGCTATATATATAACTTTACTAGTGTAGCATGTAGGCTAACATAACATTAAATCAATGAGCCTCCACACAGTCAGTCAATGTGGGAACGTGATCATTGCATCCAAGATTGAGCTACAACTGGCTAGGCAGTTGGTAGCCTAAATCCTGCCTGATGTTACTGCTGTTCTTGAAACCATTGACATACATTAGCCTACTGTAACCACACAGAGAGAGTGTGTGTGTGTGTGTTAAGGTTGTGCGATTGTGTACAAGCCTACATCGCCCAATTGCGCCACATAGCGATCCTCGATAGTCGATCACAATGGGGTGGGGCGGGTCTTTCTCATGGCTACCCATGTATTTCCATGGAAATATAAAGTTTATTTGGAAAGTAATAAATATATATATTTTTAAAAGCATTCATGATTTGTTAAAAATATGAAATAGTATTAGATTAGCACATTAGGACTCGTTTAGGACTCGAAACTCAAAGTTTAGGACTTGAGACTTGCCGCTCTTGACAGGAGACTTGACTCGGACTTGCCTGTCTTGACTTGGGACTTGAGTGCTGTCTTGAGAATTACTTGTGACTTGTAAAACAATGACTCTGGGTTAGGGTCTCTGGGTTAGGGTCTCTTACCATTCAGTCTGGGTTAGGGTTTCTGGGTTAGGGTCTCTACCATTCAGAGTCTGGGTTAGGGTCTCTGGGTTAGGGTCTCTTACCATTCAGAGTCTGGGTTAGGGTCTCTGCCATTCAGAGTCTGGGTTAGGGTCTCTGCCATTCAGAGTCTGGGTTAGGGTCTCTTACCATTCAGAGTCTGGGTTAGGGTCTCTGGGTTAGGGTCTCTGGGTTAGGGTCTCTGGGTTAGGGTCTACCATTCAGAGTCTGGGTTAGGGTCTCTGGGTTAGGGTCTCTTACCATTCAGAGTCTGGGTTAGGGTCTCTTACCATTCAGAGTCTGGGTTAGGGTCTCTTACCATTCAGTCTGGGTTAGGGTCTCTTACCATTCAGAGTCTGGGTTAGGGTCTCTTACCATTCAGAGTCTGGGTTAGGGTCTCTACCATTCAGAGTCTGGGTTAGGGTCTCTGGGTTAGGGTCTCTACCATTCAGAGTCTGGGTTAGACGTCATGTCTCTTACCATTCAGTCTGGGTTTGACGTCATGTCTCTACCATTCAGAGTCTGGGTTAGACGTCGTGTCGCTTACCATTCAAAGTCTGGGTTAGACGTCATGTCTCTTACCATTCAGAGTCTGGGTTAGACGTCATGTCTCTTACCATTCAGAGTCTGGGTTAGACGTCATGTCTCTTACCATTCAGAGTCTGGGTTAGGGTCTCTGGGTTAGGGTCTCTACCATTCAGAGTCTGGGTTAGACGTCATGTCTCTTACCATTCAGTCTGGGTTTGACGTCATGTCTCTTACCATTCAAAGTCTGGGTTAGACGTCGTGTCTCTTACCATTCAGTCTGGGTTAGACGTCGTGTCTCTTACCATTCAGTCTGGGTTAGACGTCGTGTCTCTTACCAATCAGTCTGGGTTAAACGTCCTGTCTCTGACCATTCAGTCTGGGTTAGACGTCGTGTCTCTTACCATTCAGTCTGGGTTAGACGTCATGTCTCTTACCATTCAGAGTCTGGGTTAGGGTCTCTTACCATTCAGTCTGGGTTAGACGTCATGTCTCTTACCATTCAGTCTGGGTTAGACGTCATGTCTCTTACCATTCAGTCTGGGTTTGACGTCATGCCTCTTACCATTCAGAGTCTGCCTCCACTGAGCTGATCCAGTCATCATGCATCATACACTCCTCTGGTTGGGGAGCGGTGAACCTCTCCACATACTCGATCTCCACCACATCTTCCTGTAACACACACACACAAAACATGCTTCAAGTCACATTGGCATACTAAGCAGGCTACGCGTAAACCCTACTGTCCAGGGGTCCTACTACCATCCAGAGGTCCTGCTACTGCCCAGAGGTCCTGCTACCGCCCAGAGGTCCTGCTACCGCCCAGAGGTCCTGCTACCGCCCAGAGGTCCTACTACCGCCCAGAGGTCCTACAAGTAAAACCCTACTGTCCAGAGGGTGCTACTACTGTCCAGAGGGTGCTACTGCTGTCCAGAGGGTGCTACTACTGTCCAGAGGGTGCTACTACTGTCCAGAGGTCCTACTACCACCCAGAGGGTGCTACGAGTAAACACTACTATCCAGAGGTCCTACTACCGCCCCGAGGTCCTACTACCGTCGAGGTCCTACTACCGTACAGAGGGTGCTACGAGTAAACACTACTATCCAGAGGTCCTACTACCGTCCAGAGGTCCTACTACCGTCCAAAGGTCCTACTACCGTCCAGAGGTCCTACTACCGTCCAGAGGTCCTACTACCGTCCAGAGGTCCTACTACCGTCCAGAGGTCCTACTACTGTCCAGAGGTCCTATAAGTAAAACCCTACCGCCCAGAGGTCCTACTACCGCCCAGAGGTCCTACAAGTAAAACGCTACCGCCCAGAGACCTTCTACCACCCAGAGGTCCTACAAGTAAAACCCTACCGCCCAGAGGTCCTACAAGTAAAACCCTACCACCCAGAGGTCCTACTACCGCCCAGAGGTCCTACAAGTAAAACCCTACCGCCCAGAGGTCCTTCTACCACCCAGAGGTCCTACTACCGCCCAGAGGACCTACTACCGCCCAGAGGACCTACTACCGCCCAGAGGTCCTACTACCGCCCAGAGGTCCTACTACCGCCCAGAGGTCCTACTACCGCCCAGAGGTCCTACTACCGCCCAGAGGTCCTACTAGTAAAAACCTACTGTCCAGAGGGTGCTACTGCTGTCCAGAGGGTGCTACTACTGTCCAGAGGGTGCTAATGCTGTCCAGAGGGTGCTACTACTGTCCAGAGGGTGCTACTACTGTCCAGAGGGTGCTACTACCGTCCAGAGGGTGCTACTACCGCCCAGAGGGTGCTACTACCGCCCAGAGGGTGCTACTACCGCCCAGAGGGTGCTACTACCGCCCAGAGGGTGCTACTACCGCCCAGAGGGTGCTACTACCGCCCAGAGGGTGCTACTACCGCCCAGAGGGTGCTACTACCGCCCAGAGGGTGCTACTACCGCCCAGAGGGTGCTACTACCACCCAGAGGGTGCTACTACCGCCCAGAGGGTGCTACTACCGCCCAGAGGGTGCTACTACCGCCCAGAGGGTGCTACTACCGCCCAGAGGGTGCTACTACCGCCCAGAGGGTGCTACTACCGCCCAGAGGGTGCTACTACCACCCAGAGGGTGCTACGAGTAAACACTACTATCCAGAGGTCCTACTACCATCCAGAGGTCCTACTACCGTCCAGAGGTCCTACTACTGTCCAGAGGTCCTATAAGTAAAACCCTACCGCCCAGAGGTCCTACTACCGCCCAGAGGTCCTACAAGTAAAACCCTACCGCCCAGAGACCTTCTACCACCCAGAGGTCCTACAAGTAAAACCCTACCGCCCAGAGGTCCTACAAGTAAAACCCTACCACCCAGAAGTCCTACTACCGCCCAGAGGTCCTACAAGTAAAACCCTACCGCCCAGAGGTCCTTCTACCACCCAGAGGTCCTACTACCGCCCAGAGGACCTACTACCGCCCAGAGGTCCTACTACCGCCCAGAGGTCCTACTACCGCCCAGAGGTCCTACTACCGCCCAGAGGTCCTACTAGTAAAAACCTACTGTCCAGAGGGTGCTACTGCTGTCCAGAGGGTGCTACTACTGTCCAGAGGGTGCTAATGCTGTCCAGAGGGTGCTACTACTGTCCAGAGGGTGCTACTACTGTCCAGAGGGTGCTACTACCGCCCAGAGGGTGCTACTACCGCCCAGAGGGTGCTACTACCGCCCAGAGGGTGCTACTACCGCCCAGAGGGTGCTACTACCGCCCAGAGGGTGCTACTACCGCCCAGAGGGTGCTACTACCGCCCAGAGGGTGCTACTACCGCCCAGAGGGTGCTACTACCGCCCAGAGGGTGCTACTACCGCCCAGAGGGTGCTACTACCGCCCAGAGGGTGCTACTACCGCCCAGAGGGTGCTACTACCGCCAAGAGGGTGCTACTACCACCCAGAGGGTGCTACGAGTAAACACTACTATCCAGAGGTCCTACTACCATCCAGAGGTCCTACTACCGCCCAGAGGTCCTACTACCGCCCAGAGGTCCTACTACCGCCCAGAGGTCCTACTACCGCCCAGAGGTCCTACTACCGCCCAGAGGTCCTACTACTGTCCAGAGGTCCTACAAGTAAAACCCTACCGCCCAGTGGTCCTACTACCGCCCAGAGGTCCTACAAGTAAAACCCTATCGCCCAGAGGTCCTGCTACCGCCCAGAGGGTCCTACTACCGCCCAGAGGTCCTACAAGTAAAACCCTACCGCCCAGAGGTCCTGCTACCGCCCAGGGGGACTACTACCGCCCAGGGGGACTACAAGTAAAACCCTACTGTCCAGAGGGTGCTACTACTGTCCAGAGGGTGCTACTACTGTCCAGAGGGTGCTACTACTGTCCAGAGGGTGCTACTACTGTCCAGAGGGTGCTACTACTGTCCAGAGGTCCTACTACCGCCCAGAGGGTGCTACTACTGTCCAGAGGGTGCTACTACTGTCCAGAGGTCCTACTACCACCCAGAGGGTGCTACGAGTAAACACTACTATCCAGAGGTCCTACTACCATCCAGAGGGTGCTACGAGTAAACACTACTATCCAGAGGTCGTACTACCGCCCAGAGGTCCTACTACCGTCCAGAGGTCCTACTACCGTCCAGAGGTCCTACTACTGTCCAGAGGTCCTACAAGTAAAACCCTACCGCCCAGTGGTCCTACTACCGCCCAGAGGTCCTACAAGTAAAACCCTACTACCGGCCAGAGTTCCTACTACCGCCCAGAGGTCCTACAAGTAAAACCCTACCGCCCAGAGGTCCTAATACCACCCAGAGGTCTTACTACCGCCCAGAGGTCATGCTACCGTCCAGAGGTCCTACAAGTAAAACCCTAACGCCCAGAGGTCCTACAAGTAAAACCCTACCGCCCAAAGGTCCTAATACCACCCAGAGGTCCTACTACCACCCAGAGGTCCTACTACCGCCCAGAGGTCCTACAAGTAAAACCCTACCGTCATACTACCGCCCAGAGGTCCTACAAGTAACACCCTACTGTCCAGAGGGTGCTACTGCTGTCCAGAGGGTGCTACTACTGTCCAGAGGGTGCTACTGCTGTCCAGAGGGTGCTACTGCTGTCCAGAGGGTGCTACTGCTGTCCAGAGGGTGCTACTACTGTCCAGAGGGTGCTACTACTGTCCAGAGGGTGCTACTACTGTCCAGAGGGTGCTACTACTGTCCAGAGGTTGCTACTACTGTCCAGAGGGTGCTACTACCGTCCAGAGGTCCTACTACCGCCCAGAGGTCCTACTACCGCCCAGAGGGTGCTACTACCGCCCAGAGGGTGCTACTACCGCCCAGAGGGTGCTACTACCACCCAGAGGGTGCTACTACCACCCAGAGGGTGCTACTACCACCCAGAGGGTGCTACTACCACCCAGAGGGTGCTAGGAGTAAACACTACTATCCAGAGGTCCTACTACCGCCCCACGGTCCTACTACCGCCCAGAGGTCCTACTACCGCCCAGAGGTCCTACTACCGCCCAGAGGTCCCTACTACCGCCCAGAGGTCCCTACTACCGCCCAGAGGTCCTACAAGTAAAACCCTACCGCCCAGAGGTCCTACAAGTAAAACCCTACCACCCAGAGGTCCTGCTACCGCCCAGAGGTCCTACTACCGCCCAGAGGTCCTACTACCGCCCAGAGGTCCTACTACCGCCCAGAGGTCCTACTACCGCCCAGAGGTCCTACAAGTAAAACCCTACCGCCCAGAGGTCCTGCTACCGCCCAGAGGTCCTGCTACCGCCCAGAGGTCCTGCTACCGCCCAGAGGTCCTGCTACCGCCCAGAGGTCCTACTACCGCCCAGAGGTCCTACAAGTAAAACCCTACCGCCCAGTGGTCCTACTACCGCCCAGAGGTCCTACAAGTAAAACCCTACCGCCCCGGGGGACTGCTACCGCCCAGGGGGACTACTACCGCCCAGGGGGACTACTACCGCCCAGGGGGACTACTACCGCCCAGAGGTTCTACAAGTAAAACCCTACTGTCCAGAGGGTGCTACTACCGTCCAGAGGTCCTACTACCGTCCAGAGGGTGCTACTACCGCCCAGAGGGTGCTACTACCGCCCAGAGGGTGCTACTACCGCCCAGAGGGTGCTACTACCGCCCAGAGGGTGCTACTACCGCCCAGAGGGTGCTACTACCGCCCAGAGGGTGCTACTACCGCCCAGAGGGTGCTACTACCGCCCAGAGGGTGCTACTACCGCCCAGAGGGTGCTACTACCACCCAGAGGGTGCTACTACCACCCAGAGGGTGCAACTACCACCCAGAGGGTGCTACTACCACCCAGAGGGTGCAACTACCACCCAGAGGGTGCTACGAGTAAACACTACTACCGCCCAGAGGTCCTACTACCGCCCAGAGGTCCCTACTACCACCCAGAGGTCCTTACTACCGCCCAGAGGTCCCTACTACCGCCCAGAGGTCCCTACTACCGCCCAGAGGTCCTACAAGTAAAACCCTACCGCCCAGAGGTCCTGCTACCGCCCAGAGGTCCTGCTACCGCCCAGAGGTCCTGCTACCGCCCAGAGGTCCTGCTACCGCCCAGAGGTCCTGCTACCGCCCAGAGGTCCTGCTACCACCCAGGGTACTGCTACCGCCCAGAGGTCCTGCTACCACCCAGAGGTCCTACAAGTAAAACCCTACCGCCCAGAGGTCCTACAAGTAAAACCCTACCACCCAGAGGTCCTACTACCACCCAGAGGTCCTGCTAACGCCCAGAGGTCATACTACCGCCCAGAGGTCATACTACCGCCCAGAGGTCCTACTACCGCCCAGAGGTCCTACAAGTAAAATCCTACCACCCAGAGGTCCTACTACCACCCAGAGGTCCTACTACCGCCCAGAGGTCCTACTACCGCCCAGAGGTCCTACAAGTAAAACCCTACCGTCATACTACCGCCCAGAGGTCCTACAAGTAACACCCTACTGTCCAGAGGGTGCTACTGCTGTCCAGAGGGTGCTACTACTGTCCAGAGGGTGCTACTACTGTCCAGAGGGTGCTACTGCTGTCCAGAGGGTGCTACTGCTGTCCAGAGGGTGCTACTACTGTCCAGAAGGTGCTACTACTGTCCAGAGGGTGCTACTACTGTCCAGAGGGTGCTACTACTGTCCAGAGGGTGCTACTACTGTCCAGAGGGTGCTACTGCTGTCCAGAGGGTGCTACTACTGTCCAGAGGGTGCTACTACTGTCCAGAGGGTGCTACTACCGTCCAGAGGGTGCTACTACCGTCCAGAGGGTGCTACTACCGTCCAGAGGGTGCTACTACCGCCCAGAGGGTGCTACTACCGCCCAGAGGGTGCTACGAGTAAACACTACTATCCAGAGGTCCTAGTACCGCCCCACGGTCCTACTACCGTCCAGAGGTCCTACTACCGTCCAGAGGTCCTACAAGTAAAACCCTACCGCCCAGAGGTCCTTCTACCGCCCAGAGGTCCTACTACCGCCCAGAGGTCCTACTACCGCCCAGAGGTAATACTACCGCCCAGAGGTCCTACAAGTAACACCCTACTGTCCAGAGGGTGCTACTGCTGTCCAGAGGGTGCTACTACTGTCCAGAGGGTGCTACTACTGTCCAGAGGGTGCTACTACTGTCCAGAGGTCCTACTACCGCCCAGAGGTCCTACTACCGCCCAGAGGGTGCTACTACCGCCCAGAGGGTGCTACTACCGCCCAGAGGGTGCTACTACCGCCCAGAGGGTGCTACTACCACCCAGAGGGTGCTACTACCACCCAGAGGGTGCTACTACCACCCAGAGGGTGCTAGGAGTAAACACTACTATCCAGAGGTCCTACTACCGCCCCACGGTCCTACTACCGCCCAGAGGTCCTACTACCGCCCAGAGGTCCTACTACCGCCCAGAGGTCCCTACTACCGCCCAGAGGTCCCTACTACCGCCCAGAGGTCCCTACTACCGCCCAGAGGTCCCTACTACCGCCCAGAGGTCCTACAAGTAAAACCCTACCGCCCAGAGGTCCTACAAGTAAAACCCTACCACCCAGAGGTCCTGCTACCGCCCAGAGGTCCTGCTACCGCCCAGAGGTCCTACTACCGCCCAGAGGTCCTACTACCGCCCAGAGGTCCTACTACCGCCCAGAGGTCCTACTACCGCCCAGAGGTCCTACTACCGCCCAGAGGTCCTACAAGTAAAACCCTACCGCCCAGAGGTCCTGCTACCGCCCAGAGGTCCTGCTACCGCCCAGAGGTCCTGCTACCGCCCAGAGGTCCTGCTACCGCCCAGAGGTCCTGCTACCGCCCAGAGGTCCTACTACCGCCCAGAGGTCCTACAAGTAAAACCCTACCACCCAGTGGTCCTACTACCGCCCAGAGGTCCTACAAGTAAAACCCTACCGCCCCGGGGGACTGCTACCGCCCAGGGGGACTACTACCGCCCAGGGGGACTACTACCGCCCAGGGGGACTACTACCGCCCAGAGGTTCTACAAGTAAAACCCTACTGTCCAGAGGGTGCTACTACCGTCCAGAGGTCCTACTACCGCCCAGAGGGTGCTACTACCGTCCAGAGGGTGCTACTACCGTCCAGAGGGTGCTACTACCGCCCAGAGGGTGCTACTACCGCCCAGAGGGTGCTACTACCGCCCAGAGGGTGCTACTACCGCCCAGAGGGTGCTACTACCGCCCAGAGGGTGCTACTACCACCCAGAGGGTGCTACTACCACCCAGAGGGTGCAACTACCACCCAGAGGGTGCAACTACCACCCAGAGGGTGCAACTACCACCCAGAGGGTGCTACGAGTAAACACTACTACCGCCCAGAGGTCCTACTACCGCCCAGAGGTCCCTACTACCACCCAGAGGTCCCTACTACCGCCCAGAGGTCCCTACTACCGCCCAGAGGTCCCTACTACCGCCCAGAGGCCCCTACTACCGCCCAGAGGTCCTACAAGTAAAACCCTACCGCCCAGAGGTCCTGCTACCGCCCAGAGGTCCTGCTACCGCCCAGAGGTCCTGCTACCGCCCAGAGGTCCTGCTACCGCCCAGAGGTCCTGCTACCGCCCAGAGGTCCTGCTACCGCCCAGAGGTCCTGCTACCGCCCAGGGTCCTGCTACCGCCCAGAGGTCCTGCTACCACCCAGAGGTCCTACAAGTAAAACCCTACCGCCCAGAGGTCCTACAAGTAAAACCCTACCACCCAGAGGTCCTACTACCACCCAGAGGTCCTGCTACCGCCCAGAGGTCATACTACCGCCCAGAGGTCATACTACCGCCCAGAGGTCCTACTACCGCCCAGAGGTCCTACAAGTAAAACCCTACCGCCCAGAGGTCCTGCTACCGCCCAGAGGTCCTGCTACCGCCCAGAGGTCCTGCTACCGCCCAGAGGTCCTGCTACCGCCCAGAGGTCCTGCTACCGCCCAGAGGTCCTACTACCGCCCAGAGGTCCTACTACTGTCCAGAGGTCCTACAAGTAAAACCCTACCGTCCAGAGGTTCTACTACCGCCCAGAGGTCCTACAAGTAAAACCCTACTGTCCAGAGGTCCTGCTACCGCCCAGGGGTCCTGCTACCGCCAAGAGGTCCTGCTACCGCCAAGAGGTCCTGCTACCGCCCAGAGGTCCTGCTACCGCTCAGAGGTCCTGCTACCGCTCAGAGGTCCTGCTACCGCCCAGAGGTCCTGCTACCGCCCAGAGGTCCTGCTACAGCCCAGAGGTCCTGCTACCGTCCAGAGGGTGCTTTTACCGTCCAGAGGGTGCTACGAGTAAACCCTACCCCCCAGAGGTCCTACTACAGAGGTCCTCCTACCCCCCCAGAGGTCCTACTACCCCCCCCCAGAGATCCTACTACCCCCCCGCAGAGGTCCTACTACCCCCCGCAGAGGTCCTACTACCCCCCCCAGAGGTCCTACTACCCCCCCCAGAGGTCCTACTCACCGTTGAGATGCCTTCAGCCTCCATGTGATTTGACAACGATGTCCGCAGGAACTGACCTCGCACCAGGAAGTCAAACTCAATCTGGCTGTGAGACCCTACAACAACAAAGCACACACAAAGATGAGACACCCAATATGATGCTAATACATTCATCAGTGATCTAGGTCAAACCAAGACAGCACCAGTCCTGAAATAATGTAATTGGAGAATAATAGTTACAAGGACAAACAATGTGTGTAATGTGACAAAAGGCTATACAAGACATCTGCAGTGGGTGGACATGGAATATTGGTCTCCTGAGTGTGGACACACGTCTTCCTATAGACCTGGGGGGCTCAGATGTTTGTGGTATCAGGGTGGGTGGAGAGGAAGCTAGGAAAGCTGCAGTCAGTCCAGGTAGCATGAAGTGGATTCATTATGATTGATGTCAGTGGAGGCTGCTGAGGGGAAGACGGCTCATAATAATGTCCGGAACAGAGCAAATGGAATGGCATCACATGGAAACCATGTGTTTGATACCATTACACTCCAGCCATTATCACGAGTCCATCCTCCCCAATTAAGGTGCCACCAACCTCCTCTGATATATGTTCACCCCATCTCCCAGAGGGATCAGCTTTGCTCAACTGGGGGAAGGAGAAGTTTTAGTCTGCGGAAAAGAGCTCCTCTCAAGGGGTTATAACAGTGCCTCTAAGTGTTGAGGTTAAGCAACTTAACAAGGTTCCTGCCGTGTTGAAGCCTGATGAATAACCAGAAATCAAGGTGGCTGGAAGGAGGAGAGTCTGGCCCTGATGCTGTGCTTTGTACTGGCTGGAGGGAGGTGAGTCTGGCCCTGATGCTGTGCTATGTACTGGCTGGAGGGAGGTGAGTCTGGCCCTGATGCTGTGCTATGTACTGGCTGGAGGGAGGTGAGTCTAGCCCTGATGCTGTGCTATGTACTGGCTGGAGGGAGGTGAGTCTGGCCCTGATGCTGTGCTATGTACTGGCTGGAGGGAGGCGAGTCTGGCCCTGATGCTGTGCTATGTACTGGCTGGAGGGAGGTGAGTCTGGCCCTGATGCTGTGCTACGTAGTGGCTGGAGGGAGGAGAGTCTGGCCCTGATACTGCGCTACGTAGTGGCTGGAGGGAGGAGAGTCTGGCCCTGATGCTGTGCTACGTAGTGGCTGGAGGGGGGAGAGTCTGGCCCTGATGCTGTGCTATATAGTGGCTGGAGGGAATAGAGTCTGGCCCTGATGCTGTGCTATATAGTGGCTGGAGGGTGGAGAGTCTGGGCCCGATGCTGTGCTATATAGTGGCTGGAGGGAATAGAGTCTGGCCCTGATGCTGTGCTATATAGTGGCTGGAGGGTGGAGAGTCTGGACCCGATGCTGTGCTATATAGTGGCTGGAGGGAATAGAGTCTGGCCCTGATGCTGTGCTATATAGTGGCTGGAGGGAATAGAGTCTGGCCCTGATGCTGTGCTATATAGTGGCTGGAGGGTGGAGAGTCTGGACCCGATGCTGTGCTATATAGTGGCTGGAGGGAATAGAGTCTGGCCCTGATGCTGTGCTATATAGTGGCTGGAGGGAATAGAGTCTGGCCCTGATGCTGTGCTATATAGTGGCTGGAGGGTGGAGAGTCTGGACCCGATGCTGTGCTATATAGTGGCTGGAGGGAATAGAGTCTGGCCCTGATGCTGTGCCATGAGGTTCTCCCTGATAGGGTGTTGTTAGGACAGTTAACCGGTTAGTGCCAGAAGTTTGGCCATGTGGCGTCATTGTGTAGAAAGGTCCAGCTGAGACGTGGTAGGGGTGGAGCTTTCCATTTAGTGAAGATGTCTGGAAGACAAGCATCAAGTGTAGTGACTGTGGAGGTAGTCATCAAGGTCTTCAGAATGCCCGGTTGAAACAGACACAGGTAGCTACAGTTGGTGGCTGTAATGCCACATTATATCGGATGCCAACCGCCATTAAACCCCAACGAATGGAAAAGCACCATTCTACAATCTATTCTCACCATTCTTTGCTTCCAGCAGCTTGTTGATGACGTTGCTGAGTTCCTGTACCTCTGAGGCAGCAGGGATGGAGAATGGGACGTCATCGACTGAATATCTGAGGGACAACGTCGGTAGGTTATGCTACAGCAATAATTTAACATGACTAAGTCACTGCTTACAGACAAATAGATAGTTGGCTAACTAACTTCAAACTTGTAGTATTCAGCTAGGCTAGCAAACATAGCAACCCATAGGATTTCTATTTACAATCTTCCCTGGTCAGGCTAACTCACACTAACTTCAATAAATCAACATTATCAAAGCAACTCGTCTGCTAAGGACACAATATGATTACTGTTACCAACAGCATGGCTAACACTCCCATAGAGTTCTCCTCTTCAACTCGTCTGCTAAGGACACAATATGATTACTGTTACCAACAGCATGGCTAACACTCCCATAGAGTTCTCCTCTTCAACTCGTCTGCTAAGGACACAATATGATTACTGTTACCAACAGCATGGCTAACACTCCCATAGAGTTCTCCTTCATGCTCGCTAACTAGTTAGCTTACTGGCCAAACGAGCAAGCTAACTAGCTAGTGGCTATCCTTACAATTCAACAATAAATACTTACTTTTTGTTATCCGTAAAGAACCTGGTTTGTAACTGAGACATATCTCTTCTGTTGTTGAAAAGTAACTCTATAAAACGGCTTCACAGACTGTTATTCGCTGATGAACATATCAAGCAGGACGTCATGCCACGTGGGTCAGAATCAGCGCGCCTGCGTGAGATGTAGAAGACATGTTAGTGGATCACGGAAAAGGCAAAAGTCGATCACTTTTCCCTACTCCTCTAGTATTGTCTGGAGCCAACAACAACAACAACACACAAAAATAGGCTTTTACTTATAAAATAGTTTTTGTTGTTGTCCTGAAAGCAGCCACCGAGCACCACATTACCTTAGCATATTTAGGAAAATGTTCTGGCTATAGACGGAATATTATAGACGCTACGATAGCCAGCAATGCATGTTAAAAGGCCTTTTCACACTGCATTGTTCTTAACCACAGGCTATCTAAGAATGGCTCTGGGCTAGTTTATACATTTTTTAAAAAGCTTTAAATCAAATTGTATTTAATTTGTTATCAGGAATCAAATCAGATGTATATGAAATAGTTTGGTGCAATATGCATTAAAAAGGAGAGTAATTGCCCATAATTCTGCACCTTTCGGTAGTTGATCATCGTGATTTAGTGACTGCAAAGAACATTTATGGATCTACTGGGATTTTCAAAAGAGACTAACTTTCTGTTTTGTCTGCTCTTGCACTCCAGAGATACGTACAGATGGGTTCATATTTTTGCGTACAGTTGTGTTATTTTGATGAATGTATTTGCAATTTTGACGGTACAATATATTTTTTATTCATGTTTTTATGTGTTTAAAAAACATTTTCGAAATGCATTTACTGTTTTGCAAAAGTTGTGTGTCTTGTGGACTCTGTTTTGAAAATCGACAACATTGTTCCAAAGAAATGCTTGTATGTGATTGAGAGAAACTAATACATACAGACAGTTGCTTGCGAGACAGTCCATGTTACCAGTACATGACTTTAGCATAACTGATGAGGGCACCCGCAGACATTTGCTGAGAGAACGTGACCTGACGCTGGCCTTGGCAGTGGAGACATGCCGTGCAGCAGAGCTTACTGATATACGGATAAGGTCCATGGAGCTAGAAAGGCAACATATGGACAATGTCAATGCTACATTCAGGCAGCCAGTAAAGAAATTCCCCTTTGCCACAGCTAATGCTAATACTACAGCCAACTCTGCAGTAGACAACCCCAATACATGCCGATATTGTGGCATTTCTCATGGACGAGGAAAAGAACACTGCCCAGCCTATGGAAAAATATGAAAATCCTGTGGTACAGCTAATCTCTTCGCAAGGGTCTGCATGAAAAGCAAGAGAAAGGAGGGTAAAGTGCACTCCATGGAAACAAACACAGATGAAGGGAACGACAGCACAGGGGATGTATATGCTAGCGAGTGCATAGGGGCAGTGAGGGCAAAAGGACAAAAGTGGTTTGTCACTCTGCTACTTAATAATAAACCACAGCAATGCCAGCTAGATTCAGGGGCCACATGCAACGTTATGAGCCTTAAAGACAAAAGGAGGCTCGCGCCCAGAGACAAACTCACAGAGTAGCACCAAGCTGAAACTGTATTCAGGCCAGTTCATGACCTCTTTAGGCCTGTTTGTGACAGAGTGTGTTTTACGTGGCCAGAAATACACCCTTGAGTTTGAAATAGTTGAGGCTAGTCAACAGCCATTACTGTCAGGTTCTACATGCGAGCGCTTTGGGCTTATTAACTTCCCCATCCCAGCTGATCTTAACATTATAGACAAAGTCCAGGCTGGGCCCCTAAGCAAGGAGACACTCCTAAGCATGACGTCCTAAGCATGACCATGATGTCTTCAACGCACCGGTCGAGTCAGTTCCCGGGGAAGTCCACTTTGAGTTGGACGCAGCAATCCAGCCTGTCCAGTGTGCACCCCGCAATGTACCAGTGGCCATTAAAGCAGCTACGAAGGCTCAGCTTGACAAATACGAAGCAGATGGCCACATCATATCCGTCTCCGAGCCTACGGACTGGATAAGTAATATGGTTATCGTCAAGAAACCAGACAAGCTACGGATATGCATTGATCCTAAACACCTCAACCGGGCTCTGCGACGTTCACATTACATTATGCCCACGTTGGAGGATGTTCTTTACAAGCTCCCAAAGGCCAGAGTCTTCACGCTCGTAGATGCCAGAGATGCCTTCCTGCAGTGCAAGCTCGACGAGCCCAGCAGTTACATGACCACCTTTTGGACACCCTGGGGCAGGAAGAGGTGGTTAAAGCTTCCGTTTGGTGTCTCTGTGGCTCCAGAGGTGTATCAGCGGAAACAGCATGAGCTGTTGATGGGGCTCAGTGGCGTGGAACCCATAGCAGATGGCATCCTCGTAGTGGGCTGTGGGGACAGTGATGAGGAGGCAGAATGTGACCATGACGCCAAGCTGCTGGCCCTGATGGTCAGATGCAGACAGGTCAAGCTAAGGCTAAGCATAAAAAAGCGTAATTTTACAGTGCCAGAGGTCCGCTTTCATGGGCACATCTTGTCCTCCACCGGATTGAAGGTGGATCCTGAAAAAGTGAAGGCTGTCTTGGAAATGCCCCACCCATCTGACGTGAAGGCAGTGCAGCGCTTCGTCGGATTCGTCACCTACCTGGCCAAATTCTTACCGCGGCTCTCTGAAGTGTGTGAGCCACTAAGGAGGCTCATGGACAAGGACACCATCTGGCATTGGCTCCCAAAACATGACGCAGCGGTGAGGGAAATAAAACAACTGGTCACCCAGACACCTGTACTGCGATACTACAATGTGTCGAAACCTGTCAGAGTGACTCAAGCCAGTATGGACTTGGCTGTTGCCTCATGCAGGAGGGCCAGCCTGTGGCATTCGCCTCTAGGGCACTCACCCCAACAGAGCAGAACTATGCCCAGATAGAGAAGGAGTGCCTCAGCATTGTGTTTGCATGCCAACGCTTCCACCACTACCTGTACGAGCAGATCACAAGCCCCTTATTGCTATATTCAGCAAGCCTCTTCTGAATGCCCCAAAACGACTGCAGAGCATGCTACTGGCCCTACAAAACTGCAACCTCAAGGTGGTGTATAAGCCAGGGCCAGAGATGTATGTGAGTGACACGCTCAGCAGGGCTACTGCATCAGGCACTCACACACGCTCCATGCATGAACAACACGCAGTGTGCAGCTTACAAACAGAGCAAGTGGATGTTGAACACATCAACCAGGCTGACTACCTCAATGTTACGGACCAGCGCCTTATACAAATCAGAGAGCACACAGACAGGGATGAGCAACTCCAGGCATTGAGGTCTGTGATTCTGATGGGCTGGCCCGACTGCAAGGAAGAAACTGCTTTAGCCGTCAGAGGATATTGGCCAGTCAAAGAGGAGCTCAGTGTTCAAAACGGAGTAATATTCAAGTGTCAGAGAGTCGTTATTCCCCGGTCTCTGCGCCCTGAGATGTTGGCACGCGTGCACTCAAGTCACATAGGAGGTGAGGCCTGTTACAGACAAGCACGTGACACACTGTATTGGCCAGGAATGCAGAGTGAAATCAAAGACTATGTCAGAAAATGCACAGTCTGCAATTAATATGCCATTGAGCAACAGAGAGAGACGATGATATCCCACGAGCTACCGATGCTCCCCTGGCAGATAGTAAGTCTAGATCTCTTCCAGCACAGTGGCAAAGACTTTCTGCTGGTAGTCTATCATTACTCAGACTTTTGGGAGATTGACCTCCTTCCCGACCTCTCAGCAGAGACAACGATCAAACGCTGCAAGGCTCAGTTTGCCTATATGGCCAGCCAGATAGGGTAATTCCAGATAATGGACCCCAATTCTCCGGAGTTGAGTTCCGAAAATTTGCTGCAGAATGGGAATTCGAGCACGTCACTACACCCAAAAGCTAATGGGAAGGCGGAGTCCGCAGTAAAAATCGCAAAGAACCTCTGCAAAAAGGCTCTGCGAGAGGGCAAAGATGCCTGGAAAGCAATCCTGCAGTGGCGCAATACCCCGACAGAAGGCATGGATAGCAGCCCGGCACAGCTACGTCACAGAAGACAGGTCTCCAAGTTCATCTACGACAAATCAGCAAAAGACTTACCTGAGCTCAGGGTGGGTGAAACGGTGCGAATGAAGCCACTACCAGGGGACCGGACAGGCCTCTGGAGACTCGGATCCTGTGTACAGAAAGTTGCACTTGGTCGAAGTGAATGGATCAATGTATCGTCGTAACAGGGTTGACCTTCGGATTGCTGAGCCAGCACCTATTCAGAACCCTGATGGCCAAAGGGTTCGCATGACAAAAGACAGAACCCCAGCAAGTCACATGGGGCCTGAGGCACTGGGCGAAGAGCCAGGGGATCACAGGTCGGCCGCTCCCTCGCCCATCAATTCTCCCCTTAGACGTTGAGATGACACGCCTGTGCGGGAACCCGCAGTCCTCGCAGACAAGCCCCCTGTCTTTTCACGCTGCGGGCGTCTGGGCCAGCCACCAAAAAGACTTAATCTGTAGGTTTCCCATCAGGGATTGTTGACAGACAGAGATAAAAGTGAAGAGAATATCAAAATGTGTTATTGTTACCTGAGAAAAATAAATAAATAATACTAAACTGTTAATGTTGGAAATTGTTACTAGGTTTGCTTTGTTAGTGAATTGACACCTCCTGTCCTATTTTATTAAATGGAAGATGTTATGGGTGTAAGATGGCACAGTGATGCCATCTGTTGGTAAATGTTCATTACTGCAACTCGTGTGTTTTACCGGGGTGCTTGAGATACCCGGATGTGTTGTGATGTACTGAACAAGACTGGTCACTCGCATCAATGCCTATGTCTCGTCATTTAACGTTCAATGTGCTCAATGTGAAAATACAATACAGACCAACGAAGCAACTTTGTTTCCTCTGTCTGATTTCTCTTCACAATGAAAGGGGGTGCACCGTTCCTGGAGGTACTGCAATACCAGGTCGATGCGTGGAGTGGACGGAGCAAGCCCCTATTCCATCTCCCTATTCCAAAAATCAATTTAATATATGGTCCCCAGATAGGGGACGTATCAGATATTAAACTGATAAGAACAGATACTACACTTGATCTTAGCCAAAAGGCCGAGAAGCGATACCTGCAATGATTTCGGGAAGAAGTGGCCGTTCTCCGACACGTCAAATTCGACTAAGGTTACACCAAAATGAGCACTGTATGCTTTTTGTTTTCCATAAAAAATATAATGCTTTAAATAAATGGTGGCATGGATGGGGAGTTGATCAACGCCAGGAATAACCACGTTTGACTGTTACAATGTAACACATGTAGGTTCTAAGATGACGTGGTCATCCGCCCTCCAATCAGAAATGAGAGAACACGTTAACCTGATCAACAGCTAAATTGGAATAATAATATATTACGTGTGGGGAGGGGGGGATGGGGGGCAATTTGGAGATAATAATATTGACATAACATTTGATCTTGTATCAAGTATATCTGGTAGCATTGCTGCCACAAACGAACTGAAGCAATTGTCCACTTGGTGGCGCCAGAGTTCCACCGACCGTCACTTTTTCCTGGTTGTCCTGTGTGGTACAGAAAACTGCATTTCAATGTTGAACGAATTGACTTCAGGACATCGTCAACGAAAATAACGTGAACAATAAAAATAGCCTGTCTTTTTTTGTATCTGTCTGTAGAGCCTTGAATGATAAGTCCATTGTGAGAAGGCCTTCATAAAGTGTCCCTCCTAAATTACTAGAGGCCAAACTTCAAAGATGTCTATGGCACTGGACTGCAGTAAGAGAGCTAAGGAGCGGATGGTCCTGGCTGCCTAAACGTTTCCTCCACATAATAAACTAAGAAACATGGCACTTTGGAGGCTTACTTTTATAATTAGACTTACTCAGTCACTATAACTAACTTCATAAAATGCCATTAGGCCTAATGAAGATACTATATATGTAAGTTACTTGATTGGTGTCTTGTGAATCCACCTGTATGCGCATTAAGGTTGAATATTTCCCCGGTATTATACGATAATAAATCACTTTTCTCCCGGGTAACCTGGTAGTTTCCACCAAAACTTGGAAGTGTCATTCAAAAGCATTATAACGCATATAAATGTCTGGATTTGATGAGAGCTTTGATTCAGCATGAACATTCTAATCTGATGCTACCTGAGCCTGATGAGACCAATATTAACCACATTTAATGAGCCCTACATTAACCACATTTAATGAGCCGAAGCACAAATTATTGTACTGTTATCCATTAGGTCCACCAGGACCTCACATGACTGTGAAACATTGTTGTGTTGTAACTTTAATTTATGACGTTCACCACACTATTCAGTGATATATTTTTGCAATGGGAAGTAATAGCTGGTTTGTTAATTTAATTTTGTTAATGAAATAGTTGTGCTATTGTATTGTTCTGACTTCATGGGGCCGACTGGAGTGAATGTCATCGTTCACAATGTCATCAAAAAGCTCCTCCTTCACTAGAACGGCCCGACTACAGACTATATAATGTCGGGCGCATTAAGTGATGCTATGTTTTCTGTTATTTTTATGATTTTATAGTTTGACACAACGTATTGGAAGATTTTTGATCCCTCTGAAAGCCGAGGTCCTATAGTCACGGTTCACCACTGGATCTATGTGAAGGCTTCCATTAAACCTGTCCAGGTCCAGTCTGTCCAGTTTCTGCTAGTGCACGTACCACATGGCCACATTATTCAGCCTTGTTTGACTCATGGATGATCTAAGCCATGTCTTAAGCCTCCCCGGGGCACTAAAACTCCTCTCAGCCTCGACAGAGGAGGCAGGGACGACCAGCAGACGCCTTACTAAAGCTTCCACCTGACTGAAGAGACCTTTCACCTCTGGCACCATTTCCCCAATAATGCCAGCAACATCTGAGCTCATTTGATATGTATAATTATTCCCAAACATGGCCAGCTGCACCTGCAGAAGTCTTGAATTCAATTCAGGATGGATATGGGCTGAGTATTCACTGTGTCCAAGGTGTTGTAGAACTGGGCATCTGGATGGATGTGGGCTGAGTATTCACTGTGTCCAAGGTGTTGTAGAACTGGGCATCAGGATGGATGTGGGCTGAGTATTCACTGTGTCCAAGGTGTTGTAGAACTGGGCTCTGTACAGACTGGGCATCAGGATGGATGTGGGCTGAGTATTCACTGTGTCCAAGGTGTTGTAGAACTGGGCTCTGTACAGACTGGGCATCTGGATGGATGTGGGCTGAGTATTCACTGTGTCCAAGGTGTTGTAGAACTGGGCATCAGGATGGATGTGGGCTGAGTATTCACTGTGTCCAAGGTGTTGTAGAACTGGGCTCTGTACAGACTGGGCATCAGGATGGATGTGGGCTGAGTATTCACTGTGTCCAAGGTGTTGTAGAACTGGGCTCTGTACAGACTGGGCATCTGGATGGATGTGGGCTGAGTATTCACTGTGTCCAAGGTGTTGTAGAACTGGGCTCTGTACAGACTGGGCATCTGGATGGATGTGGGCTGAGTATTCACTGTGTCCAAGGTGTTGTAGAACTGGGCATCAGGATGGATGTGGGCTGAGTATTCACTGTGTCTAAGGTGTTGTAGAACTGGGCTCTGTACAGACTGGGCATGTGGATGGATGTGGGCTGAGTATTCACTGGGCTGCAGCCTGACCGGTGTAACGCTTTGAAAGTTTGCGGATGTGAGGCATCTGAATAGGTTGTTGGTCCAACTTTGTCGCCATAGCAGCTGCTTTTGCGAACATGACATCAAAGTGCTCCCCCGTTCGCTTGTCCTGCATGTGTCACCTTCTGACCTGAGATCTTTGTTGTCTTTGTTTTAGTATGGTCAGGGCGTGAGTTGGGTGGGTTGTCTATGTTCCTTTTTCTAGGTTTTGGGATTTCTGTGTTTATTATACATTTACACATTATTGAACAATTAGATTTTATTTATTTTCTTTTTAACTAGTAAACCAACACATTCTGAACAGTTATAGTTTTAAGCAGTATATTGGTAGTAAACATGCTACCTAACTGATCAACAATTATAGATACAAGCTAATAACAAAGTATATATGCTATCTTATTGAACAAGCAGCTTAACTCAAATAATGTGTGCTAGGCATCTCTCTCCAGGTTGTTGTGCAGCTTGGCTGGCTAGCTGCTCCATGGTTTCCACCAGATATTGCCACTGTTCTCCAAGTTGTTGTGCTGCTTGGCTGGCTAGCTGCTCCATGGTTTCCTCCAGATATGGCCACTGTTCTCCAGGTTGTTGTGCTGCTTGGCTGGCTAGCTGCTCCATGGTTTCCACCAGATATTGCCACTGTTCTCCAGGTTGTTGTGCTGCTTGGCTGGCTAGCTGCTCCATGGTTTCCACCAGATATTGCCACTGTTCTCCAGGTTGTTGTGCTGCTTGGCTGGCTAGCTGCTCCATGGTTTCCTCCAGATATTGCCACTGTTCTCGTACGTACTGTAAATATGATGAATCATAGATTGGCAAGGAAATCCTTTTCATCTTCACTGTCCAACTGCATTGTCACGGAGCTGGAACCAGCAGGATGCAGAGGCCTTGAAGCTGTACGCTGCTGTGGTGCCAAACTGCTGCAGAACTTCACTTGGTAGTTTATGCTGGTAACAGGTATCACCAGCCAGCTTCAGTCCATACAGCACCAGGAGTAGAAACTACCCAAATACAGGTGAGCCAAGCTTGTAGCATCATACCCAAGAAGACTCAAGGCTGTAATCGCTGCCAAAGGTGCTTCAACAAAGTACTGAGTAAAGGGTCCGAATACTTAGATCAAACTTTATTTGTCACATGCACCGAATACAAGTGTAGACCTTACTGTGAAATGCTGACTGACAAGCCCTTAACCAACAGTGTAGACCTTCCTGTGAAATGCTGACTGACAAGCCCTTAACCAACAGTGCAGTTCAATGACAGTAATAAAATATTTACCAAATAAACTGAAGTATAAAATGTAATAAAAGTAACACTAACGAGTCTATACAGGGGGTACCGGTACTGAGTCAGTGTGGAGTCTATATACAGGGGGTACCGGTACTGAGTCAGTGTGGAGTCTATATACAGGTACTGAGTCAGTGTGGAGTCTATATACAGGTACTGAGTCAGTGTGGAGTCTATATACAGGTACTGAGTCAGTGTGGAGTCTATATACAGGGGGTACCGGTACTGAGTCAGTGTGGAGTCTATATACAGGTACTGAGTCAGTGTGGAGTCTATATACAGGTACTGAGTCAGTGTGGAGTCTATATTCAGGGGGTACCGGTACTGAGTCAGTGTGGAGTCTATATACAGGTACTGAGTCAGTGTGGAGTCTATATACAGGGGTACCGGTAGAGTCAATGTGGAGTCTATATACAGGGGGTACCGGTACTGAGTCAGTGTGGAGTCTATATACAGGGGGTACCGGTACTGAGTCAGTGTGGAGTCTATATACAGGTACTGAGTCAGTGTGGAGTCTATATACAGGTACTGAGTCAGTGTGGAGTCTATATACAGGGGGTACCGGTACTGAGTCAGTGTGGAGTCTATATACAGGTACTGAGTCAGTGTGGAGTCTATATACAGGTACTGAGTCAGTGTGGAGTCTATATACAGGGGGTACCGGTACTGAGTCAGTGTGTAGTCTATATACAGGTACTGAGTCAGTGTGGAGTCTATATACAGGGGGTACCGGTACTGAGTCAGTGTGGAGTCTATATACAGGTACTGAGTCAGTGTGGAGGCTATATACAGGGGGTACCGGTAGTCAATGTGGAGTCTATATACAGGGGGTACCGGTACTGAGTCAGTGTGGAGTCTATATACAGGGGGTACCGGTACTGAGTCAGTGTGGAGTCTATATACAGGTACTGAGTCAGTGTGGAGTCTATACACAGGGGGTACCGGTACTGAGTCAGTGTGGAGTCTATATACAGGGGGTACCGGTACTGAGTCAGTGTGGAGTCTATATACAGGTACCGAGTCAGTGTGGAGTCTATATACAGGGGTACCGGTACCGAGTCAGTGTGGAGTCTATATACAGGTACTGAGTCAGTGTGGAGTCTATATACAGGTACTGAGTCAGTGTGGAGTCTATATACAGGTACTGAGTCAGTGTGCGGGGGGGTACAGGTTAGTTGCGGTAATTTGCACATGTAGGAAGGGGTGAAGTGACTAAATGCGATATGTTAGTTTTGTATTTTGAATAAATGTACACACATTTCTAAACTTGTTTAGCTTTGTCATTTGGGGGGTATCGTGTGTAAATTGAAATCATGTTAGAATAAGGCTGTAACGTAACTAAAGGTGGACAAAGTCAAGGGGTCTGAATCCACCATAGCTGGAATGACAGGAAATACCGCTGACTGAGAAAATGGATTTAATCACTTATGGACAAAGACAGCAGAAAAACCCATCTTTTAAAAAAGTCACATCGTTAAACCAGTGGAGGAAGGAAGTGTTTTAACATGGACATTGATATTGTAGACAGTCTATTGGGTCTTTAGTTGATTAGTAATAATAAGAGCTTACAGTAAACTAAAGGTTCATCTTAAACTCAAATCCACAGGAGGATTTATACACCATCATCAAGTCTCATAACAGATCAGCTGCTGGTCATTCTGAAATAACCTCCGTCTCCAGTTCTCTAGTCTTTAAACGGTCAGGCTGATACACGAGTCACTCTGGCCCTGGTAGATACGACAACTAAAAGTCCTAATATAATACAGTTTCTCCAACCAGATTAATCTCCCTCTTCCTCCTTGACCTTTTTCTTCTTTTTCTTCTTCTTTGACGACTGTAAATCACAAGAAATAACAAATTAGTATGTTCGTTCAGGCAGAACGGCTTAGATGAGCAGGAATATATATATTCTGGAGGCATGTCCCCATCAGCTACGTACTTCCTCTGTGGGAGAGACGGTCGCCTCCTCTTCCTTTACGTCCATCGCCTCCTCCTCGGCTTTCTTAGACTTCTTTTTCTTCTTCTTGGGAGTTTCTTCTGCTGCCGTTGAAGCCTCTGGTTCTGAATGAAAACAGAAAGCACCGTGAGACAATAGCACTTAAGACGGCTGAGAACCGGTCTCATGATATCGATTGTGTTATAGAACAGGATGGATGGTGTATTATGGGTTGTGTTATAGAACAGGATGGAAGGTGTATTATGGGTTGTGTTATATAACAGGATGGATGGTGTGTTATGGGTTGTGTTATATAACAGGATGGATGGTGTATTATGGGTTGTGTTATAGAACAGGATGGATGGTATATTATGGGTTGTGTTATATAACAGGATGGATGGTGTGTTATGGGTTGTGTTATATAACAGGATGGATGGTCTATTATGGGTTGTGTTATAGAACAGGATGGATGGTGTATTATGGGTTGTGTTATAGAACAGGATGGATGGTGCATTATGGGTTGTGTTATAGAACAGGATGGATGGTGTATTATGGGTTGTGTTATAGAACAGGATGGATGGTGTATTATGGGTTGTGTTATAGAACAGGATGGATGGTGCATTATGGGTTGTGTTATAGAACAGGATGGATGGTGTATTATGGGTTGTGTTATAGAACAGGATGGATGGTGTATTATGGGTTGTGTTATATAACAGGATGGATGGTGTATTATGGGTTGTGTTATAGAACAGGATGGATGGTGCATTATGGGTTGTGTTATAGAACAGGATGGATGGTGTATATTGGGTTGTGTTATATAACAGGATGGATGGTGCATTATGGGTTGTGTTATATAACAGGATGGATGGTGCATTATGGGTTGTGTTATAGAACAGGATGGATGGTGTATTATGGGTTGTGTTATATAACAGGATGGATGGTGCATTATGGGTTGTGTTATAGAACAGGATGGATGGTGCATTATGGGTTGTGTTATAGAACAGGATGGATGGTGTATTATGGGTTGTGTTATAGAACAGGATGGATGGTGTATTATGGGTTGTGTTATATAACAGGATGGATGGTGTATTATGGGTTGTGTTATAGAACAGGATGGATGGTGCATTATGGGTTGTGTTATAGAACAGGATGGATGGTGTATTATGGGTTGTGTTATAGAACAGGATGGATGGTGTATTATGGGTTGTGTTATATAACAGGATGGATGGTGTATTATGGGTTGTGTTATAGAACAGGATGGATGGTGCATTATGGGTTGTGTTATATAACAGGATGGATGGTGTATTATGGGTTGTGTTATATAACAGGATGGATGGTGCATTATAGGTTGTGTTATATAACAGGATGGATGGTGCATTATGGGTTGTGTTATAGAACAGGATGGATGGTGTATTATGGATTGTGTTATATAACAGGATGGATGGTGTATTATGGGTTGTGTTATATAACAGGATGGATGGTGTATTATGGTCTCATGATATGGGTTGTTATATAACAGGATGGATGGTGTATTATGGGTTGTGTTATATAACAGGATGGATGGTATACTGGCTTCCTGTCAAAGCAAGGGCTGATTTCAAGGTATTACTGCTAACCTACAAAGCATTACATGGGCTTGCTCCTACCCATCTCTCTGATTTGGTCCTGCCGTACATACCTACACGTACGCTACGGTCACAAGACGCAGGCCTCCTAATTGTCCCTAGAATTTTTAAGCAAACAGCTGGAGGCAGGGCTTTCTCCTATAGAGCTCCATTTTTATGGAACGGTCTGCCTACCCATGTCAGAGACGCAAACTCGGTCTCAACCTTTAAGTCTCTACTGAAGACTCATCTCTTCAGTGGGTCATATGATTGAGTGTAGTCTGGCCCAGGAGTGGGAGGGTGAACGGAAAGGCTGTGGAGCAACGAACCACCCTTGCTGTCTCTGCCTGGCCGGTTCCCCTCTTTCCACTGGGATTCTCTGCCTCTAACCCTATTACAGGGGCTGAGTCACTGGCTTTACTGGGGCTCTCTCATGCCGTCCCTGGAGGGGGTGCGTCACCTGAGTGGGTTGAGTCACTGATGTGGTCATCCTGTCTGGGTTGGCGCCCCCCCCCCCCCCCCCCTTGGGTTGTGCCGTGGCGGAGGTCTTTGTGGGCTAGACTGGCCACCCCACATAGCCTGGTTCCTCTCTAGGTTTCTTCCTAGGTTTTGGCCTTTCTAGGGAGTTTTTCCTAGCCACCGTGCTTCTACACCTGCATTGCTTGCTGTTTGGGGTTTTAGGCTGGGTTTCTGTACAGCACTTTGAGATATCAGCTGATGTACGAAGGGCTATATAAATAAATTTGATTTGTATATTATGGGTTGTGTTATATAACAGGATGGATGGTGTATTATGGGTTGTGTTATATAACAGGATGGATGGTGTATTATGGGTTGTGTTATACAACAGGATTATGGCTAAGAGTTACTCAACTGACCTTCCACAGGTTCTTTCTTGGGTTTCTTGGTTTTGACTGTCACCGGTGTGGCCACCTCTTCCTCCTCCACCTCCTCAAACTTCCTCTTCTTGGAAACAGAGGGGAGGGTGGAGTCTCCGGAGGGGTCGTACACCTTCACGTCACTACGGAGACATAACAGAACGTTAGTTAACAGCACAGTTGGTAATTAGCCGACGGTCGATTGATTGGTTTAAAGGCTGTTGGTCGACCAAGATGTTTTAGTCGAGCAGTAGCAAGTCAATTTATGGCACACGAGACACCTTTCTGATTCACGACCATCTCAGTGAATTGTTTGCGTTTGATTGTTAGTGTATATCAATTCCCCATTACATGTACCACCAGTACTACATTTACCCTTCATTCCTATCATTTACAATCTACAATGATTGCTTGGTTATGGTAATTTCAGTTAATGCATTCAATATATTAGTCTTTCAGCATTCTCATTGTTGGAGTGGACACATTGTTTGCAGAGTGCACAACCTATGCTACACTTGTGAGAGAAACTGTGTTTGTAGCATTCCATTTACCAGTTAATTTAGTCATTATTTTGTTTGGCAGCGCTCCTGTCAATGTTGAGTAAGAACGCAAACGCATAGAAGTAGACCTATATGCTGCCTAGCCTGAGCGCGAATGTAGGCTTACAAATGTGCCCATCTGATAGTATTTCTGATGGGCTTAACGCACCACTACTAATGACCTGTAGAAGCAAGTACAGAGTACAAAGCAAGTAATGCTTTGTCACCTCAAAACAGCAAGCAAACATACCGTTTACCATCCATTGAGAATTACAAAAGTTCCTCAATGTATTTGAAAAATATTCCCAGCTCTCTCCTTTTTGACCACTCATGTCATGCTCGGATCCAATGGAAACCTCATAAAATAGGGCTACCTGATTACTTCCTATATCTTGATCAAATAGCCTACAGCTGTCTGTCCCGAGCTCACTGGCGGGGGAAACAGGGCCCAGAATATTTTATTAAATATTTCAAGCATGCCCCCCCCCAGACCAAGTTGCGAGCATAGGGCCTCCCCCCCCAGACCAAGTTGATACAATGCTTCAAGTTCATTGCAGACAGGCCATGTGCGATTCATATGATCATTTCCATCAGGACATTTTATAACAGCAGGCCACAATGTTTTATTTGTTTGCTTTAGGCCATTTTTACACATTTCCAATGGAAGTTACTTTTTAGGTTTGTATCACTTAAATATAATTTTGATTAACCACATGAATGACTGAAAATACATTTTATTTAACCAGAAAGGTGCACATGAAAGCGATAACTGCAGATCAGTAGAAATGACAGCCTAAGATAAAATCCACATGAAAGGTTGCAGACTCCTCGTGTTGCCCATTACCGCCACCTTCAGGAGAGTAATGCCAGAATCAGAGAAAGCCAGCAGGACCAGAGGATGGTCAGGTTAACATCTTGATCTCTGGCTCCCTCCAGTCATTTATGTATTATTTCATCTAACAGGGAGCTCGGGGTTCGGGAGCTTAGCGCATGTAGTTGATTTGACTCCAACAAACGATGTCCACGAAAAAAAGACACATATAAAATTTTTAACCAGTTCTTGGTCGAAAGAACGACAACTATCGGTTGTCATGACCCTCTTTGGGTACAGCGAGCACCATCCCCCTCTGTCTCCTAAAACCAGGCTGCTGTGGTCAGAGAGGTCGTAAATTCCAGGAGATCATCTCCTCATGGCCACAGTATATAGAGAGTGAGTTTTCATAGAGAGAACAAAGGAATTTCTTCGACCTCACAGAACTGGAGAACCAAACAACATTTATGTTCTGGAGAAGGTATAAAAGATCAGTGAAGAATCGGTCTGCGAACTGGTCTGTTTGGTACAATTTTGTGAAACTCATGGGCGACAATAAGGCCACATTACCACAAATGTTTATACAATAGCTTCAGATATGAGGCTTACATCTAATTAATGTATAAGATGAATGAGGATGATACTCTTTGTGAAATTGTGTCATGTGATTTTGGACTGTTTAATGAAGGAAAATTCCCTTTGGAGTTTAACTAAATCAGAAGACCGCCCATGAGCACAGTTATGGTCTGGTGTCCTGGGACAGGCCCTTTTCTGCTCTTCCGAATAAAACCCGGGTTTTCTATCACCAGACCAGCTCACCTCAATTACAAGATGGCTAAAGGTTGCAGACCAGCTTACCACAAGAGGGCCCAGGTTTGAGTAGATGGCTGAATCTTTTAACCATACCACGTGGTTAAACTCTTAAGACTATCGATACCGACAGAATAGAACAAGTCTTTGATATTAATTACTAGTCTGCAGCTAGGAATTCGGTATCATTGAACGCAAAAACCAACAGCCAAAATATCTATCCTATAACGACATGAATGAATGTCACTGAACCTGGTTAGTTACCAGAGAGACGCGACAGAAGGTTAGTTACCAGAGAGACGCGACAGAAGGTTAGTTACCAGAGAGACGCGACAGAAGGTTAGTTACCAGAGAGACGCGACAGAAGGTTAGTTACCAGAGAGACGACAGAAGGTTAGTTACCAGAGAGACGACAGAAGGTTAGTTACCAGAGAGACGACAGAAGGTTAGTTACCAGAGAGACGACAGAAGTTTAGTTACCAGAGAGACGCGACAGAAGGTTAGTTACCAGAGAGACGACAGAAGGTTAGTTACCAGAGAGACGCGACAGAAGGTTAGTTACCAGAGAGACGACAGAAGTTTAGTTACCAGAGAGACGCGACAGAAGGTTAGTTACCAGAGAGACGACAGAAGGTTAGTTACCAGAGAGACGCGACAGAAGGTTAGTTACCAGAGAGACGCGACAGAAGGTTAGTTACCAGAGAGACGCGACAGAAGGTTAGTTACCAGAGAGACGCGACAGAAGGTTAGTTACCAGAGAGACGCGACAGAAGGTTAGTTACCAGAGAGACGCGACAGAAGGTTAGTTACCAGAGAGACGCGACAGAAGGTTAGTTACCAGAGAGACGCGACAGAAGGTTAGTTACCAGAGAGACGCGACAGAAGGTTAGTTACCAGAGAGACGCGACAGAAGGTTAGTTACCAGAGAGACGCGACAGAAGGTTAGTTACCAGAGAGACGCGACAGAAGGTTAGTTACCAGAGAGACGCGACAGAAGGTTAGTTACCAGAGAGACGCGACAGAAGGTTAGTTACCAGAGAGACGCGACAGAAGGTCAGTTACCAGAGAGACGCGACAGAAGGTCAGTTACCAGAGAGACGCGACAGGTCAGTTACCAGAGAGACGCGACAGAAGGTTAGTTACCAGAGAGACGACAGAAGGTTAGTTACCAGAGAGACGCGGCAGAAGTTTAGTTACCAGAGAGACGCGACAGAAGGTTAGTTACCAGAGAGACGACAGAAGGTTAGTTACCAGAGAGACGACAGAAGGTTAGTTACCAGAGAGACGCGACAGAAGGTTAGTTACCAGAGAGACGCGACAGAAGGTTAGTTACCAGAGAGACGCGACAGAAGGTTAGTTACCAGAGAGACGCGACAGAAGGTTAGTTACCAGAGCGACGCGACAGAAGGTTAGTTACCAGAGCGACGCGACAGAAGGTTAGTTACCAGAGAGACGCGACAGAAGGTTATTTACCAGAGAGACGACAGAAGGTTAGTTACCAGAGAGACGCGACAGAAGGTTAGTTACCAGAGAGACGCGACAGAAGGTTAGTTACCAGAGAGACACGACAGAAGGTTAGTTACCAGAGAGACGCGACAGAAGGTTAGTTACCAGAGAGACGCGACAGAAGGTTAGTTACCAGAGAGACGCGACAGAAGGTTAGTTACCAGAGAGACGCGACAGAAGGTTAGTTACCAGAGAGACGCGACAGAAGGTTAGTTACCAGAGAGACACGACAGAAGGTCAGTTACCAGAGAGACACGACAGAAGGTCAGTTACCAGAGAGACACGACAGAAGGTTAGTTACCAGAGAGACGACAGAAGGTTAGTTACCAGAGAGACGCGGCAGAAGGTTAGTTACCAGAGAGACGCGACAGAAGGTTAGTTACCAGAGAGACACGACAGAAGGTCAGTTACCAGAGAGACGCGACAGAAGGTTAGTTACCAGAGAGACGACAGAAGGTTAGTTACCAGAGAGACGCGACAGAAGGTTAGTTACCAGAGAGACGCGACAGAAGGTTAGTTACCAGAGAGACGCGACAGAAGGTTAGTTACCAGAGAGACGCGACAGAAGGTTAGTTACCAGAGAGACGCGACAGAAGGTTAGTTACCAGAGAGACACGACAGAAGGTCAGTTACCAGAGAGACGCGACAGAAGGTTAGTTACCAGAGAGACGCGACAGAAGGTTAGTTACCAGAGAGACGACAGAAGGTTAGTTACCAGAGAGATGACAGAAGGTTAGTTACCCAATACAGTAGTTTCCAGGTGTAACTCACCTCTTGTGTTGGTATTTGTCAGACTTCGCCATGGCTTTGCCTGTTCCACTGATTCTTCTGATCTGAAGGGATAAACCAGGGTCAGCACAATAGTAGGGGACCGGTAGAGTAGGAGATGAGTAGGGGACTAGCAGAGTAGGGGACCACAGTAGGAGACTAGCAGAGTAGGGGACTAGCAGAGTAGGGGACTAGCAGGATATCACTGTTTAACTTCACTAGGGTAGGGGGCAACATTCGGGAATTTTGGATGAAAAGCGTGCCCAAACTAAACTGCCTGATACTCAGTCCCAGAAGCTAGGATAAGCATAGATTTGGATAGAAAACCCTCAAAAGTTTCTAAAGTGGTTCAAATAATGTCTGAGTATAGCAGAACTGATTTGGCAGGCAAAAACCTGAGAAAAATCCACCCAGGAAGTAGATTTTTGTTTGTTTGTTCTAGTTCTCTATTCAATGCCATTACAGTATCCATTGACTTATGACTCTGTTGCTATGCAGTTCCTATGCCTTCCACGAGATGTCAGCAGTATTTAGAAAGGGTTTCAGGTTTGTTATTCTGAAAAATGCAGGAGTAAGAGCAGTCTGAATGACTGGACCCTACAGTGTCAGAGCTTTTCCGTGCTCAATCCCGAGAACGTGCCTTTCTTGTTTACCTTTTATATTGACAACGTTATTGTCCGGTTGAAATATTATCGATTATTTAGGCTAAAAACAACCTGAGGATTGAATATAAAACATCGTTTGACATGTTTCTATGAATGGGGATATTTTGTCTGCCTGTTGTAACTGTTTGAGCTGTGGATTACTGAAGAAAACAAAACGGAGGTTTTGGATATAGAGACTATCGAACAAAAGGAACATTTATTGAATAAATGAAAGTCTTAGTGAAACCATATGAAGATCAAAGGTAAGGGATTCATTTTCTCTCTATTTCTGACCTGTGTAACTGCTTGGCTGGTTACCGTTCTGTAATGATTTGTCTGCTGGGCGATGTTCTCAAATAATCACATTGGTATGCTTTCGCCGTAAAGACTCTTTGAAATCTGACACCGTGGTTGGATTCACAAGAAGTTCATATTTAAAACTATGTATAACACTTGTATGTTTTCAGATTTTTTAAATAATGATTATTTCTGTTTTTGAATTTGGCACTCTGCAATTTCCCTGGATGTTGGCCAGGTGGGACGCTAGCGTCCAACGTACACCAGCGAGGTTATTAATGCAAGCTCAGATGAGGTAGTGACTGAAAAGCATCAGGTAGTTTCAGGACTGTTGACATTAGTCATCATCATCACTGCTTGGCATCTCATGTGGGCTGGTTGTTTTGGGCCTCTAGCAGTAAGGGGCAGAGAGAGAGCTACTTACTCCCTTCTCCTCTAGGTGGCGTAGTCTGGCCTCCAGCTTGGCACGGTTCTCAACTCCCATCTCAGCATTTGTGTCCTCTCCCAGGGCATCGTAGAGGATCGCCAGAGATGCTTTGGCTACCAGCATCCTGGAGATCTGAGAGGAGAGAAAGAAGCTCGACTAGAACATGACGGCAGTACTGTAGTGTGGAGAGATATTCTGATTAGAACTAGATTACACCTGGAACATGACAGCAGTACTGTAGTGTGGAGAGACATTCTGATTAGAACTAGATCACACCTGGAACATGACAGCAGTACTGTAGTGTGGAGAGATATTCTGATTAGAACTAGATTACACCTGGAACATAACAGCAGTACTGTAGTGTGGAGAGACATTCTGATTAGAACTAGATCACACCTGGAACATGACAACAGTACTGTAGTGTGGAGAGACATTCTGATTAGAACTAGATCACACCTGGAACATGACAACAGTACTGTAGTGTGGAGAGACATTCTGAAAAACAGCTTCTATCTCAAGGCCATCAGACTGTTAAACAGCCACCACTAACACTGAGTGGCTGCTGCCAACACACTGACACAACTCCAGCCACTTTAATAATGGGAATTGATGGGAAATGTAAATATATCACTAGCCACTTTAAACAATGCTACCTTATATAAATGTTACTTACCCTAGATTATTCATCTCATTAGCATACGTATATACTGTACTCTATATCATCGACGGTATCCTTATGTAATACATGTATCACTAGCCACTTTATACTATGCCACTTTGTTTACATACTCATCTCATTTGTACATACTGCACTCGATACCATCTACTGTATCTTGCCTATGCTGCTCTGTACCATCACTCATTCATATTTCCTTATGTACATATTCTTTATCCCCTTACACTGTGTACAAGACAGTAGTTTTGGAATTGTTAGTTAGATTACTTGTTATTACTGCATTGTCGGAACTAGAAGCACAAGCATTTCGCTACACTCGCATTAACATCTGCTAACCATGTGTATGTGACAAATAAAATTTGATTTGATTTGATTAGAACTAGATTACACCTGGAACATGACAACAGTACTGTAGTGTGGAGAGATTCTGATTAGAACTAGATCACACCTGGAACATGACAGCAGTACTGTAGTGTGGAGAGATATTCTGATTAGAACTAGATCACACCTGGAACATGACAACAGTACTGTAGTGTGGAGAGATTCTGATTAGAACTAGATCACACCTGGAACATGACAGCAGTACTGTAGTGTGGAGAGATATTCTGATTAGAACTAGATCACACCTGGAACATGACAGCAGTACTGTAGTGTGGATAGACATTCTACTTCTAGTGATGGCTGGAACAAAAGCCTCACCTTGCCCTTGTTCTTGGCCGAGGTCTGTCCCACCAGAGAGGCGTGGTAGATGAGACCATATTTGGGCGTGTCTCTGCGCGTCTTCAGGGCTCTGAACAGGGCCTTCTCTGCTCCCAGGGTCTGGACTGTGGAGGCCGGGTGCTTGGCCAGGTTCAACAGGGACCCTGTCAGAGAACCAGAGCATTTAGGAGCAGTTTGGGCGTTTCCAGCTGCCTACTACAGGTGTCCAGGTAAAAGGTTTTAATTCAAGCTCAGATGAGGTAGTGACTGAAAAGCATCAGGTTTCAGGATTGTGACATAGTCATCATAATCACTGCTTGTTTTGTGTTGTGAATGATTCCTGCTGGTGTGATTGGCCGTTAGATCATGACTCACCAGCATGTGAGATGAGCCGTGCCCCTACCAGTTCCCCCACCATGACAGTCAGGTTGGGAGCGATAGCCATCATCCTGTTCTTCAGATAGTCGTACAGTTGGGTGCGGTACTCTGTAATCTCTATCACCTGGTCACACAGGTGCATGATGTTGCCGATGTCCTCCTCTGACACCTCCGTTCCCATGGAGATCTCTGCAGCCAGTTTGACCTCTGCCTCCACCTCCTCGGGGAGATGCTCAGACAGGTCGGTGGTTGCCACGTTGGTACGAGCGCCTATCTTCCGGACACTCTTGCAGTAGGCCAGGTTGTCAGTGATGATCTTCCCCACCTCAGGGAAGTGCCAGCCGTACCACTCCCTACAGCGCATGATGTAGTTGTTGAGCTCCTTGTCCAGGTCATCCAGCAGAGCTGCACAGATCAAAACACTAGTTACCCCTGTTACTGAGCTACAGCCCATAATACTAGCTACACCTGTTACTGAGCTACAGCCCATAATACTAGTTACCCCTGTTACTGAGCTACAGACCATAATACTAGTTACACCTGTTACTGAGCTACAGACCATAATACTAGTTACACCTGTTACTGAGCTACAGCCCATAATACTAGTTACACCTGTTACTGAGCTACAGACCATAACACTAGTTACCCCTGCTACAGCCCATAATACTAGTTACCCCTGTTACTGAGCTACAGACCATAATACTAGTTACACCTGTTACTGAGCTACAGACCATAAAACTAGTTACACCTGTTACTGAGCTACAGCCCATAATACTAGTTACACCTGTTACTGAGCTACAGCCCATAATACTAGTTACACCTGTTACTGAGCTACAGCCCATAATACTAGTTACACCTGTTACTGAGCTACAGCCCATAATACTAGTTACACCTGTTACTGAGCTACAGCCCATAATACTAGTTACACCTGTTACTGAGCTACAGACCATAATACTAGTTACCCCTGCTACAGACCATAATACTAGTTACCCCTGCTACAGACCATAATACTAGTTACCCCTGCTACAGACCATAACACTAGTTACCCCTGTTACTGAGCTACAGACCATAACACTAGTTACCCCTGCTACAGACCATAATACTAGTTACACCTGTTACTGGGCTACAGCCCATAATACTAGTTACCCCGGTTACTGAGCTACAGACCATAATACTAGTTACCCCTGTTACTGAGCTACAGACCATAACACTAGTTACCCCGGTTACCGAGCTACAGACCATAATACTAGTCACGCCTGTCTACAGACCATAATACTAGTCACACCTGTCTACAGACCATAATACTAGTCACACCTGTCTACAGACCACAATACTAGTCACACCTGTCTACAGACCATAATATTAGTCACCTGTCTACAGGCATAATACTAGTCACACCTGTCTACAGACCATAATACTAGTCACACCTGTCTACAGACCATAATACTAGTCACACCTGTCTACAGACCATAATACTAGTCACGCCTGTCTACAGACCATAATACTAGTTACGCCTGTCTACAGATAATCAAGTGTTATGTGTTTCATTTGTCTGTATAAAAGTATCCTTGTTTTATATTGTCCCTTTACATGGACAGAGTAAGACAGGGATGAGCAACAGGCTTCCACTGGCCCACCTCCTGTAGGCCCGCGGACCCACATCCCTGTACTGGGGAGAGAACTCACTTCATTGGCCTGTCAGCATTTTACTGTGTTATTGTTAAGTTAACCGCTCGACTAATTTACCAATCACAGTAGTCGAATTACCGACCAGGGCCCATTGATCAGTCATCTTAAACTGCACTAATGTGCCTACAGTCTATAGCAGAATTGTAGGAAATGAACGCTAAAAGTTCAATTCTCTTCACTGTCACGCGAGGGGGCCGCTAAAATGTTTTGCTTGCAAGGTGGGGGGGTAATGATGTGAGATGTGTTGCGGCCCCCACCCCCATCAAAGATGCCCATCCCTGGTCTAAGAGGAGGTACTTACAGATAGCTTGAACGATCATGGTATCCACTTTGTCAGGGCTGAACTTCAGCTTGTAGCGGGACAAACTGAGGAAACAGAAACAGGTCAGGATCTGCCATAGCAGCCTTTCAGTTCTTCTATGAATACGACAGAGGGAGGTGCTGCCTCAGGGGTAGTGACGAATGCTGAGGAAATCCACACGAGGTTTCAGACAGCATGATATAATCATCGGCAACACACACTACATATTGATGTGAGTAAATTATAAAGGCTTGTAATGTTTGTAATGTATTTTGTTATAAGACTAGTTGGCATCATTTAATGGGATCCTAATAAATCCAGAACACCAAGCGTTGTCTGTGTTCCACCCTACCTGTGAGCCAGTCCCAGAGACATGGCGCTGATCTCCCGGGGGGGCAGCCCAGTGATCAGGGACTCCATCTGTGTCCTGATGCCTCTCATCAGCTCTGCCACCGCAGGGCTGTGGACACAGCTCAGGTTCAACTTCTCCTTGATGACGCCCCCCAGCTTAGCGTCGCTGATGGCCAGCTGTTCATGAGCTTCTTTAGCCACCACTTTCTTCAGGACCTTCTTCAGACTCTTCCCCATCTTCCCTTCCGTCATGGCCGTGGCCGCTGGACATAGGAGAGATACGGTTACAACATGAGGACAGGAGAGACGTGTACACGCTACAGCACTCGGGAGTCTAGTTCTGTGAGCTCGTGTGGTCTACCACGTTGCGGCTGAGCCGTTGTTGCTCCTAGACGTCTCCACTTCACAATAACAGAGCTTAGTTAACCGGGACAACTCTAGTAAGGCAGAAATTTGGCAAAATGACTTGTTGGAATGGTGGCATCCTATGACTGTGCCACATTGGAAGTTACTGAGCTCTTCAGTACGGCCATTCTATTGCCAATATAAATATATATTTCACTTATATTAAACCAGGTAGGCCAGTTGACAACAAGTTCTCATTTGCAACTGCGACCTGGCCAAGATAAAGCATAGCAATTTGACACATACAGAGTTACACATGGAATATACAAAACAGTCAATAGAAAAAGTATATATACAGTGAGTGCAATGAAGTAAGATAAGGGAGGTACGGCAATAAATGGGCCATGGTGGCAAAGCAATTACAATATAGCGATTAAACACTGGAATGGTGGATGTGCAGAAGATGAATGTGCAATTAGAAATACTGGGGTGCAAAGGAGCAAGATAAATAAATAAATACAGTATGGGGATGAGGTAGGTAGATGGGCTGTTTACAGATGGGCTATGTTCAGGTGCAGTGATCTGTGAGCTGCTCTGACGGCAATGTTTGTCTATTGAGATTGCATGGCCGTGTGCTCGATTTGATAAACCTGTCCGCAGCGGATGTGGCTAAAATAGCCGAATCCGCTAATTTGACAGGGTGTCCACATACACTACATATACAAACCACTGTTATAGTTCCAACATTTAGACACAGGACATTAGTAATATGCATTTATTCATAGACTCAACATTGTTAGGGGGTGAGTTCAACAACCGGCTGCTGTCAGTGTTTGTTATGATGGTTAAGGTTAGCTGTGGTCTCAGTGGTAGTGAGGAATACTGCTGAACACCTAAAGGCTTCTGCCAAACAGTTGGGAATAGTTAGTGCTTCAGAAAAAAGCAGCGTGTTTGTTTGGTCTTCGGTCAGGTGTTTGTGCACACTTCAACAATACTCGTTTTCCATGCACATTTTCAAATTCATAAATACTGCACCTAACAGCTTACGTAGATTTAAAATTGTAAAAATAAAAGGGGGAAAATGATATTTCTTGAGCCATCTTCAATTATTTCTGACTAGTTTGAGGAAGTGTATACTGGCTATGGCTTCTCAAGTTGGACAAACACTACAATTGTCACTTTTCTAATTTTTCAAGCAACGGTCTTTTAATTAAGGGAGTACGCGAACACACTGTTGGTTCACCTAGCTGAAGCATGCAGAAGCCTTGACTGACAGCCCTTGTGCACTAACTGGTAAACTATAGTGAGCAACAACAGGAGAGGTGAAAGTATTCTGTCTACCTGCCAAGGCCTCTGTTGTGTCCTGGAATTTCCCAGTGCTTCAACTTCACTCTGGAAGGAGAAATAGTGGCGACATGTTATTTGTCAACTCCAGAAACATGTTCCTTATGCTGATAATGTGTAATACTACTGTTCATTGACAACGTATTCCCCTCGAATCTAAACACTCCTCTCTCCAGACATGGGGCCAAAACTCACACTTTGTTGGCCTTCTCCGGAGTTTCGAACTCCTTCCATAAACTGTCCACCTCTTGGAGCTTTGACTCATCGAGGACCTGAAACAAAAAAAGGTTTATAGTCCTATCAAGTACACGGGCATACCATACATTAATTGCATTAACTCAACTCGGTTTACATGTGTTGTCATTAAAACCCGTCAGTAATATGGGACAAGAAAGCCAGCACGCGGTCCCTCCAAAGTACCACGCACCAGTTATGCTAACTTGGAAGAGAAGCTTATTTGAAATGTTGGGTAAACATTGGCAACAAATAAAGTATTTAACTTCGAAAATAGAACGGGTTCAAATAGTTGCATAATTACAAAAGCCAAGTCCAAGGTAGCAAAGTATATGTATATCCAGCAGGTAACTTGCCACATGCAACGTGGTTGCTTAACTGCAGCGTGTTGAATGAGAAGGCCTCGTTGCGGTAAAGGTTTGCATGCGAGAACTACCACGACGACCTAAATAGAGAAGCCATGTGTACTATAAACAATGTTAAACAGGTCTTGACATTGAAATACTTTGTATTTTAATACAATATCTAGCTACTCCAGGAAAACAACGTATTTAGCTAGCTACACCGCGAACCCGGTTCAATTATTGAAAATTGTCATGCACCCATCTAAAATTATTAGAATTTAGAATATAACTTCAGCTAAATACTCACTTTAAATATTGCATAACCCGCAGCGGTTTCAAATAAAACAAGCATCTCTGACGCCTTTTCACCAAGTTTAAACCCGAAACAAACTTATCTCCTAGAAAGCCTTCGCTAATCGCAGTTCCAACTGGAATGTGTTCCACGCGGTGATCTGTGTGCCTCACCCGGAAGCACGTCCTCTCTCTAACATCGCGAGAAGTGGCAGAGTGAACTATTTGGAGACAAACAAATCCGACGGGAACATTTTGGTCGCGAACCGCGTACCCGTATTTTGCAGTTGTTATCGCGCTTATGTTCCGAGCCCCAACAGTGCATGTGCCATACAGTAAAACCTTGCAGTACAAAACGATACACACAAATCACCCCAAAGTAAGACAGGAATTAATCAAATAAAACGTATATATAAAAGTTTACTGTCACACACCAGTTAGTGGTCAGCAATAGTAAGTAGTACGGAGACCCATTTTTTTGCGTACAGTTGTTATTTTGATGAATGTATTTGCAATTTTGACGGTACAATATATTTTTTATTAATGTTTTTATGTGTTTAAAAAACATTTTCGAAATGCATTTACTGTTTTGCAAAAGTTGTGTGTCTTGTGGACTCTGTTTTGAAAATCGACAACATTGTTCCAAAGAAATGCTTGTATGTGATTGAGAGAAACTAATACATACAGACAGTTGCTTGTGAGACAGTCCATGTTACCAGTACATGACTTTAGCACATTTCATAGTTTATTCTGTATAGTTAGTCTTCTACTGTATATATTTCCAATCATAACAAAAAAAAATGTTTAAATACTTTATTACTTAGCTATGTGTGTATATTTTTGATCATGCACTGTTGAGGAAAGTTTGCAAGTAAGTATCCCGTGCACGTGACGAAAAATCTTTGATTGGAAGATGAACGCACCCCATTCCCAACAGCTATCGTAGTCAATAAAACAGTGACCGATTTGACCAGCACTATCGAGCCATCACTTATATTGAAATGATGTTGCTCAATGTGAAAATACAATATAGACCAACGAAGCAACTCTGTTTCCTCTGTCTGATTTCTCTTTACAATGAAAGGGGGTGCACCGTTCCTGGAGGTACTGCAATACCAGATCGATGCGTGGAGTGGACGGAGCAAGCCCCTATTCCATCTCCCTATTCCAAAAATCTATGTAATATATGGTCCCCAGATAGGGGACGTATCAGATATTAAACTGATAAGAACAGATTTTTTTTATTTTGGAAAAAAGTTTTATTTACACATTTCCTTTAAAAACAGCTCATACATTTTTTACATCATTTATACACATAAAAACGGCAATAAAGGCATAAAACACAGCATTTGAAAGTTACATTTAAATTAGTTAAAACGTAAATGTTAAAACCAATGAAAACAACCATGAATAAAAGTACTTTCCTTGTAAAAACATAAAATCTGTAAAAGCCATTTAAAATGTGTACTAATGATCTAATTTTTAAGACATGAAAAACATGTTAAAAAGTCACTTTGTTAAAAGGCTGTCTTCGGTCCCTTGTACAGGAACGGGGTGAGTCCTTATCAAACTCGCCTCATCCTGCTCCTCTGAATAAATTACCGTCCCTTCCTTCGGGGCCCAGAGGAGATCCCTCCCCTAGGCGCCGCAGCGCTGTCAGGCCGTGGCCGCCGGGACCTAGGGTGTTGTGGGGGACCCTTCGCCTGGGGTCGAGGCCCCCTTCCTTCCGTACCATCCCAGGGCTTCCATGGCTACCATGGCCACTGCCTGGGGGGTGGTCTCTACGCTTTTCCCTACCAGCAGGTTGCGGGAGGACCACAGTTCTTCCTTCAGGCACGTGAGGGTGGGCCAGAACTTTGTGAAGGCCTTTGATGGAATAGGCCTTCGGCCCACCCCATACAGCACAAGCTGAGGTGTTAGGTCCTCCCCTGCTGGCAGACACGGGGTGATCAGGAGGCCTGCTTCCTTCCACAGGTCCCTGGCAGCTCTGCACTCCCAGAGCATGTGCCTCACCGACTCTTCTTAGCCGCAGCCTGGTCGGGGGCACGCAGATGTCCTCGCCATGCCCGGTGAGTGCATAACGGCCCTGACCGGGAGGATCTCATGGGCGACCATCTAGGACAGGTCCCGATGCCGATTCAGGAGAGCAGGATGGGCCACGTTGCGCCAGACCGTTGTGGGCTCGCCTAGAGCGAGCCCGCGCACTGGACACACTGGTTCCCGATCCTGCACAAGAGAGAGAAGAGAGCGGTGTTTAGTTAAAACTGTGACTGTTTATTTTTCCAGTTTAAAATGTCTTAAAAACTTCTGGAGCTGGGCGTAGTGCGGGGGTAGCAGGAAAGAGACTGGGGCTCGCAGGTCGACTGGGATCAGCCCCAGAGTTCTGAGGTAAGATCCCAGCCAGAACCGTGCGAGGGCCTGAGTCTTGTTGTTGACCGGGGAGGTGGCAAGAGTAAGATGTAACGCTGTGTAGCGGCTGCCCAGGAACAAGTAGAGGTCAGGTTAGTAATCAGAGAGACACGACAGAAGGTTAGTTACCAGAGAGACACGACAGAAGGTCAGTTACCAGAGAGACACGACAGAAGGTCAGTTACCAGAGAGACACGACAGAAGGTCAGTTACCAGAGAGACACGACAGAAGGTCAGTTACCAGAGAGACACGACAGAAGGTCAGTTACCAGAGAGACACGACAGAAGGTCAGTTACCAGAGAGACACGACAGAAGGTCAGTTACCAGAGAGACACGACAGAAGGTCAGTTACCAGAGAGACACGACAGAAGGTCAGTTACCAGAGAGACGACAGAAGGTTAGTTATCAGAGAGACACGACAGAAGGTTAGTTACCAGAGAGACGCGACAGAAGGTTAGTTACCAGAGAGACGCGACAGAAGGTTAGTTACCAGAGAGACGCGGCAGAAGGTTAGTTACCAGAGAGACGCGACAGAAGGTTAGTTACCAGAGAGACGCGACAGAAGGTTAGTTACCAGAGAGACGCGACAGAAGGTTAGTTACCAGAGAGACGCGACAGAAGGTGTTACCAGAGACGACAGAAGGTGTTACCAGAGACGACAGAAGGTTAGTTACCAGACACGACAGAAGGTTAGTTACCAGAGACGACAGAAGGTTAGTTACCAGAGAGACGACAGAAGGTTAGTTACCAGAGAGACGACAGAAGATTAGTTACCAGAGAGACACGACAGAAGGTCAGTTACCAGAGAGACACGACAGAAGGTCAGTTACCAGAGAGACACGACAGAAGGTCAGTTACCAGAGAGACACGACAGAAGGTCAGTTACCAGAGAGACACGACAGAAGGTCAGTTACCAGAGAGACACGACAGAAGGTCAGTTACCAGAGAGACACGACAGAAGGTCAGTTACCAGAGAGACACGACAGAAGGTCAGTTACCAGAGAGACACGACAGAAGGTCAGTTACCAGAGAGACACGACAGAAGGTCAGTTACCAGAGAGACACGACAGAAGGTCAGTTACCAGAGAGACACGACAGAAGGTCAGTTACCAGAGAGACACGACAGAAGGTCAGTTACCAGAGAGACACGACAGAAGGTCAGTTACCAGAGAGACACGACAGAAGGTCAGTTACCAGAGAGACACGACAGAAGGTCAGTTACCAGAGAGACACGACAGAAGGTCAGTTACCAGAGAGACACGACAGAAGGTCAGTTACCAGAGAGACGACAGAAGGTTAGTTATCAGAGAGACACGACAGAAGGTTAGTTACCAGAGAGACGCGACAGAAGGTTAGTTATCAGAGACGCGACAGAAGGTTAGTTACCAGAGAGACGCGACAGAAGGTTAGTTACCAGAGAGACGCGGCAGAAGGTTAGTTACCAGAGAGACGCGACAGAAGGTTAGTTACCAGAGAGACGCGACAGAAGGTTAGTTACCAGAGAGACGACAGAAGGTTAGTTACCAGAGAGACGACAGAAGGTTAGTTACCAGAGAGACGCGACAGAAGGTTAGTTACCAGAGAGACGCGACAGAAGGTTAGTTACCAGAGAGACGCGACAGAAGGTTAGTTACCAGAGAGACGACAGAAGGTTAGTTACCAGAGAGACGACAGAAGGTTAGTTACCAGAGAGACGCGACAGAAGGTTAGTTACCAGAGAGACACGACAGAAGGTTAGTTACCAGAGAGACGACAGAAGGTTAGTTACCAGAGAGACGCGACAGAAGGTTAGTTACCAGAGAGACGCGACAGAAGGTTAGTTACCAGAGAGACGCGACAGAAGGTTAGTTACCAGAGAGACGCGACAGAAGGTGTTACCAGAGACGACAGAAGGTGTTACCAGAGACGACAGAAGGTTAGTTACCAGACACGACAGAAGGTTAGTTACCAGAGACGACAGAAGGTTAGTTACCAGAGAGACGACAGAAGGTTAGTTACCAGAGAGACGACAGAAGGTTAGTTACCAGAGAGACGAGACAGACGGTTAGTTACCAGAGAGACGAGACAGACGGTTAAGTTACCAGAGAGACGACAGAAAGTTAGTTACCAGAGAGACGACAGAAGGTTAGTTACCAGAGAGACGCGACAGAAGGTTATTTACCAGAGAGACGCGACAGAAGTTTAGTTACCAGAGAGACGCGACAGAAGGTTAGTTACCAGAGAGACGCGACAGAAGGTTAGTTACCAGAGAGACGCGACAGAAGGTTATTTACCAGAGAGACGCGACAGAAGGTTAGTTACCAGAGAGACGCGACAGAAGGTTAGTTACCACAGAGACGACAGAAGGTTAGTTACCAGAGAGATGACAGAAGTTTAGTTACCCAATACAGTAGTCTCCAGTTTTAACTCACCTCTTGTGTTGGTATGTGTCAGACTTCGCCATGGCTTTGCCTGTTCCACTGATTCTTCTGATTTGAAGGGATAAACCAGGGTCAGCACAATATTAGGGGACCGGTAGAGTAGGAGAAGAGTAGGGGACTAGCAGAGTAGGGGACTAGCAGAGTAGGGGACCACAGTAGGAGACTAGCAGAGTAGGGGACTAGCAGAGTAGGGGACCACAGTAGGGGACTAGCAGTGTAGGGGACTAGCAGAGTAGGGGAGTAGCAGAGTAGGGGACTAGCAGAGTAGGGGACCACAGTAGGGGACTAGCAGAGTAGGGGACCACAGTAGGGGACTAGCAGAGTAGGGAACTAGCAGAGTAGGGGACCACAGTAGGGGACTAGCAGAGTAGGGGACTTGCAGAGTAGGGGACTTGCAGAGTAGGGGACTAGCAGAGTAGGGGACTAGCAGAGTAGGGGACCAGCAGAGTAGGGGACTAGCAGAGTAGGGGACTAGCAGAGTAGGGGACTAGCAGAGTAGGGGACCACAGTAGGGGACTAGCAGAGTAGGGGACCACAGTAGGGGACCACAGTAGGGGACTAGTAGAGTAGGGGACTAGCAGAGTAGGGGACCACAGTAGGGGACTAGCAGAGTAGGGAACTAGCAGAGTAGGGGACCACAGTAGGGGACTAGCAGAGTAGGGGACCACAGTAGGGGACTAGCAGAGTAGGGGACCCCAGTAGGGGACTAGCAGAGTAGGGGACCCCAGTAGGGGACTAGCAGAGTAGGGGACCACAGTAGGGGACTAGTAGTGTACAAGTAGAAGTCTGCTCAATTTATCCAACCTAATGGGTTGATTATAATGTGTATTATTGCTGGAATAGAAGTCTGCTCAATTTATCCAACCTAATGGGTTGATTATAATGTGTATTATTGCTGGAATAGAAGTCTGCTCAATTTATCCAACCTAATGAGTTGATAATAATGTGTATTATTGCTGGAATAGAAGTCTGCACACCCAGTAGATCAAGGTTCCACCCAGTAGATCAGGGATCAAGGTTCCACCTCTGGTATGGATATATTTGTTTTCCCAAAATGATGCTCATGTAATAACAGCCTACTTACTAAGATGTCTAACATTTGTAAACAAGTTATCTAATTTGTACATTTTGAAATTATATGTTGATTCATTCAATTTGTATTAATTGTTTAAACTTTATTTAATTGTTAACGTAAAAACATTATTCAAGATGAACTAGTGTCAATGTTCATTAGAACCGTGCGAGGGCCTGAGTCTTGTTGTTGACCGGGGAGGTGGCAAGAGTCAGATGTAACGCTGTGTAGCGGCTGCCCAGAAACAAGTAGAGGTCAGGCAAGCCTTCACCCCCCTTGGACCTGGGCCTCTTGACCACCTCCCTCCTCAGCCTCTCCCACTTGCCTCCCCACAGGAAGTAAAAAAGCATCCACTCCAGGTCTAAAATACTCCTTTGAGGGGGAATAAAAACAGAACTGATTAATAAAAGCACAGGTAAAATCACAGCTTTAATGATTAAAACCTTGCCCTCAAAAGTCAGCTGTCGTAGTCCCCAAAAACCCAGTCTCTGTCTTACTGTCCCCAGGATCCCACTCCAGTTACCGCTCCCTCCCCCCTCCCGGTCAAACTTTACCCCCAGTACCCTTATGTCCGTCAGTTTAACTGTCAGAGGTAGTCTGGTCAAGTCTGGGTCTGCCCACGGTCCGAAAAATTGGGCCTCTGTCTTGTCTCTGTTCAGTCTCGCCCCAGAGGCTCGTCCGTACCAGTCAGTCCTGTCCAGAGTCCTGTCGACGGATAAAAGGTTGGTACATAAAATGTTGACGTCGTCCATGTAAAAGACGCACTTGGCGGTCATCCCCCCACTCCCCGGGATACCCACCCCACTGATCCGTTGGTCCCTTCTCAAGACCTGTGCCAGTGGTTCAATACAGGCCACGAACAGAAGAGGATATAACGGACAGCCCTGACGGACGCCGCAGTGTACTCCCACTGCTTTTGACAGATGCCCATTTACAAGGATTTTGCTGGTGATGTCCCCGTACAGCATTCCCACCCAAACTAAGAACCTGTCCGGGAAACCCATTTTTTGCAGTACCTTAAAGAGGTACTGGTGCGAGACCCGTTCAAAGGCTTTTTCAAAATCTAAATTTAGGACTACAAGCCGCATGTTTCTGTCTCTCGCATAACAGATGGCATCTCGGATCAGTATCAGGCTGTCCGTGATCTTCCTTCCGGGAACGGCACAGGTTTGATCCGGGTGGATCACCTCCCCTAAAAACAGAAGATATTCTGAGTGTTAAAACCTTGGTAAAAAGTGTACAATCAAAGTTTAAAAGGGTTATCGCTCCAGTTCTTCAGGTCCGTCCTGTCATTTTTCTTATATAAAAGAGTCACGATCCCCACTCTAAAACTGTCAGGTAGTCTGTCAAGATGTTCAAAGTCAGTAAAAACAGTCAGAAGTTCGTCGGCTAAAACATCCCAAAAGGCCAAATAAAACTCCAAAGGGAGGCCGTCCTCCCCCGGTGATTTACCCCTCTTAAAATGTTTCAGTCCTTGGTCAATTTCTGTCCTCGTCAGGTCTTTTTTCAGGTCGTCTGTGTTGGGTAAGGTCTTGTCGATGTAGGTTAAAACGTCCCCCATGGTCTCTTCACATACATCTTTTACCCCAAACAGTTCCCCATAAAAATCCTCGACTACTTATTTTATTCCCTCTGTATCTGTTTTTAAAACCCTATCTTTATTTTTTAAACCAGTCATTAACCTACCCTTACTAACTATTTTCTTTAAAAAGTACATAGTGCACTTCTCCCCCTCTTCTAATTCCCTTTCTTTACTTCTTAAAATAACCCCCTTGCTTTTCTGTTCTGCTAAAAGTACAATTTCCTTCTTTAATTTCTTGGTTAAAATCAAGGCCCTGTTGGCATAGGTTAAAATACCTTTCCAGTCGCTTTTGCAGTCCCACCATGCGTCTATCTTTTTCTCTGCTTTTTTACCTTTCCTATCTCTCTAAAGAAAGTCCTCGTCCTTCCCTTCACCATTTCCCACCACTGTGCTCGTGTATCAAATAAGTCCTGTAGCGTCTGCCACTGGCTGAACTGCTCCGTGTACTGACTAACTACTCTATCATCTTCTAAAAGGGAGCAGTCCAATTTCCTTGCAATAAAACACTTGACCTGTCTACCTTAAAATCCTTTCATGCCCCTCTCCTGTCTGCTCTATTAAAAACAAAATTAAAATCCCCACCCACCACTAGAGGATCCCTCCCTAGCATGTGGGACTGCAGGTCCTCTAAAAGTGTGCACCGGTCATGTTGGTCGTTAAAACCATACACGTTTAGCACATTAAAATCCCTCCCCATAAAAGTACAATTGGCTAAAAGAGCACGCCCACCTACCACCACTGTGCTCCCCTTCACCACCACCTGTGGGGTCTTGATTAAAATGGCAACGCCGTCGTTCTTGTTAAAATTGGAACCACTCCAAATTGAGGGCCCGTGCTGCCACATATCCTCCCATTTCCTGTAAGAGGATAATATGATAAATCATAGATTGGCAAGGAAATCCTCTTCATCTTCACTGTCCAACTGCATTGTCACGGAGCTTTAAACAGCAGAAGAGGATGGAGAGGCCTTGAAGCTGTACGCTGCTGTGGTGCCAAACTGCTGCAGAACTTCACTTGGTAGTTTATGCTGGTAACAGGTATCACCAGCCAGCTTCAGTCCATACCGCACCAGGAGTATGGAGTTGAGTGTGCAGAGACATTCTATTTCTTAACTTTGACTTGACCACACTCATTTGGCTGAACAGCCGTTCAAACTCCGCATTTGAGTGTGGCAAGGAGAGGGCAGTGAGTGCAGCTTTGCACAGTTCTTCAAATGGATTTGACCCGGAAGAGTCCGTGTAGTTATTGACTTCACTCCAAAACTCAACTGTATTTTCAGTTGAGTTCCACCTAAACAGATGGATGTTTCTCAATTGGGAAACAATTTTATCAATTGTTTGGGGCTGGTATCCCAGTAGCTCAACTACTTTAATCATTTCAGTGGTGCCTTTATTGTGCTTTGGCGTTTCCTTAACACTGAACAAGGCCATGTTTCGCAAGGCTTCTATGTTGTCTGGGAGTCTTGCTTGCAGATCCTTGCTTAAAGCAACAACGTAGTTGCTGCACCGTCTCCGAATTACCTTTTTGTCCTCTGGCGCAAGACTGAGTTGGTACACCATGCTCTCGAAAAGGTACCCAAGGTATGGTGATGGGCTGAGATGTCCATCAACGGGATCCTTCAGGACATCCATTTTTGCCATAGGGTTGACTACTCTGCTGCAAATTGATGTTAAGAGATGTACCAGATTGTCCAAAAGCTTGACAGGATCTGTTTGATCTCCCTCAAATGACTTCACTGCAACTTGTACGTTGGACAGGATTGATTTGAAGAATGTCCGGTAGACATAGTTGATCTTGTCCATGTACGTGGCGTGGAGCACATCCGCCATGTAGCAATGCTCACTGGCCTTGGTCAACTCAAAGTGGAGTTTCAGTTCTTCCCACTGGCTCAATATACAAGTTACTGCAGGCTCAATCGATAGCCAACGTGTGACACACTTGTGATATGCAGGGGTTTCTGGCCACAATTCATGGTGGCATACACTGCTTTGTACGCCTCATGCCGTTTTGAGGAAATCGAAAACCAGTGGTAGGTTTCCCTGATTAAGTACTCAACACTCCTAGGGATGGTTTCTTTTGGATGCTGCACTGACAGCCAATTGTAAAGAATAGCACACACACAGCGGATGAGAATCAAATTGGGCAATGCACATTCTTCCTTTAAAACCCTGAAGATTCTCTTTTTCAAGGTTACACTTCTCAAGAAACTCAACTACCGCCTTTGCTATTGATCTGGCATCGCCCCCCTCCAATTCAACCAGCCCGAGAAATGTGGACACACCGGTTCTTTTTTTTAGCACTGAAATACCAAATCACCACACCCAGGTATTGATCAGCGGACTCATCCAAAAGGAGACTGAACTTCTCATCCCCCACATCTGATGTTACCCTTTGGAGAAAATAAGGAGCCAGTACTCCCCTAATAATTTCTGTGCACTTGGTGCGGTGCATATGGAAGTTTGTTGCTGCCACAGAATCTGAAAAGGCAGCTTTGCAAGCCATACCTAAATGGTGGCATGCTAGCAGCGAACAATGCTCTGCAATGGCATATAGTAGCTTCTGCGCTTTTGCAGTTATCCACTTTCTTAATAACCAACTGTGGTAATGTAGACTGTGGTAATGTAGACTGTGGTGCAGGGTTGTACGGTTTTATTTATATGCTTTGCAAATGTTTGCAATGTTTTTTGATGTCATACATTGTTGCAAGCAGATCTGATCTGTAGTAGGCACAGTATGCCTACTACACTTAAGTTGGCATCACTGTGCATGAGATCCCCACATTGTAGCCTGTACATTTAATATTTGTATTTATTATGTATCTCCATTAGCTGCTGCCAAGGCAGCAGCTACTCTTCTTGGGGTCCAGCAAAATGAAGGTAGTTTATACAATTTTAAAACATTACAACACACTGTGTGCCCTCAGGCCCCTACTCCACCACTACCAGGGTGGGTATAATTTGTAGAACGAGCCAAAGGGAATCTGTTCCAAAATCTTCGGAAATAACAAGGTTGCCAACAAACAACGCTTACAAAGTTTTATAGTGGCAGAATAAGATACCGGGTAGGGAGTGGACCATTTCATCAAGTTTTTCACTCACCACGTTTATTCCGTTTATTGGGGTGGCAGAAGAGTAGCCTAGTGGTTAGAGCGTTGGACTAGTAACCGAGAGTTTACTGTCTAGCCAGACAACTAGATATTTGTAGTTGTCCACATATTTTAAGTCAGAACCGTCCACAGTAGTGATGCTAGTCAGGCGGGTGTGGGCGGGAAGCATGCATTTAGTTTTGCTAGTGTTTAAGAGCAGTTGGAGGCCACAGAAGGAGTGTTGTATGGCATTGAAGCTTGTTTGGAGGTTTGTTAACACTGTGTCCAAAGAAGGGCCAGATGTCTACGCAGATGACACCATTCTGTATACGTGGAACAGGGAATCACCTGCAGCAAGAGCGCCATCGTTCTGTACCTGAACAAGGCATGGCCAGGCACGACTCCAACACCATCATTAAGTTTGCAGACAACACAACAGTGGTAGGCCTGATCACCGACAATGACGAGACAGCCTATAGGGAGGAGGTCAGAGACCTGGCCGGGTGGTGCCAGAATAACAACCTATCCTTCATCGTAACCAAGACTAGAGTAGATGATTGTGGACTACAGGAAAAGGAGCACCGAGCACATCATCATTCTCATTGACAGGGCTGTAGTGGAGCAGGTTGAGAGCTTCAAGTTCCTTGGTGTCCACATCACCAACAAACTAACATGGTCCAAGCACATCATGACAGTCATGAAGAGGGCATGACCAAACCTATTCCCCCCAGGAATCTAAAACGATTTGGCATGGGTCCTGAGATCCTCAAAAGGTTCTACAGCTGCAACATCGAGAGCATCCTGACCGGTTGCATCATGTCGTGGAAATTTCCTGTATTACCAAATCATGAGAGAGCAAACCACACACAAGTCAGAGTTATCATAAAGTCCATCTTTAATAAATATGAGCTTCACCATAGCCCTGTGACTCTCAGATCAATTCAGTGTCTATAAATGAATTCTCTGAGTGTCAACATAATGGCAACTGAGATCCTTTATAGCAAAGATCTACCCTAGTCGACATGACAAACCACAGGTCTTAGGAAAACTGCACAAAGGAAGAATTTTACTTGAGAGAGGAGCATCCCATCGCCAGACAGTATTTAGCTATAAATTATCTTTCAGTTTGGTCTCCTAAACGAAGCTCGTATCTCATTCCTGGTACCACTTAGGACCAAGACATTACCTCATCCAATGGTATATATCAATTGTCATTTTAGATACTCCCATCCCATCTCACGGAGACAGTGAGCCTCCTAGGCCATATACTAAATCAAGATAAGGGCAACCTCAGAGGGGACATGTAAATAGTTAGACACATTCCCATAAGAAGACAGGCCTAACCTCTCCCCAATGGGAAAAGTAACTTTTCCCACATAAGCATACTTAGAAAATGAATAAGACATTTTTTTATAAATGTTACCTAAAGGATTCTGATTCTGCTACCACAATCACTGCCTGGTACGGCAATTGCTCGGCCTCCGACTGCAAGGCACTACAGAGGGTAGTGCGTACGGCCCAGTACATCACTAGGGCCAAGCTTCCTGCCACCCAGGACCTCTATACCAGGCGGTGTCAGAGGAAGGCCCTAAACATTGTCAGACTACAGCCACCCTAGTCATAGCCTGTTCCCTCCGATACCGCACGGCAAGCGGTACCATAACGCCAAGTCTAGGTCCATGAGGCTTCTAAACAGCTTCTACCCCCAAGCCATAAGACTCCTGAACACCTAATCAAATGGCTACCCAGACTATTTGCAGGCCCCCCCCCTCTTTACACCACTGCTACTCTCATCTATGCAGTCACTTTAATAACTCTACCTACATATTACCTCAACTAACCGGTGCCCCCACACATTGACTCTATCGGTACCCCCCTGTATATAGTCTCGCTATTGTTATTTTACTGCTGCTCTTTAATTACTTGTTACTTTTCTCTTCTTATCTGTATTTTTATTTTTTTAAACTGCATTGTTGGTTAGGGGCTCGTAAGCATTTCACTGTAAGGTCTACACCTGTTGTATCCGGCGCATGTGACTAATACAATTTTATTTGGATTTGACCATGTCCGTCCTAGCTCGTTCATCAACGTCTTAATCGATATTTCGGTTTGCCTCTTATCGTCCCCTTATGCCATAGTTTGTACATATCGATTGTCATTAGAAACCACATTTGTTTAAGCAAGTCAGCCATATCAGCTATGTTTTTTGAAAGGCAGTAAATGAGGCTTGTTTGGTTCTAATTATTCAGAGTAAATAACTCACGGACACTAGAGAAGCTTAACCAAGTTTAATTCTTCCCCAAAGGGTCGTTACAGCTGTAATTCAGACAAAAACATGTTCTCACCGTCACAAGTATATATATATACACACCCCACTTTGGACACTCCTCATTCTCTCCAATCCTTACATCTTATGGTTCCACAGGATAAGGGAAACAGGATACTAAACCCTTATTACTCCCTTCAGGGGATCTGACCTGACCTCTTGACCTCAAACCTTCCTTTGCCTAATCCACAGATGTCCATCCACTTCCCTTATAGCAATCCTGTGATCTCCTCCCGTCCACCCAACACATTCCAAAGCCATCGGTCTTTCTACGGAGACCCATTACCTTCTGGCATAAACCCAGTCTCTTTTTATACACTATGCGTCTGATCTATTATGTCTTTAATATCTCAATGTTCAAAGTTCACCACGAATCCAACAGCATGAATGAACCGTTTCGCTGCCAGACAAGGCTCCGCTGATAGTCAGGTGTAGCAGTGGTAAGGTGTTGGGACAGATTGATGTAGTCCTTAACAGTTTGTGGCCCCCCCTTGTCAACACTGGCATGCATCTAAAAGCTGTCCCCCCCCCCCTATGCCCCACCAGGATTTACATGCTGGAGTTGGACGGTCGACCACTGAAAGCCCTGATGCCCTACACTTCAGTGAAGCCCAATAGATAGTGTGTTAAGCTTTGGTTGACATTTGAGAAAGAAAGAAATGGTAGTTATGCTGAGCTTATAAAAATGTCCCTCAATTTACCTCCAAATGACTTGAGGACCATCAACTGTCTGAGCTCCCCAGGAAGTATCCCATCCACCAGAACCAGCGAGTTCAGATCAGTCTGATTATCTGTGCTCGGAGTCAGAGGGGGACCAGCTTGAGGTAGGCTGTACCATCCCAGTGTTGAAAAGTAAATATCTCCCATTTATAACACTGCACTAATCCATCAAAATGTTCTCCCAGTAAAGTGTAACCTGTGTGTTTGCTTGTTGACGTCCGTCTCCTAACCTCTAACTCTGCTCTTGTTCTCCAGGACCTAGGGGGTTCAACCCAACACCCAGATCCATCCGATGTCCTCCGTTACCTGTTCTCCAGGACCTAGGGGCTCTGCCCAACACCCACCTGATGTCCTCCGTTACCTGTTCTCCAGGACCTAGTGGTTCTACCCAACACCCACCTGATGTCCTCCGTTACCAGGGTTAGGGGTTCAATTAATTGTTGTATCCTAGGACACACAATAGATATACATTTCAACCACAAAGATGTACTAATGAGCTACGACAGATAGAACAAAAATAATCATCATAAAGGAGGACTGAAATTAGATTATTTCACTGTAGACCAGGGCCTGTTCAAATAACAACATGACAAGCCCGTGTATGACTCAAACTGATAAGCATGTGAATGGAGTGAAAATTATCTGACTTCGTGATCTGTGCTACGGATCAGCCCAGTACATCACTGGGGCCGAGCTCCCTGCCATCCAGAACCTCTATATCAGGTGGTGGTGAGGACAGCCCAGTACATCACTGGGGCCGAGCTCCCTGCCATCCAGAACCTCTATATCAGGTGGTGGTGAGGACAGCCCAGTACATCACTGGGGCCGAGCTCCCTGCCATCCAGAACCTCTATATCAGGTGGTGGTGAGGACAGCCCAGTACATCACTGGGGCCGAGCTCCCTGCCATCCATAACCTCTATATCAGGTGGTGGTGAGGACAGCCCAGTACATCACGGGGGCCGAACTCCCTGCCATCCATAACCTCTATATCAGAGGGTGGTGAGGACAGCCCAGTACATCACTGGGGCCCAGCTCCCTGCCATCCATAACCTCTATATCAGGTGGTGGTGAGGACAGCCCAGTACATCACTGGGGCCGAACTCCCTGCCATCCATAACCTCTATATCAGAGGGTGGTGAGGACAGCCCAGTACATCACTGGGGCCCAGCTCCCTGCCATCCATAACCTCTATATCAGAGGGTGGTGAGGACAGCCCAGTACATCACTGGGGCCCAGCTCCCTGCCATCCATAACCTCTATATCAGAGGGTGGTGAGGACAGCCCAGTACATCACTGGGGCCCAGCTCCCTGCCATCCATAACCTCTATATCAGGTGGTGGTGAGGACAGCCCAGTACATCACTGGGGCCGAGCTCCCTGCCATCCATAACCTCTATATCAGGTGGTGGTGAGGACAGCCCAGTACATCACTGGGGCCGAGCTCCCTGCCATCCAGAACCTCTATATCAGGTGGTGGTGAGGACAGCCCAGTACATCACTGGGGCCCAGCTCCCTGCCATCCAGAACCGTTATAACCACCTAAGCCATAGACTTGTCTCTGCTTCCGCGGGGCAAGTGGTACCGTTGTATCAAGTCTGACACCAACAGGCTCCTGAACAGCTTCCATCCACATGCCATAAGACTGATACATAGCTTACACGCATTCGCTACACCCGCAATAACATCAGCTAAACACGAGCATGTGACAAATACATTTGATTCGAAAAAGGACAAAGATGGTCCAAGAACTATCGATTTCCTGGGTTATATTCCCACAGTAGAACAAGTCATTTATTTCCATGTTGAAAAAAGAAGAGTACAAATAAAATGCCAGAGGTAGTTGATGTTTAGATGAAAACATAAATGACTGTAGGGAAATAACTCGCCAACATCAGAGACAAGGTGAAAGGTCTAGGGGACTGTCTTGATTTAAGGGTTACAGGCTCTGCATGGCCAATCCGATATGGCCGTACAGCATTTACTGCGATACGGCCTCTACAGAAGTCAGGGCATTCATACTTCAGAGCTGTTGTGAAGGAAGGAATTTTGTGTTTATACAGGAAGTCCCGCCCCCAACTACAGTCATCCAATTATGTCAAAAACGGAGCTATACAGAGCTCTGCATGGTTACAACATTTGGAGGTGCACGGCAATGCGGAGCTTGAGTTGGCCTCTGCAAGCCTCCGGAGGCTACGCAGTGGTACGGAGCCTCCGGACCACATTTCTGGATCAAGAATAAATCTGCTTTTAGGGTGACAGTCTTGATTTAAGGGCTAGGGTGACAGTCTTGATTTAAGGGTTAGGGTGACGGTCTTGATTTAAGGGTTAGGGTGACAGTCTTGATTTAAGGGTTAGGGTGACAGTCTTGATTTAAGGGTTAGGGTGACAGTCTTGATTTAAGGGTTAGGGTGACAGTCTTGATTTAAGGGTTAGGGTGACAGTCTTGATTTAAGGGTTAGGGTGACAGTCTTGATTTAAGGGTTAGGGTGACAGTCTTGATTTAAGGGTGATAGTCTTGATTGAAGGGTCAGGGTGACTTCAGGGGTCTTGGGTCTCCCAGACTTCATCATCATAGTTGGGGATGGAGGTCTGGGAGTGGTCTTCAGGGTGACCATCTCCATAATTAGCATTCACAGCCAAGTCCATTGGGGTTTCATGGAGGGGATGTGACTGTGAGCTGGCTGGCCCACTCTGTGTGTTCTCCTCCATGCTCTGGTCTTCTCCCACTTGTTGGGCTACAGACTGCTCAGCCACAGTCCCCAGGACCTCAGGGTTAGAGTTCAGCTGAGTTATGACATCAGGGTTTGAGGCTGCACCTGGCATCTCCTCAGGATGAACATCTTCACCATTCAAAATGTCCACCTCTGAAGGTCCCTGACAGACTGGTGGTTTCTGGGTACCTTCTAGTGATGACCTCACCTGGTCACCTTTTTCATCTGGACCAACCGCAGAGGTAGCTGGGAGTAGAGCCCTCAGATCATCTGCTCTCACTTCCTGTGTCAGGAGGTCAAGGTTAGGGTCATCTGTGATCACCGTTCTACCCCGAGTTTCCTCCTGGTCCTGAGTTTGACCCTCCAGTACAAAGAAGTTGTTTCGGACAATGTAGCGAACACACTGCAGGAGCACGTTCCTCTCATGGCGGATGTCTGGGGCCAGTAACTGTAAAGGTCAGGGGTCATAGAACAATTCAGCAGGTAGAAAAAAATGCTAACTACATTCACAATACAGACTTGAAAATGTTAAACTTTTATCTCAACCGATTTGTAAAATCAGTTGTGCCTAGATGCCTCTTTCCCGGTGTCTTACCATCTCAAGCAGAGTGGCACGGCGCTGTTGGGGGGTGTCCATGTTGTTTCGTCCTCCTCTCGCACCTCTTCCTCTCCCCCGACTAGGTCTATGAGGACCAGACCCAGGCTGTGGTTCCTGGGGGGGCTCAGGGTAGAGTCTCTTAGCCCCAGATGAAGCACTGTTCTGGGGCTTGGCTGGCAGAGCCTTCAGCATTTCCTGGTTCTCCTTCAGCAGCTGACTGGTCCTCTGGATGGACAGGACTGAGACACCACTAACTTTACATCTCAACGTGTTGAATAACGAAATATATTGAAAGTTAAAATATTGAAGCTAAAACCGTGGAATCATTGGCGACGTCTTCTGTTTGTTGCCTCCACACACACACAGAGAAAACAAGCCTCCATACGGGGAAAACAGACAGCTGACATTTAAAGCTCACCTTGTGGTTCCTGGTCACTGTCGCTCTCGGTCATGGAGCCGTAGCTGGCCATCAGAGATCCCAGCCCTGATGTCATTTGTTTAGGGGCCACAGTCACCCCACCTCCACTGACTGGCTCCTCTGTATCAGAGTCTGCAGGGGTCAGAGTCAACAGGGGTTGTGTATACAGGAACAGACATTAGGACCTTGAAAAAAAACTTGTCTCTGGCAGGTTCCTGGATCACTGACTGACCTGGGTCGCTGTTGGCAAGAGCCCCCAGTGGGTCTCCCTCCCTGGGGTACTGAGTGAGGGTTTGAGGCCTCTCCATGGGGGGTTGAGTGGGGTGTGGCGGTCTCTCTGACTGACGAGGACCTGGTCTGGCCCATCTGCCCCTCTGGAACCTTCCACCACGCTGTCCACAACCTCTACCCCTCATCCTCCTGACAACAGAACACACAGCATGTTGTAGCATGGCCTTAATAGTTCAGCTAATATAGGTCCAAACTATTCCGTGGAGGAAACTTGTGCATCAGTACAATATCATCCTGTTGTATTTGTAACCTAACTTGTACCAACCAATAAAAACAAATAAAAATGTAGGAAGAAGTACCCAAACTGAGCGGTTTCCAGCACCGCTCCAGTCTCCTCCCTGGCATCCATCACCTTCCTCCTCTTCTCCACGTTCACCAGGGTCGGGTAGTTCCTGTACAGACAGAGACAAAGCTCTGATGTGTGCTTTCTGATAGTGTCACGTGACCTTGAAATTACTAAAAGGTGTCCCGCAAGGGTTGATTTTGGGACCCATCCTCTTTACTATTTATATTAATAATATATCTGCAAAAAACAAACATTAATCTATATGCTGATAACACGATTGGCCCTGCTGCTGACCAGGCTGTTAGAGCATCAGATTCAGTTACCTTGCAGAAAGCCCCTGTGGATTTGAAATTGGTCCTTCATGCGGCGGAAAAAACTAAATACATCCTGTTTTTTCTAATTTTCTCATTGAGATATTTCAGATGGTTTACACATTTATGTGATGGTCCTCTCATTGAGCAGGTTCCCAACCATAAATATTTGGGCTTTTGGATTAGCAAAAATGTAAAAAATAAAAAAGACAGACAGATGAGCTGGTAAAGCTGAGATTCAAGGCTTTATAGAACTAGACCAGGCCTCTCCCTAAACAGAAAGCCGGCTGGACACTCAACGTTCCTGCAGCCCCTCATTATGGGACTTCCCATTTATCAGAATGCAGCAGCCATTACTCTAAAACTCTTGGCTGCAGTGTTCACATTTTTATTTTACCAGGTAAGTTGACTGAGAACACAAGTTTAATACTCATCAATGCATCATTTATCAGCTGGTCAGCTGAACCTCTAAAATTCCAGTAGTTTAGAAAGCCGATGAGGAATAGATTCACTCTGGTTTGTGAGTGTTTTGGTTGATTGTAATAATGTGTTATTGAAAAGTAGTGAATCTGAAACGGCTGTGTCTGTTTTACTGAATGATGTTGAATTGTTTGTTCTCAGGTCACCATTGAGAATGAGAACCTGATCTCCCCTGAAAAATAACCACTACAAAAATACCCTTAAAGCTAACAAAACACCTATACTGTATATGCTTCTATAGACAGCTACACAAACTGGAACAAAACACCCTACTTTCGGAAAATATTCAGACCCCTTGAATTTTACCACGTGTTACGTTACAAAATTGATTTAAAAAAAAGAAGCAATCTACACAATACCCCTTGAAGGATAAAGCGAAAACAGGTGTTGCGATAAAAAATAAACAGAAATACCTCATTTACATAAGTATTCAGACCCTTTGCTCTGAGACTCAAAGTTGAGCTCAGGTGCATCCTGTTTCCATTGATCGTTGAGATGTTTCTACAACTTGGAGTCCATCTGTGGTAATTTCAATTGATTGGACATGATTTGGAAAGACACACACCTGTCTATATAAGTACAGTTGACAGTGCATGTCAGAGCAAAAACCAAGCCATGAGGTCAAAGGAATTGTCCGTATCTCTCCGAGACAGGGTTGTGTCGAGGCACAGATCTGGGGAATTGTACCCCCCAAAAAATTCTGCAACTTTGAAAGTCCCCAAGAACACAGTGCCTCCATCATTCTTAAATGGAAGAAGTTTGGAACCACCAAGTCTCTTCCAAGAGCTGGCCGCCCGGCCAAACTGAGCAGTCGGGGGAGAAGGGCCGATGGTCACTGACAGATGGTCACTGACAGAGCTCCAGAGTTCCTCTGTGGAGATGGGAGAACCTTCCAGAAGGTAAACCATCTCTGCAGCACTCCACCAATCAGGCCTTTCTGGTAGAGTGGCCAGACGGAAGCCACTCCTCAGTAAAAGGCACATGACAGCCCGTTTGGGAGTTTTCCAAAAACCACCTAAAGACTCTCAGACCATGAGAAACAAGATTCTCTGGTCTGATGAAACCAAGATTGAACTCTTTGGTCTGAATGCCAAGCATCACATCTGGAGGAAACCAGGCACCATCCCTACGGTGAAGCATGGTGGTGGCAGCATCATGCTGTGGGGATGTTTTTTAGCGGCAGAGACCGGGAGACTAATCAGGATCGAGGGAAAGATGAACGGAGCAAAGTACAGATAGATCCTTGCTGAAAACCTGCTCCAGAACGCTCAGGACCTCAAATTGGGGCGAAGGTTCACCTTCCAACAAGACAACGACACTAAGCACACAGCCAAGACAACGCAGGAGTGGCTTTGGGACAAGTCTCTGAATGTCTACCCACAGTTGGTGTTGCCACCCCTGGGGTCATGGCAACACCTACTGTACATGACCCCAGGGTGGCAACACATACTGTACAGTCTAAGTGATATCAATGGGTCTTTCTCTATTCTGATTGTTTTATACTGGTCAAGAAATTCTGCACTAATTGGAGAATTTCCACAATGCCACGTAGGGCTGCATGATATGGGCAAACAATCTAGGCCTTATTTTTAACCAAATGTTGAAATTGCAATTTGACTTGTGATTTAGAGCATAACACTTGGGTGAACTGTTGGAATCATGGAAATAGAATGATTATTCAAATTTTATAGTTAGAACATAATAGTGGGCACGTCGAATACAGTGTTTGATATAACAAATGAAAATGCCAGGGAGGAGTTACTGTGACAGGGTAGGAACCAAAGTGTTGACAAGTGTTTCCTAGGAGACTCTATAATATTTGGCTACATTGAATGTTCTCTCTTACGTACTTCATGAAGCTTTGTGAATTCCTCTGATTTAGAAGTTACTGTTGCACAAAAAACATGCAGATTTAGTTCTACACCATCACTGGTATTATCAGGCTGTATTTGCTCGTTACGTTTGCTTGGACTCAGTACATTTGTTAGCTAGGTAGCAATTAGCATTAGCTAATAGTGTAATTACAGAAGGCTAGTGGATTAATGTTAAAAAGCAAAGTGGAAACAGCGTTGTTGTCATCAACATTGCCGCATGTCAAATTCTATTTTATTTGTCACATGCACCGAATACAACAGGTGTCGACCTTAGTAAAATGCTGACTTACAAGCCCTTAACCAACAGCTTTAAGAAAATAAATAACACTTATTTGTAAGTACAAAATAGATACGGAAATAGAAAATAAAAAGGAACAAATAATGAAACAGCAGCAGTAAAATAACAAGCGAGGCTCTATAAGAGGTTGGACGATTATGATTTTTGGAGGACCACAAAAAGCTGATACCGATTGGAGGACCACAAAAAGCCGATACCGATTAAAATCGGACGATTTTTGTTTATATATTTGTAATAATGACAATTACAACAATACTGAATACTTATTTTAACTTAGTATAATACATAAATAAAACACAATTTAGTCTCAAATAAATAATGAAACATGTTCAATTTGGTTTAAATAATGCAAAAACAAAGTGTTGGAGAAGAAAGTAAAAGTGCAATATGTTCCATGTAAAAAAGCTAACTTTAAGTTCCTTGCTCAGAACATGAGAACATATGAAAGCTGGTGGTTCCTTAAAACATGAGTCTTCAATATTCCCAGTTAAGAAGTTTTAGGTTGTAGTTATTATAGGACTATTTCTCTCTATACCATTTGTATTTCATAGACCTTTGACTATTGGATGTTCTTATAGGCACTATAGTACTGCCAGCCTCGGGAGTTGATGGGCTTGAAGTCATAGATATTCGTCGCCAGACCCACTGGCTCCAGGTCATCTACAAGTGCATGCTAGGTAAAGCTCCGCCTTATCTCAGTTCACTGGTCACGATGGCAACACCCACCCGTAACACGCGCTCCAGCAGGTGTATCTCACTAATCGTCCCTAAAGCCAACACCTCATTTGGCCGCCTTTCGTTCCAGTTCTCTGCTGCCTGTGACTGGAACGAATTGCAAAAATCGCTGAAGTTGGAGACTTTTATCTCCCTCACCAACTTCAAACATCTGCTATCTGAGCAGCTAACCAATCGCTGCAGCTGTACATAGTCTATCGGTAAATAGCCCACCCAATTTACCTACCTCATCCCCATACTGTTTTTATTTATTTACTTTTCTGCTCTTTTGCACACCAATATCTCTACCTGTACATGACCATCTGATCATGTATCACTCCAGTGTTAATCTGCAAAATTTTAATTATTCGCCTACCTCATGCCTTTTGCACACAATGTATATAGACTCTCCTTTTTTCTACTGCATTATTGACTTGTTAATTGTTTACTTCATGTGTAACTCTGTGTTGTCTGTTCACACTGCTTTGCTTTATCTTGGCCAGGTCGCAGTTGCAAATGAGAACTTGTTCTCAACTAGCCTACCTGGTTAAATAAAGGTGTTCTCAACTGGCCTACCTGGTTAAATAAAGGTGTTCTCAACTGGCCTACCTGGTTAAATAAAGGTGTTCTCAACTGGCCTACCTGGTTAAATAAAGGTGTTCTCAACTAGCCTACCTGGTTAAATAAAGGTGTTCTCAACAAGCCTACCTGGTTAAATAAAGGTGTTCTCAACTGGCCTACCTGGTTAAATAAAGGTGTTCTCATCTAGCCTACCTGGTTAAATAAAGGTGTTCTCAACTAGCCTACCTGGTTAAATAAAGGTGTTCTCAACTAGCCTAGCTGGTTAAATAAAGGTGTTCTCAACTGGCCTAGCTGGTTAAATAAAGGTGTTCTCAACTGGCCTACCTGGTTAAATAAAGGTGTTCTCAACTGGCCTACCTGGTTAAATAAAGGTGTTCTCAACTAGCCTACCTGGTTAAATAAAGGTGTTCTCAACTGGCCTACCTGGTTAAATAAAGGTGTTCTCAACTAGCCTACCTGGTTAAATAAAGGTGTTCTCAACTGGCCTACCTGGTTAAATAAAGGTGTTCTCAACTAGCCTACCTGGTTAAATAAAGGTGTTCTCAACTGGCCTACCTGGTTAAATAAAGGTGTTCTCAACTAGCCTACCTGGTTAAATAAAGGTGTTCTCAACTGGCCTACCTGGTTAAATAAAGGTGTTCTCAACTGGCCTAGCTGGTTAAATAAAGGTGTTCTCAACTGGCCTACCTGGTTAAATAAAGGTGAAATAAAAAATAAAAAATAATAAACAGCGCTGTACTTCAAGCACAGCGAAGAGCTGCTGGCAAACGGAGGAAAGTGTGGTTTGAATGAATGCTTACGAGCCTGTTGCTGCCTACCACCGCTCAGTCAGACTGCTCTATCAAATAATAGACTTAATTATAATGTAATAAACACAGAACTATATGAGCCTTAAGTCATTAATATGGTCAAATACGGAAACTAGAATTTCGAAAATTAAACGTTTATTATTTCAATGAAATACGGAAGTCTAGATATTGCTGTTACATTGCACAACAGTCAATGCTATGTCATAAATGCAGATTACCGATTGGCCCTAATTAAATCGGTCAACCTCTTATCTATACAGGGGGTACCGGTACAGAGTCAATGTGGAGGCTATATACAGGGGGTACCAGTACAGAGTCAATGTGGAGGCGATATACAGGGGGTACTGGTACAGAGTCAATGTGGAGGCTATATACAGGGGGTACCGGTACAGAGTCAATGTGGAGGCTATATACAGGGGGTACCGGTACAGAGTCAATGTGGAGGCTATATACAGGGTATTACGGTACAGAGTCAATGTGGAGGCTATATACAGGGGGTACCGGTACAGAGTCAATGTGGAGGCTATATACAGGGGGTACCGGTACAGAGTCAATGTGGAGGCGATATACAGGGGGTACCAGTACAGAGTCAATATGGAGGCTATATACAGGGGGTACCGGTACAGAGTCAATATGGAGGCTATATACAGGGGGTACCGGTACAGAGTCAATGTGGAGGCAATATACAGGGGGTACCGGTACAGAGTCAATGTGGAGGCGATATACAGGGGGTACCGGTACAGAGTCAATGTGGAGGCTATATACAGGGGGTACCAGTACAGAGTCAATGTGGAGGCAATATACTGGGGGTACCGGTACAGAGTCAATGTGGAGACTATATACAGGGGGTACCGGTACAGAGTCAATATGGAGGCAATATACAGGGGGTACCGGTACAGAGTCAATATGGAGGCTATATACAGGGGGTACCGGTACAGAGTCAATATGGAGGCTATATACAGGGGGTACCGATACAGAGTCAATATGGAGGCTATATACAGGGGGTACCGGTACAGAGTCAATGCGGAGGCTATATACAGGGTGTACAGAGTCAATGTGGAGGCTATATACAGGGGGTACCGGTACAGAGTCAATGTGGAGACTATATACAGGGGGTACCGGTACAGAGTCAATGCGGAGGCTATATACAGGGGGTACCGGTACAGAGTCAATATGGAGGCTATATACAGGGGGTACAGAGTCAATATGGAGGCTATATACAGGGGGTACCGGTACAGAGTCAATGTGGAGACTATATACAGGGGGTACCGGTACAGAGTCAATGCGGAGGCTATATACAGGGGGTACCGGTACAGAGTCAATATGGAGGCTATATACAGGGGGTACCGGTACAGAGTCAATGCGGAGGCTATATACAGGGGGTACCGGTACAGAGTCAATGTGGAGGCTATATACAGGGGGTACCGGTACAGAGTCAATATGGAGGCTATATACAGGGGGTACCGGTACAGAGTCAATGTGGAGGCTATATACAGGCGGTACCGGTACAGAGTCAATGCGGAGGCTATATACAGGGTGTACAGAGTCAATGTGGAGGCTATATACAGGGGGTACCGGTACAGAGTCAATGCGGAGGCTATATACAGGGGTTACCGGTACAGAGTCAATATGGAGGCTATATACAGGGGGTACCGGTAGAGTCAATGCGGAGGCTATATACAGGGGGTACCGGTACAGAGTCAATATGGAGGCTATATACAGGGGGTACCGGTAGAGTCAATGCGGAGGCTATATACAGGGGGTACCGATACAGAGTCAATGTGGAGGCTATATACAGGGGGTACTGGTACAGAGTCAATGTGGAGGCTATATACAGGGGGTACCAGTACAGAGTCAATGCGGAGGCTATATACAGGGGGTACCGGTACAGAGTCAATATGGAGGCTATATACAGGGGGTACAGAGTCAATATGGAGGCTATATACAGGGGGTACCGGTACAGAGTCAATGTGGAGACTATATACAGGGGGTACCGGTACAGAGTCAATGCGGAGGCTATATACAGGGGGTACCGGTACAGAGTCAATATGGAGGCTATATACAGGGGGTACCGGTAGAGTCAATGCGGAGGCTATATACAGGGGGTACCGGTACAGAGTCAATATGGAGGCTATATACAGGGGGTACCGGTAGAGTCAATGCGGAGGCTATATACAGGGGGTACCGGTACAGAGTCAATGTGGAGGCGATATACAGGGGGTACCGGTACAGAGTCAATGTGGAGGCTATATGCAGAGGGTACAGAGTCAATGTGGAGGCTATATACAGGGGGTACAGAGTCAATGTGGAGGCTATATACAGGGGGTACAGAGTCAATGTGGAGGCTATTTACAGGGGGTACCGGTCCACATGGCTGGTAAAATAGACATCTTACTACTGCCAGAATCTACCCAAATTTGGCAGGTGTTAATATTAGGCCCCGATACTGGTGGTAACAGCACATTGTTCATATGGACCACAGAATCAGATCTAATCCAGAAGTAGTCATTTCAAGAGAAATTGAGGAAACAAAAGCATTGCTGATGAGTGACTGGATCTTACAACAAAGTTTTACCATGTTTAAAAACATACTACAGTACTGACCTGCGCCTCTCCTCTCTCCATTTAGAAATCTCGTCTGGAGTGTCCAGCTTGATTCTCTTTGCCCCTGGGGCATGGTTCTATAGGAGACGGTACAGGAGGAGGTTACACACACAGTTCTATAGGAGATGGTACAGGAGGAGGTTACACACACGGTTCTATAGGAGACGGTACAGGAGGAGGTTACACACACGGTTCTATAGGAGATGGTACAGGAGGAGGTTACACACACGGTTCTATAGGAGATGGTACAGGAGGAGGTTACACACACGGTTCTATAGGAGACGGTACAGGAGGAGGTTACACACACGGTTCTATAGGAGACGGTACAGGAGGAGGTTAAACACACGGTTCTATAGGAGACGGTACAGGAGGAGGTTACACACACGGTTCTATAGGAGACGGTACAGGAGGAGGTTACACACACGGTTCTATAGGAGACGGTACAGGAGGAGGTTACACACACGGTTCTATAGGAGACGGTACAGGAGGAGGTTACACACACGGTTCTATAGGAGACGGTACAGGAGGAGGTTACACACACGGTTCTATAGGAGACGGTACAGGAGGAGGTTACACACACGGTTCTATAGGAGACGGTACAGGAGGAGGTTACACACACGGTTCTATAGGAGACGGTACAGGAGGAGGTTACACACACGGTTCTATAGGAGACGGTACAGGAGGAGGTTACACACATGGTTCTATAGGAGACGGTACAGGAGGAGGTTACACACACGGTTCTATAGGAGATGGTACAGGAGGAGGTTACACACACGGTTCTATAGGAGATGGTACAGGAGGAGGTTACACACACGGTTCTATAGGAGATGGTACAGGAGGAGGTTACACACACGGTTCTATAGGAGACGGTACAGGAGGAGGTTAAACACACGGTTCTATAGGAGACGGTACAGGAGGAGGTTACACACACGGTTCTATAGGAGATGGTACAGGAGGTTACACACACGGTTCTATAGGAGACGGTACAGGAGGAGGTTACACACACGGTTCTATAGGAGATGGTACAGGAGGTTACACACACGGTTCTATAGGAGATGGTACAGGAGGTTACACACACGGTTCTATAGGAGATGGTACAGGAGGTTACACACACGGTTCTATAGGAGATGGTACAGGAGGTTACACACACGGTTCTATAGGAGACGGTACAGGAGGAGGTTACACACACGGTTCTATAGGAGACGGTACAGGAGGAGGTTACACACACGGTTCTATAGGAGACGGTACAGGAGGTTACACACACGGTTCTATAGGAGACGGTACAGGAGGAGGTTACACACACGGTTCTATAGGAGACGGTACAGGAGGAGGTTACACACACGGTTCTATAGGAGACGGTACAGGAGGAGGTTACACACACGGTTCTATAGGAGACGGTACAGGAGGAGGTTACACACACGGTTCTATAGGAGACGGTACAGGAGGAGGTTACACACACGGTTCTATAGGAGATGGTACAGGAGGAGGTTACACACACGGTTCTATAGGAGACGGTACAGGAGGAGGTTACACACACACGGTTCTATAGGAGATGGTACAGGAGGAGGTTACACACACGGTTCTATAGGAGACGGTACAGGAGGAGGTTACACACACGGTTCTATAGGAGACGGTACAGGAGGAGGAGGTTAAACACGCGGTTCCAGACAGGAGGAGGTTAAACACGCAGTTCCAGACAGGAGGAGGAGGAGGTTAAACACGCGGTTCCAGACAGGAGGAGGAGGAGGTTAAACACGCGGCTCCAGACAGGAGGAGGAGGTTAAACACGCGGTTCCAGACAGGAGGAGGAGGAGGTTAAACACGCGGTTCCAGACAGGAGGAGGAGGAGGTTAAACACGCGGTTCCAGACAGGAGGAGGAGGAGGTTAAACACGCGGTTCCAGACAGGAGGAGGAGGTTAAACACGCGGTTCCAGACAGGAGGAGGAGGTTAAACACGCGGTTCCAGACAGGAGGAGGAGGTTAAACACGCGGTTCCAGACAGGAGGAGGAGGTTAAACACGCGGTTCCAGACAGGAGGAGGAGGAGGAGGAGGTTAAACACGCGGTTCCAGACAGGAGGAGGAGGAGGAGGTTAAACACACGGTTCCAGACAGGAGGAGGAGGAGGAGGTTAAACACGCGGTTCCAGACAGGAGGAGGAGGAGGAGGTTAAACACGCGGTTCCAGACAGGAGGAGGAGGAGGAGGTTAAACACGCGGTTCCAGACAGGAAGAGGAGGTTAAACACGCGGTTCCAGACGGGAGGAGGAGGAGGTTAAACGCGCGGTTCCAGACAGGAGGAGGTTAAACACGCGGTTCCAGACAGGAGGAGGTTAAACACGCGGTTCCAGACAGGAGGAGGAGGTTAAACACGCGGTTCCAGACAGGAGGAGGAGGTTAAACACGCGGTTCCAGATAGGAGGAGGTTAATTACGCGGTTCCAGACAGGAGGAGGAGGTTGTTAAACACGCGGTTCCAGACAGGAGGAGGAGGAGGAGGTTAAACACGCGGTTCCAGACAGGAGGAGGAGGAGGAGGTTAAACACGCGGTTCCAGACAGGAGGAGGAGGAGGAGGTTAAACACGCGGTTCCAGACAGGAGGAGGAGGAGGAGGTTAAACACGCGGTTCCAGACAGGAGGAGGAGGAGGAGGTTAAACACGCGGTTCCAGACAGGAGGAGGAGGAGGAGGTTAAACACGCGGTTCCAGACAGGAGGAGGAGGAGGAGGTTAAACACGCGGTTCCAGACAGGAGGAGGAGGAGGAGGTTAAACACGCGGTTCCAGACAGGAGGAGGAGGAGGAGGAGGAGGAGGTTAAACACGCGGTTCCAGACAGGAGGAGGAGGTTAAACACGCGGTTCCAGACAGGAGGAGGAGGAGGAGGAGGTTAAACACGTGGTTCCAGACAGGAGGAGGAGGAGGAGGTTAAACACGTGGTTCCAGACAGGAGGAGGAGGAGGAGAAACACGTGGTTCCAGACAGGAGGAGGAGGAGGAGGAGGAGGTTAAACACGTGGTTCCAGACAGGAGGAGGAGGTTAAACACGTGGTTCCAGACAGGAGGAGGAGGAGGTTAAACACGTGGTTCCAGACAGGAGGAGGAGGAGGAGGTTAAACACGCGGTTCCAGACAGAAGGAGGAGGTTAAACACGTGGTTCCAGACAGGAGGAGGAGGTTAAACACGTGGTTCCAGACAGGAGGAGGAGGTTAAACACGCGGTTCCAGACAGGAGGAGGAGGTTAAACACGCGGTTCCAGACAGGAGGAGGAGGTTAAACACGCGGTTCCAGACAGGAGGAGGAGGTTAAACACGCGGTTCCAGACAGGAGGAGGTTAAACACGTGGTTCCAGACAGGAGGAGGAGGTTAAACACGTGGTTCCAGACAGGAGGAGGAGGTTAAACACGCGGTTCCAGACAGGAGGAGGAGGTTAAACACGCGGTTCCAGACAGGAGGAGGAGGTTAAACACGTGGTTCCAGACAGGAGGAGGAGGTTAAACACGCGGTTCCAGACAGGAGGAGGTTAAACACGTGGTTCCAGACAGGAGGAGGAGGTTAAACACGTGGTTCCAGACAGGAGGAGGAGGTTAAACACGTGGTTCCAGACAGGAGGAGGAGGTTAAACACGTGGTTCCAGACAGGAGGAGGAGGAGGTTAAACACGTGGTTCCAGACAGGAGGAGGAGGAGGAGGTTAAACACGCGGTTCCAGACAGAAGGAGGAGGTTAAACACGTGGTTCCAGACAGGAGGAGGAGGTTAAACACGTGGTTCCAGACAGGAGGAGGAGGTTAAACACGCGGTTCCAGACAGGAGGAGGAGGTTAAACACGCGGTTCCAGACAGGAGGAGGTTAAACACGTGGTTCCAGACAGGAGGAGTTAGGGTATTGCTATTCATGTATAGAAGCAACACTCTTGCTGAGTTGTGGCTGCTTTGTGTGATGTGTTGTCTCTACCTTCTTGACATTTGTGCTGTTGACTGTGCCCAATAATGTTTGTACCATGTTGTGTTGCTACCATGTTGTGTTGCTGCCTTGATATGTTGTCGTCTTAGGTCTCACTTTATGTATTGTTGTCTCTCTTGTTGTGATGTGTGTTTTGTCCTATATTTATATTGTATTGATTTTTAATCCCAGGCCCCAGTCCCCGCAGGAGGCCTTTTGCTAGGCCGTCATGGGAAATAAGAATTTGTTCTTAACCCGACTTGCTTAGTTAAATAAAATAAAATGAATATACAGGAAGAGGTTAATGCTTGGTTCTATATAGATGAGGGGTTGATGGGTAATAGCTGAGGCTGGCGGTCTACTTACATTTTTCCAGTGAATGTTGACCAGCTTCTCATGAGCAGTGAAGCTGCAGTCTTCAACTGAGCACTATAAAACAGAAGTCTCTTTTACTGAAGGTTGACTAACACAATGCTTTGCCTGTTTTACTGAAGATTGACTAACACAATGCTTTGCCTGTTTTACTGAAGGTTGACTAACACAATGCTTTGCCTGTTTTACTGAATGTTGACTAACACAATGCTTTGCCTGTTTTACTGAAGATTGACTAACACAATGCTTTGCCTGTTTTACTGAAGGTTGACTAACACAATGCTTTGCCTGTTTTACTGAATGTTGACTAACACAATGCTTTGCCTGTTTTACTGAAGATTGACTAACACAATGCTTTGCCTGTTTTACTGAAGGTTGACTAACACAATGCTTTGCCTGTTTTACTGAATGTTGACTAACACAATGCTTTGCCTGTTTTACTGAAGGTTGACTAACACAATGCTTTGCCTGTTTTACTAAAGGTTGACTAACACAATGCTTTGCCTGTTTTACTGAAGGTTGACTAACACAATGCTTTGCCTGTTTTACTGAAGGTAGACCAACAACGGAACTGCTTTCTCTGGAACAGGCCCAGATCCCTGTGATTTGTGTGAAGAGGAGGCGGAGAAAAGGGGTCGGACAGCCTTCTGAAAATGCATAGGCGATCGAATAAACCCCCACTTCCTTCCATTCTGCCAGCAAACTTGAAATCTTTGGACAATAAAATCGGCGAGTTACGCAAAAAATTAAACTACCAAAAGGACATTCAAAACTGTTATATGTTATGTTTCACAGAGACTTGGCTGAACGATGACACTATCAACATACAGCTGGCTGGTTATACGATGCACCGGCAGGACAGAACAGAGGCTGGTTATACGATGCACCGGCAGGATAGAACAGAGGCGTGGCTGGTTATACGATGCACCGGCAGGACAGAACAGAGGCTGGTTATACGATGCACCGGCAGGATAGAACAGAGGCGTGGCTGGTTATACGATGCACCGGCAGGACAGAACAGAGGCTGGTTATACGATGCACCGGCAGGATAGAACAGAGGCTGGTTATACGATGCACCGGCAGGATAGAACAGAGGCGTGGCTGATTATACGATGCACCGGCAGGACAGAACAGAGGCGTGGCTGATTATACGATGCACCGGCAGGACAGAACAGAGGCTGGTTATACGATGCACCGGCAGGATAGAACAGAGGCGTGGCTGGTTATACGATGCACCGGCAGGACAGAACAGAGGCTGGTTATACGATGCACCGGCAGGATAGAACAGAGGCTGGTTATACGATGCACCGGCAGGACAGAACAGAGGCGTGGCTGGTTATACGATGCACCGGCAGGACAGAACAGAGGCTGGTTATACGATGCACCGGCAGGATAGAACAGAGGCGTGGCTGATTATACGATGCACCGGCAGGACAGAACAGAGGCTGGTTATACGATGCACCGGCAGGATAGAACAGAGGCTGGTTATACGATGCACCGGCAGGACAGAACAGAGGCTGGTTATACGATGCACCGGCAGGATAGAACAGAGGCTGGTTATACGATGCACCGGCAGGATAGAACAGAGGCTGGTTATACGATGCACCGGCAGGATAGAACAGAGGCGTGGCTGGTTATACGATGCACCGGCAGGACAGAACAGAGGCTGGTTATACGATGCACCGGCAGGATAGAACAGAGGCGTGGCTGGTTATACGATGCACCGGCAGGACAGAACAGAGGCTGGTTATACGATGCACCGGCAGGATAGAACAGAGGCTGGTTATACGATGCACCGGCAGGACAGAACAGAGGCGTGGCTGGTTATACGATGCACCGGCAGGATAGAACAGAGGCTGGTTATACGATGCACCGGCAGGACAGAACAGAGGCGTGGCTGGTTATACGATGCACCGGCAGGACAGAACAGAGGCTGGTTATACGATGCACCGGCAGGATAGAACAGAGGCGTGGCTGATTATACGATGCACCGGCAGGACAGAACAGAGGCTGGTTATACGATGCACCGGCAGGATAGAACAGAGGCTGGTTATACGATGCACCGGCAGGATAGAACAGAGGCGTGGCTGGTTATACGATGCACCAGCAGGACAGAACAGAGGCGTGGCTGGTTATACGATGCACCGGCAGGACAGAACAGAGGCTGGTTATACGATGCACCGGCAGGATAGAACAGAGGCGTGGCTGGTTATACGATGCACCGGCAGGATAGAACAGAGGCTGGTTATACGATGCACCGGCAGGACAGAACAGAGGCTGGTTATACGATGCACCGGCAGGATAGAACAGAGGCGTGGCTGGTTATACGATGCACCGGCAGGACAGAACAGAGGCTGGTTATACGATGCACCGGCAGGATAGAACAGAGGCTGGTTATACGATGCACCGGCAGGATAGAACAGAGGCTGGTTATACGATGCACCGGCAGGATAGAACAGAGGCTGGTTATACGATGCACCGGCAGGATAGAACAGAGGCTGGTTATACGATGCACCGGCAGGATAGAACAGAGGCGTGGCTGATTATACGATGCACCGGCAGGACAGAACAGAGGCTGGTTATACGATGCACCGGCAGGATAGAACAGAGGCGTGGCTGGTTATACGATGCACCAGCAGGACAGAACAGAGGCTGGTTATACGATGCACCGGCAGGACAGAACAGAGGCGTGGCTGGTTATACGATGCACCGGCAGGACAGAACAGAGGCTGGTTATACGATGCACCGGCAGGATAGAACAGAGGCTGGTTATACGATGCACCGGCAGGACAGAACAGAGGCGTGGCTGGTTATACGATGCACCGGCAGGACAGAACAGAGGCTGGTTATACGATGCACCGGCAGGATAGAACAGAGGCGTGGCTGATTATACGATGCACCGGCAGGACAGAACAGAGGCTGGTTATACGATGCACCGGCAGGATAGAACAGAGGCGTGGCTGGTTATACGATGCACCGGCAGGACAGAACAGAGGCTGGTTATACGATGCACCGGCAGGACAGAACAGAGGCGTGGCTGGTTATACGATGCACCGGCAGGATAGAACAGAGGCGTGGCTGGTTATACGATGCACCGGCAGGACAGAACAGAGGCGTGGCTGGTTATACGATGCACCGGCAGGACAGAACAGAGGCGTGGCTGGTTATACGATGCACCGGCAGGATAGAACAGAGGCGTGGCTGGTTATACGATGCACCGGCAGGATAGAACAGAGGCGTGGCTGGTTATACGATGCACCGGCAGGACAGAACAGAGGCTGGTTATACGATGCACCGGCAGGACAGAACAGAGGCTGGTTATACGATGCACCGGCAGGACAGAACAGAGGCGTGGCTGGTTATACGATGCACCGGCAGGACAGAACAGAGGCTGGTTATACGATGCACCGGCAGGATAGAACAGAGGCGTGGCTGGTTATACGATGCACCGGCAGGACAGAACAGAGGCTGGTTATACGATGCACCGGCAGGACAGAACAGAGGCTGGTTATACGATGCACCGGCAGGACAGAACAGAGGCGTGGCTGGTTATACGATGCACCGGCAGGACAGAACAGAGGCTGGTTATACGATGCACCGGCAGGACAGAACAGAGGCGTGGCTGGTTATACGATGCACCGGCAGGATAGAACAGAGGCGTGGCTGGTTATACGATGCACCGGCAGGATAGAACAGAGGCGTGGCTGGTTATACGATGCACCGGCAGGATAGAACAGAGGCGTGGCTGGTTATACGATGCACCGGCAGGACAGAACAGAGGCGTGGCTGGTTATACGATGCACCGGCAGGATAGAACAGAGGCGTGGCTGGTTATACGATGCACCGGCAGGACAGAACAGAGGCGTGGCTGGTTATACGATGCACCGGCAGGACAGAACAGAGGCTGGTTATACGATGCACCAGCAGGATAGAACAGAGGCGTGGCTGGTTATACGATGCACCGGCAGGACAGAACAGAGGCGTGGCTGGTTATACGATGCACCGGCAGGATAGAACAGAGGCTGGTTATACGATGCACCGGCAGGATAGAACAGAGGCTGGTTATACGATGCACCGGCAGGACAGAACAGAGGCTGGTTATACGATGCACCGGCAGGATAGAACAGAGGCGTGGCTGGTTATACGATGCACCGGCAGGATAGAACAGAGGCTGGTTATACGATGCACCGGCAGGATAGAACAGAGGCTGGTTATACGATGCACCGGCAGGATAGAACAGAGGCTGGTTATACGATGCACCGGCAGGATAGAACAGAGGCTGGTTATACGATGCACCGGCAGGATAGAACAGAGGCGTGGCTGATTATACGATGCACCGGCAGGACAGAACAGAGGCTGGTTATACGATGCACCGGCAGGATAGAACAGAGGCGTGGCTGGTTATACGATGCACCAGCAGGACAGAACAGAGGCTGGTTATACGATGCACCGGCAGGACAGAACAGAGGCGTGGCTGGTTATACGATGCACCGGCAGGACAGAACAGAGGCTGGTTATACGATGCACCGGCAGGATAGAACAGAGGCTGGTTATACGATGCACCGGCAGGACAGAACAGAGGCGTGGCTGGTTATACGATGCACCGGCAGGACAGAACAGAGGCTGGTTATACGATGCACCGGCAGGATAGAACAGAGGCGTGGCTGATTATACGATGCACCGGCAGGACAGAACAGAGGCTGGTTATACGATGCACCGGCAGGATAGAACAGAGGCGTGGCTGGTTATACGATGCACCGGCAGGACAGAACAGAGGCTGGTTATACGATGCACCGGCAGGACAGAACAGAGGCGTGGCTGGTTATACGATGCACCGGCAGGATAGAACAGAGGCGTGGCTGGTTATACGATGCACCGGCAGGACAGAACAGAGGCGTGGCTGGTTATACGATGCACCGGCAGGACAGAACAGAGGCGTGGCTGGTTATACGATGCACCGGCAGGATAGAACAGAGGCGTGGCTGGTTATACGATGCACCGGCAGGATAGAACAGAGGCGTGGCTGGTTATACGATGCACCGGCAGGACAGAACAGAGGCTGGTTATACGATGCACCGGCAGGACAGAACAGAGGCTGGTTATACGATGCACCGGCAGGACAGAACAGAGGCGTGGCTGGTTATACGATGCACCGGCAGGACAGAACAGAGGCTGGTTATACGATGCACCGGCAGGATAGAACAGAGGCGTGGCTGGTTATACGATGCACCGGCAGGACAGAACAGAGGCTGGTTATACGATGCACCGGCAGGACAGAACAGAGGCTGGTTATACGATGCACCGGCAGGACAGAACAGAGGCGTGGCTGGTTATACGATGCACCGGCAGGACAGAACAGAGGCTGGTTATACGATGCACCGGCAGGACAGAACAGAGGCGTGGCTGGTTATACGATGCACCGGCAGGATAGAACAGAGGCGTGGCTGGTTATACGATGCACCGGCAGGATAGAACAGAGGCGTGGCTGGTTATACGATGCACCGGCAGGATAGAACAGAGGCGTGGCTGGTTATACGATGCACCGGCAGGACAGAACAGAGGCGTGGCTGGTTATACGATGCACCGGCAGGATAGAACAGAGGCGTGGCTGGTTATACGATGCACCGGCAGGACAGAACAGAGGCGTGGCTGGTTATACGATGCACCGGCAGGACAGAACAGAGGCTGGTTATACGATGCACCAGCAGGATAGAACAGAGGCGTGGCTGGTTATACGATGCACCGGCAGGACAGAACAGAGGCGTGGCTGGTTATACGATGCACCGGCAGGATAGAACAGAGGCTGGTTATACGATGCACCGGCAGGATAGAACAGAGGCTGGTTATACGATGCACCGGCAGGACAGAACAGAGGCTGGTTATACGATGCACCGGCAGGATAGAACAGAGGCGTGGCTGGTTATACGATGCACCGGCAGGATAGAACAGAGGCTGGTTATACGATGCACCGGCAGGATAGAACAGAGGCGTGGCTGGTTATACGATGCACCGGCAGGACAGAACAGAGGCTGGTTATACGATGCACCGGCAGGACAGAACAGAGGCTGGTTATACGATGCACCGGCAGGATAGAACAGAGGCGTGGCTGGTTATACGATGCACCGGCAGGATAGAACAGAGGCTGGTTATACAATGCACCGGCAGGACAGAACAGAGGCTGGTTATACGATGCACCGGCAGGATAGAACAGAGGCGTGGCTGGTTATACGATGCACCGGCAGGATAGAACAGAGGCGTGGCTGGTTATACGATGCACCGGCAGGACAGAACAGAGGCTGGTTATACGATGCACCGGCAGGATAGAACAGAGGCTGGTTATACGATGCACCGGCAGGACAGAACAGAGGCTGGTTATACGATGCACCGGCAGGACAGAACAGAGGCGTGGCTGGTTATACGATGCACCGGCAGGATAGAACAGAGGCGTGGCTGGTTATACGATGCACCGGCAGGACAGAACAGAGGCTGGTTATACGATGCACCGGCAGGATAGAACAGAGGCGTGGCTGGTTATACGATGCACCGGCAGGATAGAACAGAGGCGTGGCTGGTTATACGATGCACCGGCAGGACAGAACAGAGGCTGGTTATACGATGCACCAGCAGGACAGAACAGAGGCGTGGCTGGTTATACGATGCACCGGCAGGACAGAACAGAGGCTGGTTATACGATGCACCGGCAGGATAGAACAGAGGCGTGGCTGGTTATACGATGCACCGGCAGGACAGAACAGAGGCTGGTTATACGATGCACCGGCAGGATAGAACAGAGGCGTGGCTGGTTATACGATGCACCGGCAGGATAGAACAGAGGCGTGGCTGATTATACGATGCACCGGCAGGACAGAACAGAGGCTGGTTATACGATGCACCGGCAGGATAGAACAGAGGCGTGGCTGGTTATACGATGCACCGGGAGGATAGAACAGAGGCGTGGCTGGTTATACGATGCACCGGCAGGACAGAACAGAGGCTGGTTATACGATGCACCGGCAGGACAGAACAGAGGCTGGTTATACGATGCACCGGCAGGACAGAACAGAGGCGTGGCTGGTTATACGATGCACCGGCAGGATAGAACAGAGGCGTGGCTGGTTATACGATGCACCGGCAGGATAGAACAGAGGCTGGTTATACGATGCACCGGCAGGATAGAACAGAGGCTGGTTACACGATGCACCGGCAGGACAGAACAGAGGCTGGTTATACGATGCACCGGCAGGATAGAACAGAGTCGTGGCTGGTTATACGATGCACCGGCAGGATAGAACAGAGGCTGGTTATACGATGCACCGGCAGGATAGAACAGAGGCGTGGCTGGTTATACGATGCACCGGCAGGACAGAACAGAGGCTGGTTATACGATGCACCGGCAGGATAGAACAGAGGCGTGGCTGGTTACACGATGCACCGGCAGGATAGAACAGAGTCGTGGCTGGTTATACGATGCACCGGCAGGACAGAACAGAGGCGTGGCTGGTTATACGATGCACCGGCAGGATAGAACAGAGTCGTGGCTGGTTATACGATGCACCGGCAGGATAGAACAGAGGCGTGGCTGGTTATACGATGCACCGGCAGGATAGAACAGAGTCGTGGCTGGTTATACGATGCACCGGCAGGATAGAACAGAGGCGTGGCTGGTTATACGATGCACCGGCAGGATAGAACAGAGGCGTGGCTGGTTATACGATGCACCGGCAGGATAGAACAGAGGCGTGGCTGGTTATACGATGCACCGGCAGGACAGAACAGAGGCTGGTTATACGATGCACCGGCAGGACAGAACAGAGGCGTGGCTGGTTATACGATGCACCGGCAGGATAGAACAGAGGCGTGGCTGGTTATACGATGCACCGGCAGGACAGAACAGAGGCGTGGCTGGTTATACGATGCACCGGCAGGATAGAACAGAGGCGTGGCTGGTTATACGATGCACCGGCAGGATAGAACAGAGGCGTGGCTGGTTATACGATGCACCGGCAGGACAGAACAGAGGCTGGTTATACGATGCACCGGCAGGACAGAACAGAGGCGTGGCTGGTTATACGATGCACCGGCAGGATAGAACAGAGGCTGGTTATACGATGCAAAGGCAGGATAGAACAGAGGCTGGTTATACGATGCACCGGCAGGACAGAACAGAGGCGTGGCTGGTTATACGATGCACCGGCAGGATAGAACAGAGGCTGGTTATACGATGCACCGGCAGGATAGAACAGAGGCTGGTTATACGATGCACCGGCAGGACAGAACAGAGGCGTGGCTGGTTATACGATGCACCGGCAGGATAGAACAGAGGCTGGTTATACGATGCACCGGCAGGATAGAACAGAGGCTGGTTATACGATGCACCGGCAGGACAGAACAGAGGCTGGTTATACGATGCACCGGCAGGATAGAACAGAGGCGTGGCTGGTTATACGATGCACCGGCAGGATAGAACAGAGGCGTGGCTGGTTATACGATGCACCGGCAGGATAGAACAGAGGCTGGTTATACGATGCACCGGCAGGACAGAACAGAGGCGTGGCTGGTTATACAATGCACCGGCAGGATAGAACAGAGGCGTGGTTGGTTATACGATGCACCGGCAGGATAGAACAGAGGCTGGTTATACGATGCACCGGCAGGATAGAACAGAGGCTGGTTATACGATGCACCGGCAGGATAGAACAGAGGCGTGGCTGGTTATACGATGCACCGGCAGGACAGAACAGAGGCTGGTTATACGATGCACCGGCAGGATAGAACAGAGGCGTGGCTGGTTATACGATGCACCGGCAGGACAGAACAGAGGCTGGTTATACGATGCACCGGCAGGATAGAACAGAGGCTGGTTATACGATGCACCGGCAGGACAGAACAGAGGCTGGTTATACGATGCACCGGCAGGATAGAACAGAGGCTGGTTATACGATGCACCGGCAGGATAGAACAGAGGCGTGGCTGGTTATACGATGCACCGGCAGGATAGAACAGAGGCTGGTTATACGATGCACCGGCAGGATAGAACAGAGGCGTGGCTGATTATACGATGCACCGGCAGGACAGAACAGAGGCTGGTTATACGATGCACCGGCAGGATAGAACAGAGGCGTGGCTGGTTACACGATGCACCAGCAGGATAGAACAGAGGCGTGGCTGGTTATACGATGCACCGGCAGGATAGAACAGAGGCGTGGCTGGTTACACGATGCACCGGCAGGGAACTGGAATAAATAAATACACATTAAAAACTCCGGACCACCTGTACTCCACACACAGAGACACATACAGCTCTCCCTCGCCCTCCATTTGGCAAATCTGACCATAATTCTATTCTCCTGATTCTTGCTCAAATTAAAACAGTAAGCACCAGTAACTAGATCAATAAAATAAAAAGTGGTCAGATGACGCAGATGTTAAACTGCAGGACTGTTTTGCTACCAGACTCGAATATGTTCCGGGATTCCTCCGATGGAATTGAGGAGTACACCACATCAGTCATTGGCTTCATCAACATGTGCATTGATGTCGATGTCCCCACAGTGACCGTATGTACATACCCCAACCAGAAGCCATGGATTACAGGCAACATCCGCACTGAGCTAAAGTCTAGAGCTAACACTTTCAAAGGAGCAGGACTCTAACCCGGAAGCTTATAAGAAATTTCGCTATGCCCTCCGACGAACCATCAAAACAGGCAAATCTTCAATACAGGACTAAGATCAAATCATACTACACTGGCTCTGACACTCGTCAGATGTGGCAGAGCTTGCAAACCATTACAGACTACAAAAGGGAAGCACAGCCGAGACCTGCCCAGTGACATGAGCTAAACTAGTTCTATGCTCGCTTCGAGGCAAATAAGACCGAAACATGCATGAGAACACCAGCTGTTCTGGAAGACTGATCACGCTCTCCGCAGCCGATGTGAGTAAGACCTTAAAACAGGTCAACATTCACAAGGCCGCAGGGCCAGACGGATTACCAGGATGTGTGCTGCGAGCATGCGCTGGCCAACTGGCAAGTGTCTTCACAGACATTTTCAAGCTCTCCCTGTCCGAGTCTGTAATACCAACATGTTTCAAGCAGACCACCATAGACCCTGTGCCCAAGAACACTAAGGTAACCTCCTAAATGACTACCGACCCGTAGCAGTCACGTCTGTAGCCATGAAATGCTTTGAAAGGCTGGTCATGGATCACATCAACACCATTATCCCAGAAACCCTAGACCCACTCCAATTTGCATACCACCCCAACAGATCCACAAATTATGCAATCTCTTTTGCACTCCACGCTACCCTTTCCCACCTGGACTAGAGGAACACCTATGTGAGAATGCTATTCATTGACTACAGCTCAGCATTCAACACCATAGTGCCCTCAAAGCTCATCACTAAACTAAGGACCCTGGGACTAAACACCTCCCTCTGCAACTGGATCCTGGACTTCCTGACGGGCCGCAAAAGGTGGCGAGGGTAGGTAACAACACATCTGCCACGCTGACCCTCAACACAGGGGACCCTAAGGGGTGCGTGCTCGGTCCCCTCCTGTACTCTCTGTTCCCTCGTGACTGCACGGCCAGGCACGACTCCAACACCATCATTACATTTGCAGATGACACAACAGCGGGAGGCCGGATCACCGACAATTACGAGACAGCCTATAGGGAGGTCAGAGACCTGGCCGTGTGGTGCCAGGACAACAACGTCTCTCTCAACATGATCAAGACAACTGAGATCATTGTGGACTACAGGAAAAAGAGGACCGAGCACACCCCCGTTCTCATCGATGGGGCTGCAGTGGAACAGGTTGAGAACTTCAAGTTCCTTGGTGTCCACATCACCAACAAAATAACATGGTTCAAGCACACCAAGACAGTCATGAAGAGGGCACGACAAAACCTATTCCCCATCAGGAGACAAAGGATTTGGCATTGGTCCTTAGATCCTCAAAAGGTTCTTCAGCTGCACCATCGAGAGCATCCTGACTGGCTGAATCACTGCCTGGTATGGCAACTGCTCGGCCTTCGACCGCAACGCACTACAGAGGGTTGTGAGTACAGCTCAGTACATCACCGAGGCCAAGCTCCCTGCCACCCAGGACCTCTATACCAGGCGGTGTCAGAGGAAGGCCCTACAAATTGTCAAAGACTCCAGTCACCCTAGTCATAGCCTGTTCTCTCTGATACCGCACGGCCAGCGGTACCAGAGCACCAAGTCTAGGTCCAAGAGGTTTCTAAACTGCTTCTACCCCCAAGCCATAAGACTCCTGAACACCTAATCAAATGGCTACCCAGACAACTGCTACTCTGTTATCATCTATGCATAGTCACTTTAATAACTTTACCTACACATTACCTCAACTAACCGGTGCCCCCGCACATTGTTGGTTAGGGGCTCTTAAGTAAGCATTTCACTGTAAGGTCTTGTAAAGTACTGTTGTATTAGGCTCATGTGACTAATAGAATTTGATTTGAAGCTTGGAACCCTGATGACCTAGTATGATGTCATTACATTCAGTTCATCACCTCATGTCAAATCAGAATAATTTGATCATGAGAATCAGTTACCTTGACATGTTCAGAGACATGTTGGTCATACTTGTCTTGGTTTTTGAATCCTCGGTCACACGGGTCACAGAAATGTGAAAACTCTGGTTCTTTTTTATTTTTCTGCTGGAAAGAAAACAAAACATTTGAACCCATTAAAGTCAAATCAGTCAGTCACCCTATTGGAGTGTTACACTGTCTAAGACGGGGATGGCCAACTGATGGGGGACACAAACAAACAAATCATCATGAGGGGCCACAGTGTGTCTGTGTACCACCATCCATGAAGGGGAGGAGATGGGTTAAAGGAGGATTTTTAAGCCTTGAGACATGGATTGTGTATGTGTGCTTTTCAGAGGGTGAACGGGCAAGACAAAATAGTCAGTGCCAGGCGCACAGGTTGGCACAGGTTCCTGTGTATTTAAAGAACTGTCTACCACCCAACTTGACATCTATGGGTAGCATTGGAGTCAACATGGGTCAGCATCCCTGTGGAACGCTTTTGACCAACTGAGGCTGTTCTGAGGGGGGAGGGGGGGTAGGGGGTTGCAACTCAATATTAGAGAAGAGTTCTTCATGTTTTATACACTCGGTGTACTTTGTATCCCTCATTTACTCAAGTGTTATCATTATTTTTGCAGTTACCTGTGTTAATGGCTTGTTTATTGTTTATTCCATGTGTAACTCTGTGTTGTTGTTGGTGTCACACTGCTTTGCGTTATCTTGGCCAGGTCTTAGTTGCAAATGAGAACTTGTTCTCAACTGGCCTAGCTGGTTAAATAAAGGTGTTCTCAACTGGCCTAGCTGGTTAAATAAAGGTGTTCTCAACTGGCCTAGCTGGTTAAATAAAGGTGTTCTCAACCGGCCTAGCTGGTTAAATAAAGGTGTTCTCAACTGGCCTAGCTGGTTAAATAAAGGTGTTCTCAACTGGCCTAGCTGGTTAAATAAAGGTGTTCTCAACTGGCCTAGCTGGTTAAATAAAGGTGTTCTCAACTGGCCTAGCTGGTTAAATAAAGGTGTTCTCAACTGGCCTAGCTGGTTAAATAAAGGTGTTCTCAACTGGCCTAGCTGGTTAAATAAAGGTGTTCTCAACCGGCCTAGCTGGTTAAATAAAGGTGTTCTCAACTGGCCTAGCTGGTTAAATAAAGGTGTTCTCAACTGGCCTAGCTGGTTAAATAAAGGTGTTCTCAACTGGCCTACCTGGTTAAATAAAGGTGTTCTCAACTGGCCTAGCTGGTTAAATAAAGGTGTTCTCAACTGGCCTAGCTGGTTAAATAAAGGTGTTCTCAACTGGCCTAGCTGGTTAAATAAAGGTGTTCTCAACTGGCCTAGCTGGTTAAATAAAGGTGTTCTCAACTGGCCTAGCTGGTTAAATAAAGGTGTTCTCAACTGGCCTAGCTGGTTAAATAAAGGTGTTCTCAACTGGCCTAGCTGGTTAAATAAAGGTGTTCTCAACTGGCCTAGCTGGTTAAATAAAGGTGTTCTCAACTGGCCTAGCTGGTTAAATAAAGGTGTTCTCAACCGGCCTAGCTGGTTAAATAAAGGTGCAATAAAATAAAACATATATATCAGAGACCTGGCTTTTGGTTTGATGGTGGATTTACTACCTTTTTCCCATGGTTGTTGGGACGACCATAGTCCTGCCTTCCGCCTCCGTGTCCACGATGGAAGTTCTGGCCTGTGGGTCAAAGGTCAAAACAACAATATTATGACTTGCCGACCTACTGCTGGGTGCAGTTCAGTCATCACCAATCTGACACTTCTGTTCTGTTAATAATGATGCAGGATCTCCTCTGCCCAGATACTTGTTCAACCCAGACGTGAACCAGCATCTCCTCTGACCAGATACTGGTTCAACCCAGACGTGAACCAGCATCTCCTCTGCCCAGATACTGGTTCAACCCAGACGTGAACCAGCATCCCCTCCGCCCAGATACTGGTTCAACCCAGACGTGAACCAGCATCCCCTCTGCCCAAATGATAGATGTACATTACACGGGGCCAAGATTGGTCAGCCCTACTGACCTACCCCACTAAATGGCGTCATGAGGGTTTACTTCAACAGACCTGATTGGTATAGGTCATAGTAGTCGACCAGGGGCTCTCAGCCAGGCACGTGTCAACCTAGGGACCGTGCAAAGAAGCCTCTTTACCAGGCCGCTGCTAGAACCATAACTCACCTAGTTAGTATAATACTCACCATATGAGCCTCTGGGTCGACCTGGTCCGGGGCCGCAGTTCCAGTGTTCTCCCTGGCCGTTGTATCTCCACGGCTCGGACGGTGGCTCGTACCAGTTCCATATACCGGGCTGGAAGTTGCTCGGAGGTGGAAGGAACGTTGGCGGACTCACCATCGAACCCGGAGGAGGAGAGACAAAGTTCGGCGGAGGGTAGCTTCCAAAATCATTCATGATGTAGGTGGCGCCTCTTCTTCAATGTTTTGTGGATTAAATTCGTTTGTATAAATGTTTGTCCAGCTACGACCGCGGAGGTATAATAAGAACCGCTACAACACATGTGTGTTTCTGCTCCCGTTGCCGCGTTCACGTGATAGTCGTAACAAGGAAACACTGAAATTTCCGAATATGCAAGTATTGGTTGTACTTATGTACACGTGCCGCTTTCAACCAGTCAGCAAGTCGGACATTTCTGAGTTTCCTAGTTCCGACTGGCACATGAACGCCACAAGTTTACATCTGCAAAGCGTGTTCACCAGACTGAACGTCATATCCGCTCGTTTACAAAAACCAAAAACAATTCAATAATATCATTATTTGAAGTAACAACGATTTAGGCATAATGAAAATGTACCATAACTCGTGTAGTTTATGAAAACTAACTCATGTAGAATTATATCTGCCCTATGTACATAGTGATTGTACACTGGTCTCTTTAATAAGATTTACATACCGTTTTACCCACTTTTTATTTTATTTCGCCTTTATTTAACCAGGTAGGCTAGTTGAGAACAAGTTCTCATTTGCAACTGCGACCTGGCCAAGATAAAGCATAGCAGTGTGAACAGACAACACAGAGTTACACATGGAGTAAACAATAAACAAGTCAATAACATAGTAGAAAAAAAAGAATCTTTATACATTGTGTGCAAAAGGTATGAGGAGGTAGGCAATAAATAGGCCATAGGAGTGAATAATTACAATTTAGCAGATTGTAATTATGGAGTATTAAATTAACACTGGAGTATTAAATGATCAGATGAACATGTGCAGGTAGAGATACTGGTGTGCAAAAGAGCAGAAATGTAAATAAAATAAAAACAGTATGGGGATGAGGTAGGTAGATTGGGTGGGCTATTTACCGATAGACTATGTACAGCTGCAGCGATCTGTTAGCTGCTCAGATAGCAGATGTTTAAAGTTGGTGAGGGAGATAAAAGTCTCCAACTTCAGCGATTTTTGCAATTCGTTCCAGTCGCAGGCAGCAGAGAACTGGAAGGAAAGGCGAGGTTGGAGTAGCCAGGAGGAAGGCATGGCCAGCCGTTGAGAAGTTTCATATGTAAATACTGTATTCTAGTCCTGGTTCATCCCATAGAGCCCCACTGTAGAGGTGTCATTACACCCATAAAACCTAACGGTCAAAGAGGGAAATGGTTCCAATGGGTTTTCCACCATTCATTTTTCCCATTGGGGATTTTAGAAACACTTAAAATAAGGGCTGTGTTTCTTGGACAAGGTGATTTTTATCAATATATTAGTCTCAATTTACTCTCAGATTCGAAAATACTAATTATCATCAAAACAGACATCATGCAAAACTGCAAATGCCTGGAAGCTTCTGCATGTCATCTCTCGCTGACAACTTTGCTAACAGGTATTGTGTCAATTTAAAATTGTACAAGACAGTTCACAGAATGGTCCATTTAAAAAATGTGGCCAATTTATTATTTACTACGTTTAACTAACATTATATAGTTAATCCAGAGATTCTTATATATATATTTACATTTCTGTCTAGGTAGCCTAGTGGTTAATGTTGTGCCAGTAACAGAAAGTTCCCGGTTTTGAATACCCAAGCCTCCAAGGTAAAAAAAAGTATGTGCCCTTGAGCAAGGCATTTAACCTTAATTTGCTCAAGGGGCTCCGTACTACCATAGCTGACCCTGTAAAACAACTAACTGGTGTGTGACAGTAAACTTTTATATATACGTTTTTTTATTTTGGATTAATTCCTGGCTTATTTTGGGGGGATTTGCGTGTATCGTTTTGTACTGCAAGGTTTTACTGTATGGCACATGCACTGTTGGCGCTAGGAACATAAGCGCGATAACAACTGCAAAATACGTGTACGCGGTTCGCGACCAAAATGTTCTCGTCGGATTTGTTTGTCTCCAAATAGTTCACTCTGCCACTTCTCGCGATGTTAGAGAGAGGACGTGCTTCCGGGTGAGGCACACAGATCACCGCGTGGAACACATTCCAGTTGGAACTGCGATTAGCGAAGGCTTTCTAGGAGATAAGTTTGTTTCGGGTTTAAACTTGGTGAAAAGGCGTCAGAGATGCTTGTTTTATTTGAAACCGCTGCGGGTTATGCAATATTTAAAGTGAGTATTTAGCTGAAGTTATATTCTAAATTCTAATAATTTTAGATGGGTGCATGACAATTTTCAATAATTGAACCGGGTTCGCGGTGTAGCTAGCTAAATACGTTGTTTTCCTGGAGTAGCTAGATATTGTATTAAAATACAAAGTATTTCAATGTCAAGACCTGTTTAACATTGTTTATAGTACACATGGCTTCTCTATTTAGGTCGTCGTGGTAGTTCTCGCATGCAAACCTTTACCGCAACGAGGCCTTCTCATTCAACACGCTGCAGTTAAGCAACCACGTTGCATGTGGCAAGTTACCTGCTGGATATACAGATACTTTGCTACCTTGGACTTGGTTTTTGTAATTATGCAACTATTTGAACCCGTTCTATTTTCGAAGTTAAATACTTTATTTGTTGCCAATGTTTACCCAACATTTCAAATAAGCTTCTCTTCCAAGTTAGCATAACTGGTGCGTGGTACTTTGGAGGGACCGCGTGCTGGCTTTCTTGTCCCATATTACTGACGGGTTTTAATGACAACACATGTAAACCGAGTTGAGTTAATGCAATTAATGTATGGTATGCCCGTGTACTTGATAGGACTATAAACCTTTTTTTGTTTCAGGTCCTCGATGAGTCAAAGCTCCAAGAGGTGGACAGTTTATGGAAGGAGTTCGAAACTCCGGAGAAGGCCAACAAAGTGTGAGTTTTGGCCCCATGTCTGGAGAGAGGAGTGTTTAGATTCGAGGGGAATACGTTGTCAATGAACAGTAGTATTACACATTATCAGCATAAGGAACATGTTTCTGGAGTTGACAAATAACATGTCGCCACTATTTCTCCTTCCAGAGTGAAGTTGAAGCACTTTGAGAAATTCCAGGACACAACAGAGGCCTTGGCAGGTAGACAGAATACGTTCACCTCTCCTGTTGTTGCTCACTATAGTTTACCAGTTAGTGCACAAGGGCTGTCAGTCAAGGCTTCTGCATGCTTCAGCTAGGTGAACCAACAGTGTGTTCGCGTACTCCTTTAATTAAAAGACCGTTGCTTGAAAAATTAGAAAAGTGACAATCGTAGTGTTTGTCCAACTTGAGAAGCCATAGCCAGTATACACTTCCTCAAACTAGTCAGAAATAATTGAAGATGGCTCAAGAAATATCATTTTCCCCCTTTTATTTTTACAATTTTAAATCTACGTAAGCTGTTAGGTGCAGTATTTATGAATTTGAAAATGTGCATGGAAAACGAGTATTGTTGAAGTGTGCACAAACACCTGACCGAAGACCAAACAAACACGCTGCTTTTTTCTGAAGCACTAACTATTCCCAACTGTTTGGCAGAAGCCTTTAGGTGTTCAGCAGTATTCCTCACTACCACTGAGACCACAGCTAACCTTAACCATCATAACAAACACTGACAGCAGCCGGTTGTTGAACTTACCCCCTAACAATGTTGTCTATGAATAAATGCATATTACTAATGTCCTGTGTCTAAATGTTGGAACTATAACAGTGGTTTGTATATGTAGTGTATGTGGACACCCTGTCAAATTAGCGGATTCGGCTATTTTAGCCACATCCGCTGCGGACAGGTTTATCAAATCGAGCACACGGCCATGCAATCTCAATAGACAAACATTGCCGTCAGAGCAGCTCACAGATCACTGCACCTGAACATAGCCCATCTGTAAACAGCCCATCTACCTACCTCATCCCCATACTGTATTTATTTATTTATCTTGCTCCTTTGCACCCCAGTATTTCTAATTGCACATTCATCTTCTGCACATCCACCATTCCAGTGTTTAATCGCTATATTGTAATTGCTTTGCCACCATGGCCCATTTATTGCCGTACCTCCCTTATCTTACTTCATTGCACTCACTGTATATATACTTTTTCTATTGACTGTTTTGTATATTCCATGTGTAACTCTGTATGTGTCAAATTGCTATGCTTTATCTTGGCCAGGTCGCAGTTGCAAATGAGAACTTGTTCTCAACTGGCCTACCTGGTTTAATATAAGTGAAATATATATATATATATTTATATTGGCAATAGAATGGCCGTACTGAAGAGCTCAGTAACTTCCAATGTGGCACAGTCATAGGATGCCACCATTCCAACAAGTCATTTTGCCAAATTTCTGCCTTACTAGAGTTGTCCCGGTTAACTAAGCGCTGTTATTGTGAAGTGGAGACGTCTAGGAGCAACAACGGCTCAGCCGCAACGTGGTAGACCACACGAGCTCACAGAACTAGACTCCCGGGTGCTGTAGCGTGTACACGTCTCTCCTGTCCTCATGTTGTAACCGTATCTCTCCTATGTCCAGCGGCCACGGCCATGACGGAAGGGAAGATGGGGAAGAGTCTGAAGAAGGTCCTGAAGAAAGTGGTGGCTAAAGAAGCTCATGAACAGCTGGCCATCAGCGACGCTAAGCTGGGGGGCGTCATCAAGGAGAAGTTGAACCTGAGCTGTGTCCACAGCCCTGCGGTGGCAGAGCTGATGAGAGGCATCAGGACACAGATGGAGTCCCTGATCACTGGGCTGCCCCCCCGGGAGATCAGTGCCATGTCTCTGGGACTGGCTCACAGGTAGGGTGGAACACAGACAACGCTTGGTGTTCTGGATTTATTAGGATCCCATTAAATGACGCCAACTAGTCTTATAACAAAAGACATTACAAACATTACAAGCCTTTATAATTTACTCACATCAATATGTAGTGTGTGTGTTGCCGATGATTATATCATGCTGTCTGAAACCTCGTGTGGATTTCCTCAGCATTCGTCACTACCCCTGAGGCAGCACCTCCCTCTGTCGTATTCATAGAAGAACTGAAAGGCTGCTATGGCAGATCCTGACCTGTTTCTGTTTCCTCAGTTTGTCCCGCTACAAGCTGAAGTTCAGCCCTGACAAAGTGGATACCATGATCGTTCAAGCTATCTGTAAGTACCTCCTCTTAGACCAGGGATGGGCATCTTTGATGGGGGTGGGGGCCGCAAAACATCTCACATCAGTACCCCCCCACCTTGCAAGCAAAACATTTTAGCGGCCCCCTCGCGTGACAGTGAAGAGAATTTAACTTTTAGCGTTCATTTCCTACAATTCTGCTATAGACTGTAGGCACATTAGTGCAGTTTAAGATGACTGATCAATGGGCCCTGGTCGGTAATTCGACTACTGTGATTGATAAATTAGTCGAGCGGTTAACTTAACAATAACACAGTAAAATGCTGACAGGCCAATGAAGTGAGTTCTCTCCCCAGTACAGGGATGTGGGTCCGCGGGCCTACAGGAGGTGGGCCAGTGGAAGCCTGTTGCTCATCCCTGTCTTACTCTGTCCATGTAAAGGGACAATATAAAACAAGGACACTTTTATACAGACAAATGAAACACATAACACTTGATTATCTGTAGACAGGCGTGACTAGTATTATGGTCTGTAGACAGGCGTGACTAGTATTGTGGTCTGTAGACAGGCGTGACTAGTATTGTGGTCTGTAGACAGGCGTGACTAGTATTGTGGTCTGTAGACAGGCGTGACTAGTATTGTGGTCTGTAGACAGGTGTGACTAGTATTGTGGTCTGTAGACAGGCGTGACTAGTATTATGGTCTGTAGACAGGCGTGACTAGTATTGTGGTCTGTAGACAGGCGTGACTAGTATTGTGGTCTGTAGACAGGCGTGACTAGTATTGTGGTCTGTAGACAGGTGTGACTAGTATTGTGGTCTGTAGACAGGCGTGACTAGTATTATGGTCTGTAGACAGGCGTGACTAGTATTGTGGTCTGTAGACAGGTGTGACTAGTATTATGGTCTGTAGACAGGTGTGACTGATATTATGGTCTGTAGACAGGTGTGACTAGTATTGTGGTCTGTAGACAGGTGTGACTGATATTATGGTCTGTAGACAGGTGTGACTAGTATTATGGTCTGTAGACAGGTGTGACTGATATTATGGTCTGTAGACAGGCGTGACTAGTATTGTGGTCTGTAGACAGGCGTGACTAGTATTATGGTCTGTAGACAGGTGTGACTAGTATTATGGTCTGTAGACAGGTGTGACTAGTATTATGGTCTGTAGACAGGTGTGACTAGTATTATGGTCTGTAGACAGGCGTGACTAGTATTATGGTCTGTAGCTCAGTAACCGGGGTAACTAGTATTATGGGCTGTAGCCCAGTAACAGGTGTAACTAGTATTATGGTCTGTAGCAGGGGTAACTAGTGTTATGGTCTGTAGCTCAGTAACAGGGGTAACTAGTGTTATGGTCTGTAGCAGGGGTAACTAGTATTATGGTCTGTAGCAGGGGTAACTAGTGTTATGGTCTGTAGCAGGGGTAACTAGTATTATGGTCTGTAGCTCAGTAACAGGGGTGACTAGTGTTATGGTCTGTAGCAGGGGTAACTAGTGTTATGGTCTGTAGCAGGGGTAACTAGTATTATGGTCTGTAGCAGGGGTAACTAGTATTATGGTCTGTAGCTCAGTAACAGGTGTAACTAGTATTATGGTCTGTAGCTCAGTAACAGGGGTAACTAGTATTATGGTCTGTAGCAGGGGTAACTAGTGTTATGGTCTGTAGCAGGGGTAACTAGTATTATGGTCTGTAGCAGGGGTAACTAGTATTATGGGCTGTAGCTCAGTAACAGGTGTAACTAGTATTATGGTCTGTAGCTCAGTAACAGGGGTAACTAGTGTTAAGGTCTGTAGCTCAGTAACAGGGGTAACTAGTGTTAAGGTCTGTAGCAGGGGTAACTAGTATTATGGTCTGTAGCTCAGTAACAGGGGTAACTAGTATTATGGGCTATAGCTCAGTAACAGGTGTAACTATTATTATGGGCTATAGCTCAGTAACAGGTGTAGCTAGTATTATGGGCTGTAGCTCAGTAACAGGGGTAACTAGTGTTTTGATCTGTAGCTCAGTAACAGGTGTAACTAGTATTATGGTCTGTAGCTCAGTAACAGGGGTAACTAGTATTATGGGCTGTAGCTCAGTAACAGGTGTAGCTAGTATTATGGGCTGTAGCTCAGTAACAGGGGTAACTAGTGTTTTGATCTGTGCAGCTCTGCTGGATGACCTGGACAAGGAGCTCAACAACTACATCATGCGCTGTAGGGAGTGGTACGGCTGGCACTTCCCTGAGGTGGGGAAGATCATCACTGACAACCTGGCCTACTGCAAGAGTGTCCGGAAGATAGGCGCTCGTACCAACGTGGCAACCACCGACCTGTCTGAGCATCTCCCCGAGGAGGTGGAGGCAGAGGTCAAACTGGCTGCAGAGATCTCCATGGGAACGGAGGTGTCAGAGGAGGACATCGGCAACATCATGCACCTGTGTGACCAGGTGATAGAGATTACAGAGTACCGCACCCAACTGTACGACTATCTGAAGAACAGGATGATGGCTATCGCTCCCAACCTGACTGTCATGGTGGGGGAACTGGTAGGGGCACGGCTCATCTCACATGCTGGTGAGTCATGATCTAACGGCCAATCACACCAGCAGGAATCATTCACAACACAAAACAAGCAGTGATTATGATGACTATGTCACAATCCTGAAACCTGATGCTTTTCAGTCACTACCTCATCTGAGCTTGAATTAAAACCTTTTACCTGGACACCTGTAGTAGGCAGCTGGAAACGCCCAAACTGCTCCTAAATGCTCTGGTTCTCTGACAGGGTCCCTGTTGAACCTGGCCAAGCACCCGGCCTCCACAGTCCAGATCCTGGGAGCAGAGAAGGCCCTGTTCAGAGCCCTGAAGACGCGCAGAGACACGCCCAAATATGGTCTCATCTACCACGCCTCTCTGGTGGGACAGACCTCGGCCAAGAACAAGGGCAAGGTGAGGCTTTTGTTCCAGCCATCACTAGAAGTAGAATGTCTATCCACACTACAGTACTGCTGTCATGTTCCAGGTGTGATCTAGTTCTAATCAGAATATCTCTCCACACTACACTACTGCTGTCATGTTCCAGGTGTGATCTAGTTCTAATCAGAATGTCTCTCCACACTACAGTACTGCTGTCATGTTCCAGGTGTGATCTAGTTCTAATCAGAATATCTCTCCACACTACAGTACTGTTGTCATGTTCCAGGTGTGATCTAGTTCTAATCAGAATATTTCTCCACACTACAGTACTGCTGTCATGTTCCAGGTGTGATCTAGTTCTAATCAGAATCTCTCCACACTACAGTACTGTTGTCATGTTCCAGGTGTAATCTAGTTCTAATCAAATCAAATCAAATTTTATTTGTCACATACACATGGTTAGCAGATGTTAATGCGAGTGTAGCGAAATGCTTGTGCTTCTAGTTCCGACAATGCAGTAATAACAAGTAATCTAACTAACAATTCCAAAACTACTGTCTTGTACACAGTGTAAGGGGATAAAGAATATGTACATAAGGATATATGAATGAGTGATGGTACAGAGCAGCATAGGCAAGATACAGTAGATGGTATCGAGTGCAGTATGTACAAATGAGATGAGTATGTAAACAAAGTGGCATAGTATAAAGTGGCTAGTGATACATGTATTACATAAGGATACCGTCGATGATATAGAGTACAGTATATACGTATGCTAATGAGATGAATCATGTAGGGTAAGTAACATTTATATAAGGTAGCATTGTTTAAAGTGGCTAGTGATATATTTACATTTCCCATCAATTCCCATTATTAAAGTGGCTGGAGTTGAGTCAGTGTCAGTGTGTTGGCAGCAGCCACTCAGTGTTAGTGGTGGCTGTTTAACAGTCTGATGGCCTTGAGATAGAAGCTGTTTTTCAGAATGTCTCTCCACACTACAGTACTGTTGTCATGTTCCAGGTGTGATCTAGTTCTAATCAGAATGTCTCTCCACACTACAGTACTGCTGTCATGTTCCAGGTGTAATCTAGTTCTAATCAGAATATCTCTCCACACTACAGTACTGCTGTCATGTTCCAGGTGTAATCTAGTTCTAATCAGAATATCTCTCCACACTACAGTACTGCTGTCATGTTCCAGGTGTGATCTAGTTCTAATCAGAATATCTCTCTACACTACAGTACTGCCGTCATGTTCTAGTCGAGCTTCTTTCTCTCCTCTCAGATCTCCAGGATGCTGGCAGCCAAAGCATCTCTGGCGATCCGCTACGATGCCCTGGGAGAGGACACAAATGCTGAGATGGGAGTTGAGAACCGTGCCAAGCTGGAGGCCAGACTACGCCACCTAGAGGAGAAGGGAGTAAGTAGCTCTCTCTCTGCCCCTTACTGCTAGAGGCCCAAAACAACCAGCCCACATGAGATGCCAAGCAGTGATGATGATGACTAATGTCAACAGTCCTGAAACTACCTGATGCTTTTCAGTCACTACCTCATCTGAGCTTGCATTAATAACCTCGCTGGTGTACGTTGGACGCTAGCGTCCCACCTGGCCAACATCCAGGGAAATTGCAGAGTGCCAAATTCAAAAACAGAAATAATCATTATTTAAAAAATCTGAAAACATACAAGTGTTATACATAGTTTTAAATATGAACTTCTTGTGAATCCAACCACGGTGTCAGATTTCAAAGAGTCTTTACGGCGAAAGCATACCAATGTGATTATTTGAGAACATCGCCCAGCAGACAAATCATTACAGAACGGTAACCAGCCAAGCAGTTACACAGGTCAGAAATAGAGAGAAAATGAATCCCTTACCTTTGATCTTCATATGGTTTCACTAAGACTTTCATTTATTCAATAAATGTTCCTTTTGTTCGATAGTCTCTATATCCAAAACCTCCGTTTTGTTTTCTTCAGTAATCCACAGCTCAAACAGTTACAACAGGCAGACAAAATATCCCCATTCATAGAAACATGTCAAACGATGTTTTATATTCAATCCTCAGGTTGTTTTTAGCCTAAATAATCGATAATATTTCAACCGGACAATAACGTTGTCAATATAAAAGGTAAACAAGAAAGGCACGTTCTCGGGATTGAGCACGGAAAAGCTCTGACACTGTAGGGTCCAGTCATTCAGACTGCTCTTACTCCTGCATTTTTCAGAATAACAAACCTGAAACCATTTCTAAATACTGCTGACATCTCGTGGAAGGCATAGGAACTGCATAGCAACAGAGTCATAAGTCAATGGATACTGTAATGGCATTGAATAGAGAACTAGAACAAACAAACAAAAATCTACTTCCTGGGTGGATTTTTCTCAGGTTTTTGCCTGCCAAATCAGTTCTGCTATACTCAGACATTATTTGAACCACTTTAGAAACTTTTGAGGGTTTTCTATCCAAATCTATGCTTATCCTAGCTTCTGGGACTGAGTATCAGGCAGTTTAGTTTGGGCACGCTTTTCATCCAAAATTCCCGAATGTTGCCCCCTACCCTAGTGAAGTTAAACAGTGATATCCTGCTAGTCCCCTACTCTGCTAGTCTCCTACTGTAGTCCCCTACTCTGCTAGTCCCCTACTCTGCTAGTCCCCTACTCATCTCCTACTCTACCGGTCCCCTACTATTGTGCTGACCCTGGTTTATCCCTTCAGATCAGAAGAATCAGTGGAACAGGCAAAGCCATGGCGAAGTCTGACAAATACCAACACAAGAGGTGAGTTACCCAATACAGTAGTTTCCAGGTGTAACTAACCTTCTGTCGCGTCTCTCTGGTAACTAACCTTCTGTCGCGTCTCTCTGGTAACTAACCTTCTGTCGCGTCTCTCTGGTAACTAACCTTCTGTCGCGTCTCTGTGGTAACGTCGCCGTCTGTCGCGTCTCTCTGGTAACGTCGCCGCCTGTCGCGTTTGTCCGCTCTCTCTCTCTGTCGTGGTTAGAATGGCTGGTTCAGTGACATTCATTCATGTCGTTATAGGATAGATATTTTGGCTGTTGGTTTTTGCGTTCAATGATACCGAATTCCTAGCTGCAGACTAGTAATTAATATCAAAGACTTGTTCTATTCTGTCGGTATCGATAGTCTTAAGAGTTTAACCACGTGGTATGGTTAAAAGATTCAGCCATCTACTCAAACCTGGGCCCTCTTGTGGTAAGCTGGTCTGCAACCTTTAGCCATCTTGTAATTGAGGTGAGCTGGTCTGGTGATAGAAAACCCGGGTTTTATTCGGAAGAGCAGAAAAGGGCCTGTCCCAGGACACCAGACCATAACTGTGCTCATGGGCGGTCCTCTGATTTAGTTAAACTCCAAAGGGAATTGGAGTTTCCTTCATTAAACAGTCCAAAATCACATTACACAATTTCACAAAGAGTATCATCCTCATTCATCTTATACATTAATTAGATGTACGCCTCATATCTGAAGCTATTGTATAAACATTTGTGGTAATGTGGCCGTATTGTCGCCCATGAGTTTCACAAAATTGTACCAAACAGACCAGTTCGCAGCTGGATTCTTCACTGATCTTTTATACCTTCTCCAGAACATAAATGTTGTTTGGTTCTCCAGTTCTGTGAGGTCGAAGAAATTCCTTTGTTCTCTCTATGAAAACTCACTCTCTATATACTGTGGCCATGAGGAGATGATCTCCTGGAATTTACGACCTCTCTGACCACAGCAGCCTGGTTTTAGGAGACAGAGGGGGATGGTGCTCGCTGTACCCAAAGAGGGTCATGACAACCGATAGTTGTCGTTCTTTCGACCAAGGACTGGTTAAAAATTTTAAATGTGTCTTTTTTTCGTGGACATCGTTTGTTGGAGTCAAATCAACTACATGCGCTAAGCTCCCGAACCCCGAGCTCCCTGTTAGATGAAATAATACATAAATGACTGGAGGGAGCCAGAGATCAAGATGTTAACCTGACCATCCTCTGGTCCTGCTGGCTTTCTCTGATTCTGGCATTACTCTCCTGAAGGTGTCGGTAATGGGCAACACGAGGAGTCTGCAACCTTTCATGTGGATTTTATCTTAGGCTGTCATTTCTACTGATCTGCAGTTATCGCTTTCATGTGCACCTTTCTGGTTAAATAAAATGTATTTTCAGTCATTCATGTGGTTAATCAAAATTATATTTAAGTGATACAAACCTAAAAAGTAACTTCCATTGGAAATGTGTAAAAATGGCCTAAAGCAAACAAATAAAACATTGTGGCCTGCAGGTATAAAATGTCCTGATGGAAATTATCATATGAATCGCACATGGCCTGTCTGCAATGAACTTGAAGCATTGTATCAACTTGGTCTGGGGGGGGAGGCCCTATGCTCGCAACTTGGTCTGGGGGGGGGCATGCTTGAAATATTTAATAAAATATTCTGGGCCCTGTTTCCCCCGCCAGTGAGCTCGGGACAGACAGCTGTAGGCTATTTGATCAAGATATAGGAAGTAATCAGGTAGCCCTATTTTATGAGGTTTCCATTGGATCCGAGCATGACATGAGTGGTCAAAAAGGAGAGAGCTGGGAATATTTTTCAAATACATTGAGGAACTTTTGTAATTCTCAATGGATGGTAAACGGTATGTTTGCTTGCTGTTTTGAGGTGACAAAGCATTACTTTGAGCCCATCAGAAATACTATCAGATGGGCACATTTGTAAGCCTACATTCGCGCTCAGGCTAGGCAGCATATAGGTCTACTTCTATGCGTTTGCGTTCTTACTCAACATTGACAGGAGCGCTGCCAAACAAAATAATGACTAAATTAACTGGTAAATGGAATGCTACAAACACAGTTTCTCTCACAAGTGTAGCATAGGTTGTGCACTCTGCAAACAATGTGTCCACTCCAACAATGAGAATGCTGAAAGACTAATATATTGAATGCATTAACTGAAATTACCATAACCAAGCAATCATTGTAGATTGTAAATGATAGGAATGAAGGGTAAATGTAGTACTGGTGGTACATGTAATGGGGAATTGATATACACTAACAATCAAACGCAAACAATTCACTGAGATGGTCGTGAATCAGAAAGGTGTCTCGTGTGCCATAAATTGACTTGCTACTGCTCGACTAAAACATCTTGGTCGACCAACAGCCTTTAAACCAATCAATCGACCGTCGGCTAATTACCAACTGTGCTGTTAACTAACGTTATGTCTCCGTAGTGATGTGAAGGTGTACGACCCCTCCGGAGACTCCACCCTCCCCTCTGTTTCCAAGAAGAGGAAGTTTGAGGAGGTGGAGGAGGAAGAGGTGGCCACACCGGTGACAGTCAAAACCAAGAAACCCAAGAAAGAACCTGTGGAAGGTCAGTTGAGTAACTCTTAGCCATAATCCTGTTGTATAACACAACCCATAACATGAGACCATAATACACCATCCATCCTGTTCTATAACACAACCCATAATATACCATCCATCCTGTTATATAACAACCCATAATACACCATCCATCCTGTTATATAACACAACCCATAATACACCATCCATCCTGTTATATAACAACCCATAACATGAGACCATAATACACCATCCATCCTGTTATATAACACAACCCATAATACACCATCCATCCTGTTATATAACACAACCCATAATACACCATCCATCCTGTTATATAACACAACCCATAATATACCATCCATCCTGTTCTATAACACAACCCATAATACACCATCCATCCTGTTATATAACACAACCCATAATACATCATCCAGCCTGTTATATAACACAACCCATAATACATCATCCATCCTGTTATATAACACAACCCATAACACACCATCCATCCTGTTCTATAACACAACCCATAATACACCATCCATCCTGTTATATAACACAACCCATAATACACCATCCATCCTGTTCTATAACACAACCCATAATACACCATCCATCCTGTTCTATAACACAACCCATAATACACCATCCATCCTGTTATATAACACAACCCATAATACACCATCCATCCTGTTATATAACACAACCCATAACACACCAAACATCCTGTTATATAACACAACCCATAATACACCATCCATCCTGTTCTATAACACAACCCATAATACACCTTCCATCCTGTTCTATAACACAACCCATAATACACCATCCATCCTGTTCTATAACACAACCCATAATACACCATCCATCCTGTTCTATAATACAACCCATAATACACCTTCCATCCTGTTCTATAACACAACCCATAATACACCTTCCATCCTGTTCTATAACACAACCCATAATACACCATCCATCCTGTTCTATAACACAACCCATAATACACCTTCCATCCTGTTCTATAACACAACCCATAATACACCTTCCATCCTGTTCTATAACACAATCGATATCATGAGACCGGTTCTCAGCCGTCTGTTAAGTGCTATTGTCTCACGGTGCTTTCTGTTTTCATTCAGAACCAGAGGCTTCAACGGCAGCAGAAGAAACTCCCAAGAAGAAGAAAAAGAAGTCTAAGAAAGCCGAGGAGGAGGCGATGGACGTAAAGGAAGAGGAGGCGACCGTCTCTCCCACAGAGGAAGTACGTAGCTGATGGGGACATGCCTCCAGAATATATATATTCCTGCTCATCTAAGCCGTTCTGCCTGAACGAACATACTAATTTGTTATTTCTTGTGATTTACAGTCGTCAAAGACGAAGAAAAAGAAGAAAAAGGTCAAGGAGGAAGAGGGAGATTAATCTGGTTGGAGAAACTGTATTATATTAGGACTTTTAGTTGTCGTTGTATCTACCAGGGCCAGAGTGACTCGTGTATCAGCCTGACCGTTTAAAGACTAGAGAACTGGAGACGGAGGTTATTTCAGAATGACCAGCAGCTGATCTGTTATGAGACTTGATGATGGTGTATAAATCCTCCTGTGGATTTGAGTTTAAGATGAACCTTTAGTTTACTGTAAGCTCTTATTATTACTAATCAACTAAAGACCCAATAGACTGTCTACAATATCAATGTCCATGTTAAAACACTTCCTTCCTCCACTGGTTTAACGATGTGACTTTTTTAAAAGATGGGTTTTTCTGCTGTCTTTGTCCATAAGTGATTAAATCCATTTTCTCAGTCAGCGGTATTTCCTGTCATTCCAGCTGTGGTGGATTCAGACCCCTTGACTTTGTCCACCTTTAGTTACGTTACAGCCTTATTCTAACATGATTTCAATTTACACACGATACCCCCCAAATGACAAAGCTAAACAAGTTTAGAAATGTGTGTACATTTATTCAAAATACAAAACTAACATATCGCATTTAGTCACTTCACCCCTTCCTACATGTGCAAATTACCGCAACTAACCTGTACCCCCCCGCACACTGACTCAGTACCTGTATATAGACTCCACACTGACTCAGTACCTGTATATAGACTCCACACTGACTCAGTACCGGTACCCCCTGTATATAGACTCCACACTGACTCAGTACCGGTACCCCCTGTGTATAGACTCCACACTGACTCAGTACCGGTACCCCCTGTATATAGACTCCACATTGACTCTACCGGTACCCCCTGTATATAGCCTCCACACTGACTCAGTACCGGTACCCCCTGTATATAGACTCCACATTGACTCAGTACCGGTACCCCCTGTGTATAGACTCCACACTGACTCAGTACCGGTACCCCCTGTATATAGACTCCACATTGACTCTACCGGTACCCCCTGTATATAGCCTCCACACTGACTCAGTACCTGTATATAGACTCCACACTGACTCAGTACCGGTACCCCCTGTATATAGACTCCACACTGACTCAGTACCTGTATATAGACTCCACACTGACTCAGTACCGGTACCCCCTGTATATAGACTCCACACTGACTCAGTACCGGTACCCCCTGTATATAGACTCCACATTGACTCTACCGGTACCCCCTGTATATAGCCTCCACACTGACTCAGTACCTGTATATAGACTCCACACTGACTCAGTACCGGTACCCCCTGTATATAGACTCCACACTGACTCAGTACCTGTATATAGACTACACACTGACTCAGTACCGGTACCCCCTGTATATAGACTCCACACTGACTCAGTACCTGTATATAGACTCCACACTGACTCAGTACCTGTATATAGACTCCACACTGACTCAGTACCGGTACCCCCTGTATATAGACTCCACACTGACTCAGTACCTGTATATAGACTCCACACTGACTCAGTACCTGTATATAGACTCCACACTGACTCAGTACCGGTACCCCCTGTATATAGACTCCACACTGACTCAGTACCGGTACCCCCTGTATATAGACTCCACATTGACTCTACCGGTACCCCTGTATATAGACTCCACACTGACTCAGTACCTGTATATAGACTCCACACTGACTCAGTACCGGTACCCCCTGAATATAGACTCCACACTGACTCAGTACCTGTATATAGACTCCACACTGACTCAGTACCTGTATATAGACTCCACACTGACTCAGTACCGGTACCCCCTGTATATAGACTCCACACTGACTCAGTACCTGTATATAGACTCCACACTGACTCAGTACCTGTATATAGACTCCACACTGACTCAGTACCTGTATATAGACTCCACACTGACTCAGTACCTGTATATAGACTCCACACTGACTCAGTACCGGTACCCCCTGTATATAGACTCCACACTGACTCAGTACCGGTACCCCCTGTATAGACTCGTTAGTGTTACTTTTATTACATTTTATACTTCAGTTTATTTGGTAAATATTTTATTACTGTCATTGAACTGCACTGTTGGTTAAGGGCTTGTCAGTCAGCATTTCACAGTAAGGTCTACACTGTTGGTTAAGGGCTTGTCAGTCAGCATTTCACAGTAAGGTCTACACTGTTGGTTAAGGGCTTGTCAGTAAGCATTTCACAGGAAGGTCTACACTGTTGGTTAAGGGCTTGTCAGTCAGCATTTCACAGGAAGGTCTACACTGTTGGTTAAGGGCTTGTCAGTAAGCATTTCACAGGAAGGTCTACACTGTTGGTTAAGGGCTTGTCAGTCAGCATTTCACAGTAAGGTCTACACTGTTGGTTAAGGGCTTGTCAGTCAGCATTTCACAGGAAGGTCTACACTGTTGGTTAAGGGCTTGTCAGTAAGCATTTCACAGGAAGGTCTACACTGTTGGTTAAGGGCTTGTCAGTAAGCATTTCACAGTAAGGTCTACACTGTTGGTTAAGGGCTTGTCAGTAAGCATTTCACAGGAAGGTCTACACTGTTGGTTAAGGGCTTGTCAGTCAGCATTTCACAGTAAGGTCTACACTGTTGGTTAAGGGCTTGTCAGTCAGCATTTCACAGGAAGGTCTACACTGTTGGTTAAGGGCTTGTCAGTCAGCATTTCACAGGAAGGTCTACACTGTTGGTTAAGGGCTTGTCAGTAAGCATTTCACAGGAAGGTCTACACTGTTGGTTAAGGGCTTGTCAGTCAGCATTTCACAGGAAGGTCTACACTGTTGGTTAAGGGCTTGTCAGTCAGCATTTCACAGTACCGTCTACACTTGTATTCGGTGCATGTGACAAATAAAGTTTGATCTAAGTATTCAGACCCTTTACTCAGTACTTTGTTGAAGCACCTTTGGCAGCGATTACAGCCTTGAGTCTTCTTGGGTATGATGCTACAAGCTTGGCTCACCTGTATTTGGGTAGTTTCTACTCCTGGTGCTGTATGGACTGAAGCTGGCTGGTGATACCTGTTACCAGCATAAACTACCAAGTGAAGTTCTGCAGCAGTTTGGCACCACAGCAGCGTACAGCTTCAAGGCCTCTGCATCCTGCTGGTTCCAGCTCCGTGACAATGCATTTGGACAGTGAAGATGAAAAGGATTTCCTTGCCAATCTATGATTCATCATATTTACAGTACGTACGAGAACAGTGGCAATATCTGGAGGAAACCATGGAGCAGCTAGCCAGCCAAGCAGCACAACAACCTGGAGAACAGTGGCCATATCTGGAGGAAACCATGGAGCAGCTAGCCAGCCAAGCAGCACAACAACCTGGAGAACAGTGGCAATATCTGGAGGAAACCATGGAGCAGCTAGCCAGCCAAGCAGCACAACAACTTGGAGAACAGTGGCCATATCTGGAGGAAACCATGGAGCAGCTAGCCAGCCAAGCAGCACAACAACCTGGAGAACAGTGGCCATATCTGGAGGAAACCATGGAGCAGCTAGCCAGCCAAGCAGCACAACAACCTGGAGAACAGTGGCAATATCTGGAGGAAACCATGGAGCAGCTAGCCAGCCAAGCAGCACAACAACTTGGAGAACAGTGGCCATATCTGGAGGAAACCATGGAGCAGCTAGCCAGCCAAGCAGCACAACAACCTGGAGAGAGATGCCTAGCACACACATTATTTGAGTTAAGCTGCTTGTTCAATAAGATAGCATATATACCTTGTTATTAGCTTGTATCTATAATTGTTGATCAGTTAGGTAGCATGTTTACTACCAATACACTGCTTAAAACTATAACTGTTCAGAATGTGTTGGTTTACTAGTTAAAAAGAAAATAAATACAATCTAATTGTTCAATCATGTGTAAATGTATAATAAACACAGAAATCCCAAAACCTAGAAAAAGGAACATAGACAACCCACCCAACTCACGCCCTGACCATACTAAAACAAAGACATAACAAAAGATCTCAGGTCAGAAGGTGACACATGCAGGACAAGCGAACGGGGGAGCACTTTGATGTCTTGTTCGCAAAAGCAGCTGCTATGGCGACAAAGTTGGACCAACAACCTATTCAGATGCCTCACATCCGCAAACTTTCAAAGCGTTACACCGGTCAGGCTGCAGCCCAGTGAATACTCAGCCCACATCCATCCACATGCCCAGTCTGTACAGAGCCCAGTTCTACAACACCTTGGACACAGTGAATACTCAGCCCATATCCATCCAGATGCCCAGTTCTACAACACCTTGGACACAGTGAATACTCAGCCCATATCCATCCAGATGCCCAGTCTGTACAGAGCCCAGTTCTACAACACCTTGGACACAGTGAATACTCAGCCCATATCCATCCTGAATTGAATTCAAGACTTCTGCAGGTGCAGCTGGCCATGTTTGGGAATAATTATACATATCAAACGAGCTCAGATGTTGCTGGCATTATTGGGGAAATGGTGCCAGAGGTGAAAGGTCTCTTCAGTCAGGTGGAAGCTTTAGTAAGGCGTCTGCTGATGGTCCCTGCCTCCTCTGTCGAGGCTGAGAGGAGTTTTAGTGCCCCGGGGAGGCTTAAGACATGGCTTAGATCATCCATGAGTCAAACAAGGCTGAATAATGTGGCCATGTGGTACGTGCACTAGCAGAAACTGGACAGACTGGACCTGGACAGGTTTAATGGAAGCCTTCACATAGATCCAGTGGTGAACCGTGACTATAGGACCTCGGCTTTCAGAGGGACCAAAAATCTTCCAATACGTTGTGTCAAACTATAAAATCATAAAAATAACAGAAAACATAGCATCACTTAATGCGCCCGACATTATATAGTCTGTAGTCGGGCCGTTCTAGTGAAGGAGGAGCTTTTTGATGACATTGTGAACGATGACATTCACTCCAGTCGGCCCCATGAAGTCAGAACAATACAATAGCACAACTATTTCATTAACAAAATTAAATTAACAAACCAGCTATTACTTCCCATTGCAAAAATATATCACTGATTAGTGTGGTGAACGTCATAAATTAAAGTCACAACACAACAATGTTTCACAGTCATGTGAGGTCCTGGTGGACCTAATGGATAACAGTACAATAATTTGTGCTTCGGCTCATTAAATGGGGTTAATGTAGGGTTCATTAAATGTGGTTAATATTGGGCTCATCAGGCTCAGGTAGCATCAGATTAGAATGTTCATGCTGAATCAAAGCTCTCATCAAATCCAGACATTTATATGCGTTATAATGCTTTTGAATGACACTTCCAAGTTTTGGTGGAAACTACCAGGTTACCCGGGAGAAAAGTGATTTATTATCGTATAATACCGGGGAAATATTCAACCTTAATGCGCATACAGGTGGATTCACAAGACACCAATCAAGTAACTTACATATATAGTATCTTCATTAGGCCTAATGGCATTTTATGAAGTTAGTTATAGTGACTGAGTAAGTCTAATTATAAAAGTAAGCCTCCAAAGTGCCATGTTTCTTAGTTTATTATGTGGAGGAAACGTTTCGGCAGCCAGGACCATCCGCTCCTTAGCTCTCTTACTGCAGTCCAGTGCCATAGACATCTTTGAAGTTTGGCCTCTAGTAATTTAGGAGGGACACTTTATGAAGGCCTTCTCACAATGGACTTATCATTCAAGGCTCTACAGACAGATACAAAAAAAGACAGGCTATTTTTATTGTTCACGTTATTTTCGTTGACGATGTCCTGAAGTCAATTCGTTCAACATTGAAATGCAGTTTTCTGTACCACACAGGACAACCAGGAAAAAGTGACGGTCGGTGGAACTCTGGCGCCACCAAGTGGACAATTGCTTCAGTTCGTTCGTGGCAGCAATGCTACCAGATATACTTGATACAAGATCAAATGTTATGTCAATATTATTATCTCCAAATTGCCCCCCATCCCCCCCTCCCCACACGTAATATATTATTATTCCAATTTAGCTGTTGATCAGGTTAACGTGTTCTCTCATTTCTGATTGGAGGGCGGATGACCACGTCATCTTAGAACCTACATGTGTTACATTGTAACAGTCAAACGTGGTTATTCCTGGCGTTGATCAACTCCCCATCCATGCCACCATTTATTTAAAGCATTATATTTTTTATGGAAAACAAAAAGCATGCAGTGCTCATTTTGGTGTAACCTTAGTCGAATTTGACGTGTCGGAGAACGGCCACTTCGTCCCGAAACCATTGCAGGTATCGCTTCTCGGCCTTTTGGCTAAGATCAAGTGTAGTATCTGTTCTTATCAGTTTAATATCTGATACGTCCCCTATCTGGGGACCATATATTAAATTGATTTTTGGAATAGGGAGATGGAATAGGGGCTTGCTCCGTCCACTCCACGCATCGACCTGGTATTGCAGTACCTCCAGGAACGGTGCACCCCCTTTCATTGTAAAGAGAAATCAGACAGAGGAAACAAAGTTGCTTCGTTGGTCTATATCGTATTTTCACATTGAGCACATTGAACGTTAAATGACGAGACATAGGCATTGATGCGAGTGACCAGTCTTGTTCAGTACATCACAACACATCCGGGTATCTCAAGCACCCCGGTAAAACACAAGAGTTGCAGTAATGAACATTTACCAACAGATGGCATCACTGTGCCATCTTACACCCATAACATCTTCCATTTAATAAAATAGGACAGGAGGTGTCAATTCACTAACAAAGCAAACCTAGTAACAATTTCCAACATTAACAGTTTAGTATTATTTATTTATTTTTCTCAGGTAACAATAACACATTTTGATATTCTCTTCACTTTTATCTCTGTCTGTCAACAATCCCTGATGGGAAACCTACAGATTAAGTCTTTTTGGTGGCTGGCCCAGACGCCCGCAGCGTGAAAAGACAGGGGGCTTGTCTGCGAGGACTGCGGGTTCCCGCACAGGCGTGTCATCTCAACGTCTAAGGGGAATTGATGGGCGAGGGAGCGGCCGACCTGTGATCCGCTGGCTCTTCGCCCAGTGCCCCAGGCCCCATGTGACTTGCTGGGGTTCTGTCTTTTGTCATGCGAACCCTTTGGCCATCAGGGTTCTGAATAGGTGCTGGCTCAGCAATCCGAAGGTCAACCCTGTTACGACGATACATTGATCCATTCACTTCGACCAAGTGCAACTTTCTGTACACAGGATCCGAGTCTCCAGAGGCCTGTCCGGTCCCCTGGTAGTGGCTTCATTCGCACCGTTTCACCCACCCTGAGCTCAGGTAAGTCTTTTGCTGATTTGTCGTAGATGAACTTGGAGACCTGTCTTCTGTGACGTAGCTGTGCCGGGCTGCTATCCATGCCTTCTGTCGGGGTATTGCGCCACTGCAGGATTGCTTTCCAGGCATCTTTGCCCTCTCGCAGAGCCTTTTTGCAGAGGTTCTTTGTGATTTTTACTGCGGACTCCGCCTTCCCATTAGCTTTTGGGTGTAGTGACGTGCTCGAATTCCCATTCTGCAGCAAATTTTCGGAACTCAACTCCGGAGAATTGGGGTCCATTGTCTGGAATTACCCTATCTGGCTGGCCATATAGGCAAACTGAGCCTTGCAGCGTTTGATCGTTGTCTCTGCTGAGAGGTCGGGGAGGAGGTCAATCTCCCAAAAGTCTGAGTAATGATAGACTACCAGCAGAAAGTCTTTGCCACTGTGCTGGAAGAGATCTAGACTTACTATCTGCCAGGGGAGCATCGGTAGCTCGTGGGATATCATCGTCTCTCTCTGTTGCTCAATGGCATATTAATTGCAGACTGTGCATTTTTTGACATAGTCTTTGATTTCACTCTGCATTCCTGGCCAATACAGTGTGTCACGTGCTTGTCTGTAACAGGCCTCACCTCCTATGTGACTTGAGTGCACGCGTGCCAACATCTCAGGGCGCAGAGACCGGGGAATAACGACTCTCTGACACTTGAATATTACTCCGTTTTGAACACTGAGCTCCTCTTTGACTGGCCAATATCCTCTGACGGCTAAAGCAGTTTCTTCCTTGCAGTCGGGCCAGCCCATCAGAATCACAGACCTCAATGCCTGGAGTTGCTCATCCCTGTCTGTGTGCTCTCTGATTTGTATAAGGCGCTGGTCCGTAACATTGAGGTAGTCAGCCTGGTTGATGTGTTCAACATCCACTTGCTCTGTTTGTAAGCTGCACACTGCGTGTTGTTCATGCATGGAGCGTGTGTGAGTGCCTGATGCAGTAGCCCTGCTGAGCGTGTCACTCACATACATCTCTGGCCCTGGCTTATACACCACCTTGAGGTTGCAGTTTTGTAGGGCCAGTAGCATGCTCTGCAGTCGTTTTGGGGCATTCAGAAGAGGCTTGCTGAATATAGCAATAAGGGGCTTGTGATCTGCTCGTACAGGTAGTGGTGGAAGCGTTGGCATGCAAACACAATGCTGAGGCACTCCTTCTCTATCTGGGCATAGTTCTGCTCTGTTGGGGTGAGTGCCCTAGAGGCGAATGCCACAGGCTGGCCCTCCTGCATGAGGCAACAGCCAAGTCCATACTGGCTTGAGTCACTCTGACAGGTTTCGACACATTGTAGTATCCCAGTACAGGTGTCTGGGTGACCAGTTGTTTTATTTCCCTCACCGCTGCGTCATGTTTTGGGAGCCAATGCCAGATGGTGTCCTTGTCCATGAGCCTCCTCAGTGGCTCACACACTTCAGAGAGCCGCGGTAGGAATTTGGCCAGGTAGGTGACGAATCCGACGAAGCGCTGCACTGCCTTCACGTCAGATGGGTGGGGCATTTCCAAGACAGCCTTCACTTTTTCAGGATCCACCTTCAATCCGGTGGAGGACAAGATGTGCCCATGAAAGCGGACCTCTGGCACTGTAAAATTACGCTTTTTTATGCTTAGCCTTAGCTTGACCTGTCTGCATCTGACCATCAGGGCCAGCAGCTTGGCGTCATGGTCACATTCTGCCTCCTCATCACTGTCCCCACAGCCCACTACGAGGATGCCATCTGCTATGGGTTCCACGCCACTGAGCCCCATCAACAGCTCATGCTGTTTCCGCTGATACACCTCTGGAGCCACAGAGACACCAAACGGAACTGACTCGACCGGTGCGTTGAAGACATCATGGTCATGCTTAGGACGTCATGCTTAGGAGTGTCTCCTTGCTCAGGGGCCCAGCCTGGACTTTGTCTATAATGTTATGATCAGCTGGGATGGTGAAGTTAATAAGCCCAAGGCACTCGCATGTAGAACCTGACAGTAATGGCTGTTGACTAGCCTCAACTATTTCAAATTCAAGGGTGTATTTCTGGCCACGTAAAACACACTCTGTCACAAACAGGCCTAAAGAGGTCATGAACTGGCCTGAATACAGTTTCAGCTTGGTGCTACTCTGTGAGTTTGTCTCTGGGCGCGAGCCTCCTTTTGTCTTTAAGGCTCATAACGTTGCATGTGGCCCCTGAATCTAGCTGGCATTGCTGTGGTTTATTATTAAGTAGCAGAGTGACAAACCACTTTTGTCCTTTTGCTCTCACTGCCCCTATGCACTCGCTAGCATATACATCCTCTGTGCTGTCGTTCCCTTCATCTGTGTTTGTTTCCATGGAGTGCACTTTACCATCCTTTCTCTTGCTTTTCATGCAGACCCTTGCGAAGAGATTAGCTGTACCACAGGATTTTCATATTTTTCCATAGGCTGGGCAGTGTTCTTTTCCTCGTCCATGAGAAATGCCACAATATCGGCATGTATTGGGGTTGTCTACTGCAGAGTTGGCTGTAGTATTAGCATTAGCTGTGGCAAAGGGGAATTTCTTTACTGGCTGCCTGAATGTAGCATTGACATTGTCCATATGTTGCCTTTCTAGCTCCATGGACCTTATCCGTATATCAGTAAGCTCTGCTGCACGGCATGTCTCCACTGCCAAGGCCAGCGTCAGGTCACGTTCTCTCAGCAAATGTCTGCGGGTGCCCTCATCAGTTATGCTAAAGTCATGTACTGGTAACATGGACTGTCTCGCAAGCAACTGTCTGTATGTATTAGTTTCTCTCAATCACATACAAGCATTTCTTTGGAACAATGTTGTCGATTTTCAAAACAGAGTCCACAAGACACACAACTTTTGCAAAACAGTAAATGCATTTCGAAAATGTAGTTGTTTTTTAAACACATAAAAACATTCATAAAAAATATATTGTACCGTCAAAATTGCAAATACATTCATCAACATAACACAACTGTACGCAAAAATATGAACCCATCTGTACGTATCTCTGGAGTGCAAGAGCAGACAAAACAGAAAGTTAGTCTCTTTTGAAAATCCCAGTAGATCCATAAATGTTCTTTGCAGTCACTAAATCATGATCAACTACCGAAAGGTGCAGAATTATGGGCAATTACTCTCCTTTTATGCATATTGCACCAAACTATTTCATATACATCTGATTTGATTCCTGATAACAAATTAAATACAATTTGATTTAAAGCTTTTTAAAAAATGTATAAACTAGCCCAGAGCCATTCTTAGATAGCCTGTGGTTAAGAACAATGCAGTGTGAAAAGGCCTTTTAACATGCATTGCTGGCTATCGTAGCGTCTATAATATTCCGTCCATAGCCAGAACATTTTCCTAAATATGCTAAGGTAATGTGGTGCTCGGTGGCTGCTTTCAGGACAACAACAAAAACTATTTTATGTAAAAGCCTATTTTTGTGTGTTGTTGTTGTTGTTGGCTCCAGACAATACTAGAGGAGTAGGGAAAAGTGATCGACTTTTGCCTTTTCCGTGATCCACTAACATGTCTTCCACATCTCACGCAGGCGCGCTGATTCTGACCCACGTGGCATGACGTCCTGCTTGATATGTTCATCAGCGAATAACAGTCTGTGAAGCCGTTTTATAGAGTTACTATTCAACAACAGAAGAGATATGTCTCAGTTACAAACCAGGTTCTTTACGGATAACAAAAAGTAAGTATTTATTGTTGAATTGTAAGGATAGCCACTAGCTAGTTAGCTTGCTCGTTTGGCCAGTAAGCTAACTAGTTAGCGAGCATGAAGGAGAACTCTATGGGAGTGTTAGCCATGCTGTTGGTAACAGTAATCATATTGTGTCCTTAGCAGACGAGTTGAAGAGGAGAACTCTATGGGAGTGTTAGCCATGCTGTTGGTAACAGTAATCATATTGTCCTTAGCAGACGAGTTGAAGAGGAGAACTCTATGGGAGTGTTAGCCATGCTGTTGGTAACAGTAATCATATTGTCCTTAGCAGACGAGTTGCTTTGATAATGTTGATTTATTGAAGTTAGTGTGAGTTAGCCTGACCAGGGAAGATTGTAAATAGAAATCCTATGGGTTGCTATGTTTGCTAGCCTAGCTGAATACTACAAGTTTGAAGTTAGTTAGCCAACTATCTATTTGTCTGTAAGCAGTGACTTAGTCATGTTAAATTATTGCTGTAGCATAACCTACCGACGTTGTCCCTCAGATATTCAGTCGATGACGTCCCATTCTCCATCCCTGCTGCCTCAGAGGTACAGGAACTCAGCAACGTCATCAACAAGCTGCTGGAAGCAAAGAATGGTGAGAATAGATTGTAGAATGGTGCTTTTCCATTCGTTGGGGTTTAATGGCGGTTGGCATCCGATATAATGTGGCATTACTGCCACCAACTGTAGCTACCTGTGTCTGTTTCAACCGGGCATTCTGAAGACCTTGATGACTACCTCCACAGTCACTACACTTGATGCTTGTCCTCCAGACGTCTTCACTAAATGGAAAGCTCCACCCCTACCACGTCTCAGCTGGACCTTTCTACACAATGACGCCACATGGCCAAACTTCTGGCACTAACCGGATAACTGTCCTAACAACACCCTATCAGGGAGAACCTCATGGCACAGCATCAGGGCCAGACTCTATTCCCTCCAGCCACTATATAGCACAGCATCGGGTCCAGACTCTCCACCCTCCAGCCACTATATAGCACAGCATCAGGGCCAGACTCTATTCCCTCCAGCCACTATATAGCACAGCATCAGGCCCAGACTCTCCACCCTCCAGCCACTATATAGCACAGCATCAGGGCCAGACTCTATTCCCTCCAGCCACTATATAGCACAGCATCAGGGCCAGACTCTCCTCCCTCCAGCCACTACGTAGCACAGCATCAGGGCCAGACTCTCCTCCCTCCAGCCACTACGTAGCACAGCATCAGGGCCAGACTCTCCTCCCTCCAGCCACTATGTAGCACAGCATCAGGGCCAGACTCACCTCCTTCTAGCCAGTACATAGCACAGCATCAGGGCCAGACTCGCCTCCCTCCAGCCAGTACATAGCACAGCATCAGGGCCAGACTCACCTCCCTCCAGCCAGTACATAGCACAGCATCAGGGCCAGACTCACCTCCCTCCAGCCAGTACATAGCACAGCATCAGGGCCAGACTCACCTCCCTCCAGCCAGTACATAGCACAGCATCAGGGCCAGACTCACCTCCCTCCAGCCAGTACAAAGCACAGCATCAGGGCCAGACTCTCCTCCTTCCAGCCAGTACAAAGCACAGCATCAGGGCCAGACTCTCCTCCTTCCAGCCACCTTGATTTCTGGTTATTCATCAGGCTTCAACACAGCAGGAACCTTGTTAAGTTGCTTAACCTCAACACTTAGAGGCACTGTTATAACCCCTTGAGAGGAGCTCTTTTCCGCAGACTAAAACTTCTCCTTCCCCCAGTTGAGCAAAGCTGATCCCTCTGGGAGATGGGGTGAACATATATCAGAGGAGGTTGGTGGCACCTTAATTGGGGAGGATGGACTCGTGATAATGGCTGGAGTGTAATGGTATCAAACACATGGTTTCCATGTGATGCCATTCCATTTGCTCCGTTCCGGACATTATTATGAGCCGTCTTCCCCTCAGCAGCCTCCACTGACATCAATCATAATGAATCCACTTCATGCTACCTGGACTGACTGCAGCTTTCCTAGCTTCCTCTCCACCCACCCTGATACCACAAACGGACCATAACAGGAGACATCTGAGCCCCCCAGGTCTATAGAAAGACGTGTGTCCACACTCAGGAGACCAATATTCCATGTCCACCCACTGCAGATGTCCACTCCATGTCTTATATAGCCTTTTGTCACATTACACACATTGTTTGTCCTTGTAACTATTATTCTCCAATTAAATTATTTCAGGACTGCTGTCTTGGTTTGACCTAGATCACTGATGAATGTATTAGCATCATATTGGGTGTCTCATCTTTGTGTGTGCTTTGTTGTTGTAGGGTCTCACAGCCAGATTGAGTTTGACTTCCTGGTGCGAGGTCAGTTCCTGCGGACATCGTTGTCAAATCACATGGAGGCTGAAGGCATCTCAACGGTGAGTAGGACCTCTGGGGGGGGGGGTAGTAGGACCTATGGGGGGGGGGGGGGGGTAGTAGGACCTCTGGGGGGGGGGGGTAGTAGGACCTCTGGGGGGTAGTAGGACCTCTGTAGTAGGACCTCTGGGGGGTAGGGTTTACTCGTAGCACCCTCTGGATGGTAAAAGCACCCTCTGGACGGTAGTAGTCCCCCTGGGCGGTAGTAGTCCCCCTGGGCGGTAGTAGTCCCCCTGGGCGGTAGTAGTCCCCCTGGGCGGTAGTAGTCCCCCTGGGCGGTAGTAGGACCTCTGGGGGGTAGTAGGACCTCTGTAGTAGGACCTCTGGGGGGTAGGGTTTACTCGTAGCACCCTCTGGATGGTAAAAGCACCCTCTGGACGGTAGTAGGACCTCTGGACGGTAGTAGGACCTCTGGACGGTAGTAGTCCCCCTGGGCGGTAGTAGTCCCCCTGGGCGGTAGTAGGACCTCTGGGCGGTAGTAGGACCTCTGGGCGGTAGTAGGACCTCTGGGCGGTAGTAGGACCTCTGGGCGGTAGTAGTCCCCCTGGGCGGTAGTAGTCCCCCTGGGCGGTAGAAGGACCTCTGGGTGGTAGTAGGACCTCTGGACGGTAGGGTTTTACTTGTAGGACCTCTGGGCGGTAGGGTTTTACTTCAAATCAAATCAAATGTATTTATATAGCCCTTCGTACATCAGCTGATATCTCAAAGTGCTGTACAGAAACCCAGCCTAAAACCCCAAACAGCAAGCAATGCAGGTGTAGAAGCACGGTGGCTAGGAAAAACCTAGAAACCTAGAGAGGAACCAGGCTATGTGGGGTGGCCAGTCCTCTTCTGGCTGTGCCGGGTGGAGATTATAACAAAACATGGTCAAGATGTTCAAATGTTCATAAATGACCAGCATGGTCGAATAATAATAAGGCAGAACAGTTGAAACTGGAGCAGCAGCACAGCCAGGTGGACTGGGGACAGCAAGGAGTCAGTCATCATGTCAGGTAGTCCTGAGGCATGGTCCTAGGGCTCAGGTCCTCCGAGAGAGAGAAAGAAAGAGAGAATTAGAGAGAGCATATGTGGGATGGCCAGTCCTCTTCTGGCTGTGCCGGGTGGAGATTATAACAGAACATGGCCAAGATGTTCAAATGTTCATAAATGACCAGCATGGTCGAATAATAATAAGGCAGAACAGTTGAAACTGGAGCAGCAGCACAGCCAGGTGGACTGGGGACAGCAAGGAGTCAGTCATCATGTCAGGTAGTCCTGGGGCATGGTCCTAGGGCTCAGGTCCTCCGAGAGAGAGAAAGAGAGAAGGAGAGAATTAGATTCACACAGGACACCGAATAGGACAGGAGAAGTACTCCAGATATAACAAACTGACCCTAGCCCCCCGACACATAAACTACTGCAGCATAAATACTGGAGGCTGAGACAGGAGGGGTCAGGAGACACTGTGGCCCACTCCGAGGACACCCCCGGACAGGGCCAAACAGGAAGGATATAACCCCACCCACTTTGCCAAAGCACAGCCCCCACAACACTAGAGGTAGGACTACTGGGCGGTAGTAGGACCTCTGGGCGGTAGTAGGACCTCTGGGCGGTAGTAGGACCTCTGGACGGTAGTAGGACCTCTGGACGGTAGTAGGACCTCTGGACGGTAGTAGGACCTCTGGACGGTAGTAGGACCTCTGGACGGTAGTAGGACCTCTGGACGGTAGTAGGACCGCTGGGCGGTAGTAGGACCGCTGGGCGGTAGTAGGACCGCTGGGCGGTAGTAGGACCTCTGGGCGGTAGTAGGACCTCTGGATAGTAGTGTTTACTCGTAGCACCCTCTGGACGGTAGTAGGACCTCTGGACGGTAGTAGGACCGTGGGGCGGTAGTAGGACCTCTGGATAGTAGTGTTTACTCGTAGCACCCTCTGGACAGTAGTAGCACCCTCTGGGCGGTAGTAGGACCTCTGGACAGTAGTAGCACCCTCTGGACAATAGTAGCACCCTCTGGACAGTAGGGTTTTACTTGTAGGACCTCTGGGCGGTAGTAGGACCTCTGGGCGGTAGTAGGACCTCTGGGCGGTAGTAGGACCTCTGGGCGGTAGTAGGACCTCTGGGCGGTAGTAGGACCTCTGGGCGGTAGTAGGACCTCTGGGCGGTAGTAGGACCTCTGGGCGGTAGTAGGACCTCTGGGCGGTAGTAGGACCTCTGGGCGGTAGAAGGACCTCTGGGTGGTAGAAGGACCTCTGGGCGGTAGTAGGACCTCTGGGTGGTAGAAGGACCTCTGGGTGGTAGTAGGACCTCTGGGTGGTAGAAGGACCTCTGGGCGGTAGGGTTTTACTTGTAGGACCTCTGGGCGGTAGCAGGACCTCTGGGCGGTAGCAGGACCTCTGGGCGGTAGCAGGACCTCTGGGCGGTAGCAGGACCTCTGGGCGGTAGTAGGTCCTCTGGGCGGTAGTAGGTCCTCTGGGCGGTAGCAGGACCTCTGGGCGGTAGTAGGTCCTCTGGGTGGTAGTAGGTCCTCTGGGCGGTAGAAGGACCTCTGGGCGGTAGGGTTTTACTTGTAGGACCTCTGGGCGGTAGTAGGACCTCTGGGTGGTAGTAGGTCCTCTGGGCGGTAGTAGGTCCTCTGGGCGGTAGTAGGACCTCTGGGCGGTAGCAGGACCTCTGGGTGGTAGCAGGACCTCTGGGCGGTAGCAGGACCTCTGGGCGGTAGCAGGACCTCTGGGCGGTAGCAGGACCTCTGGGCGGTAGCAGGACCTCTGGGCGGTAGCAGGACCTCTGGGCGGTAGTAGGACCTCTGGGCGGTAGCAGGACCTCTGGGCGGTAGTAGGACCTCTGGGCGGTAGTAGGACCTCTGGATAGTAGTGTTTACTCGTAGCACCCTCTGGACGGTAGTAGGACCTCTGGATAGTAGTGTTTACTCGTAGCACCCTCTGGATGGTAGTAGGACCTCTGGATAGTAGTGTTTACTCGTAGCACCCTCTGGGTGGTAGTAGGACCTCTGGATAGTAGTGTTTACTCCTAGCACCCTCTGGACAGTAGTAGCACCCTCTGGACAGTAGTAGCACCCTCTGGACAGTAGGGTTTTACTTGTAGGACCTCTGGGCGGTAGTAGGACCTCTGGGCGGTAGTTGGACCTCTGGACGGTAGTAGGACCTCTGGGCGGTAGTTGGACCTCTGGACGGTAGTAGGACCTCTGGACGGTAGTTGGACCTCTGGGCGGTAGTAGGACCTCTGGACGGTAGTAGGACCTCTGGGCGGTAGTAGGACCTCTGGGCGGTAGTAGGACCTCTGGGCGGTAGTAGGACCTCTGGGCGGTAGTAGGACCTCTGGGCGGTAGTAGGACCTCTGGGCGGTAGTAGGACCTCTGGATAGTAGTGTTTACTCGTAGCACCCTCTGGGTGGTAGTAGGACCTCTGGATAGTAGTGTTTACTCGTAGCACCCTCTGGGTGGTAGTAGGACCTCTGGACAGTAGTAGCACCCTCTGGACAGTAGTAGCACCCTCTGGACAGTAGTAGCACCCTCTGGACAGTAGTAGCACCCTCTGGACAGTAGTAGCACCCTCTGGACAGTAGTAGCACCCTCTGGACAGTAGTAGCACCCTCTGGACAGTAGTAGCACCCTCTGGACAGTAGTAGCACCCTCTGGACAGTAGTAGCACCCTCTGGACAGTAGTAGCACCCTCTGGACAGTAGTAGCACCCATTGGGCGGTAGTAGCACCCTCTGGGCGGTAGTAGCACCCTCTGGACAGTAGTAGCACCCTCTGGACAGTAGTAGCACCCTCTGGACAGTAGTAGCACCCTCTGGACAGTAGGATTTTACTTGTAGGACCTCTGGGCGGTAGTAGGACCTCACGGCGGTCGCAGAACCTCTGGGCGGTCGCAGGACCTCTGGGCGGTCGCAGGACCTCTGGGCGGTAGTAGGACCTCTGGGCGGTCGCAGGACCTCTGGGCGGTAGCAGGACCTCTGGGCGGTAGCAGGACCTCTGGGCGGTCGCAGGACCTCTGGGCGGTAGTAGGACCTCTGGGCGGTCGCAGGACCTCTGGGCGGTCGCAGGACCTCTGGGCGGTAGCAGGACCTCTGGGCGGTCGCAGGACCTCTGGGTGGTTGCAGAACCTGTGGACAGAAGGGTTTACGAGTAGGACCTCTGGGCGGTAGAAGGACCTCTGGGCGGTAGAAGGACCTCTGGGCGGTAGAAGGACCTCTGGGCGGTAGCAGGACCTCTGGGCGGTAGAAGGACCTCTGGGCGGTAGCAGGACCTCTGGGCGGTAGCAGGACCTCTGGACGGTAGTAGCCCCCTCTGGACGGTAGTAGCCCCCTCTGGACGGTAGCAGGACCTCTGGACGGTAGTAGCCCCCTCTGGATGGTAGTAGGACCTCTGGATGGTAGTAGGACCCCTGGACAGTAGGGTTTACACGTAGCCTGCTTAGTATGCCAATGTGACTTGAAGCGTGTTTTGTGTGTGTGTGTTACAGGAAGATGTGGTGGAGATCGAGTATGTGGAGAGGTTCACCGCTCCCCAACCAGAGGAGTGTATGATGCATGATGACTGGATCAGCTCAGTGGAGGCAGACTCTGAATGGTAAGAGACATGACGTCTAACCCAGACTCTGAATGGTAAGAGACCCTAACCCAGAGACCCTAACCCAGACTGAATGGTAAGAGACACGACGTCTAACCCAGACTGAATGGTAAGAGACACGACGTCTAACCCAGACTGAATGGTAAGAGACACGACGTCTAACCCAGACTGAATGGTAAGAGACACGACGTCTAACCCAGACTGAATGGTAAGAGACACGACGTCTAACCCAGACTGAATGGTAAGAGACACGACGTCTAACCCAGACTGAATGGTAAGAGACACGACGTCTAACCCAGACTCTGAATGGTAAGAGACCCTAACCCAGAGACCCTAACCCAGACTCTGAATGGTAAGAGACCCTAACCCAGAGACCCTAACCCAGACTCTGAATGGTAAGAGACCCTAACCCAGAGACCCTAACCCAGACTCTGAATGGTAGAGACCCTAACCCAGAGACCCTAACCCAGACTCTGAATGGTAAGAGACCCTAACCCAGACTCTGAATGGTAGAGACCCTAACCCAGACTCTGAATGGTAAGAGACCCTAACCCAGACTCTGAATGGTAAGAGACCCTAACCCAGACTCTGAATGGTAGAGACCCTAACCCAGACTCTGAATGGTAAGAGACCTTAACCCAGAGTCATTGTTTTACAAGTCACAAGTAATTATCAAGACAGCACTCAAGTCCCAAGTCAAGACAGGCAAGTCCGAGTCAAGTCTCCTGTCAAGAGCGGCAAGTCTCAAGTCCTAAACTTTGAGTTTCGAGTCCTAAACGAGTCCTAATGTGCTAATCTAATACTATTTCATATTTTTAACAAATCATGAATGCTTTTAAAAATATATATATTTATTACTTTCCAAATAAACTTTATATTTCCATGGAAATACATGGGTAGCCATGAGAAAGACCCGCCCCACCCCATTGTGATCGACTATCGAGGATCGCTATGTGGCGCAATTGGGCGATGTAGGCTTGTACACAATCGCACAACCTTAACACACACACACACACTCTCTCTCTGTGTGGTTACAGTAGGCTAATGTATGTCAATGGTTTCAAGAACAGCAGTAACATCAGGCAGGATTTAGGCTACCAACTGCCTAGCCAGTTGTAGCTCAATCTTGGGTGCAATGATCACGTTCCCACATTGACTGACTGTGTGGAGGCTCATTGATTTAATGTTATGTTAGCCTACATGCTACACTAGTAAAGTTATAGATATAGCTGTCGGCTGTATTAGCCGACTTACCATTCTTTGTGCAGCTTCAAATGTCGAATAAAGTTGGAAGTTGCTGCGCCTCCGTCTGTCATTTTCTTACCGCATGTTTTGCAAGTTGCAACCCGTTTTTTGTTGATACAGCGTCGTCTTTATATCTTAAAATAATTTTGGGCATAATCTTTCCAAGGGCTCCATCCTGAATTCACCCGCCGACGTTCCTCTGTACTGCCATGCACAACTTTTTCTCAGCTGGCACAATTTGATTGGCTGCTGTCCGATTCAAACTGTAATCCGTTAAATGAAGAGTTGATGCCCTGCACACTTATTATTTGGGCTTGGGGAGGGTATCAAGTCAGGTCGAGTCAAAAGGCTCAAGTCCAAGTCAAGTCCCGAGTCATTGGTGTTAAAGTCGAGTTGCAAGTCACCATATTTGTGACTCGAGTCCAAGTCGTGACTCGAGTCCACACCTCTGCCAGAGACCCAACCCCAGACTCTGAATGGCAGAGACCCTAACCCAGACTCTGAATGGCAGAGACCCTAACCCAGACTCTGAATGGCAGAGACCCTAACCCAGACTCTGAATGGCAGAGACCCTAACCCAGACTCTGAATGGCAGAGACCCTAACCCAGACTCTGAATGGCAGAGACCCTAACCCAGACTCTGAATGGCAGAGGCCCTAACCCAGACTCTGAATGGCAGAGACCCTAACCCAGACTCTGAATGGCAGAGACCCTAACCCAGACTCTGAATGGCAGAGACCCTAACCCAGACTCTGAATGGCAGAGACCCTAACCCAGACTCTGAATGGCAGAGACCCTAACCCAGACTCTGAATGGCAGAGACCCTAACCCAGACTCTGAATGGCAGAGACCCTAACCCAGATACCCTGTTAATGATGTCTGCTCCAGGATCCTGACGGGATCCTATGATAAGACGGCCAGGATCTGGTCTCTGGAGGGCAAGGCTGTGATGACGGTGGCCGGACACACGGACGTGGTGAAGGACGTGGCCTGGGTCAGGAGAGGTGAGGGGTAGGGTCTGGGTCACTTGGAGCTGAGTTGCTGGTGTTTTTACAGTTGTTGTTTTTAAAACTTGGGGGGCCAAATAAAATCACCCGCGGGCCAAATTCAGCCTGAGGGCCGCCTGTTGGGGAACGTTGGTCTTGATCGTCTCATCCTGACACCCCTATGTTTGTCTAGATGGCCTGACCTCCCTGCTGCTCACGGCCTCTCTGGACCAAACCATTCTGCTGTGGGAGTGGAACTCTGAGAGGAACAAGCTGAAAGCTAGACACTGTTGCCGTGGACACGCTGGGAGTGTTGACACTATCGCCACGGATCCCACACGCACTAAGGTGACAGGGGGGTAGGAGGAGAAGATGGTGGGACATGGGAGGAGAAGATGGGGCGGATTTGCAGCTGTCAACATCACTGCTCAGCAACTAATAGATTTATTTTTGTCTCCATTCCTCTCAGTTCTGCAGTGGTTCCTGGGACAAGATGCTGAAGATCTGGTCAGCAGGTACTATTGGACTCTGGGTTGTCTGGTACAGTCCTATTGGACTCTGGGTTGTCTGGTACAGTCCTATTGGACTCTGGGTTGTCTGGTACAGTCCTACTGGACTCTGGGTTGTCTGGGATGATAATGGAGTTAGATTGGTTCACAGCTCCATGTGTATATATAGTATCCATGTTAACTATGTATCTCTCTCCCTGCTGACTGTTCTGTTGTCCTGCCAGTGGCCACAGAGGAGGAGGAGGAGGTAGAGGAGCCTCCCAGCAGACCCAGAAAGAAACAGAAGACTGAACAGCTCGGACTGACCAGGGTGAGTGAGCAGCCTAACCCAGACTAACCCTATCAGACTGACCAGGGTGAGGAGAGCAGACTAACCCTATCAGACTGACCAGGGTGAGGAGAGCAGGCTACCCCTATCAGACTGACCAGGGTGAGGAGAGCAGCCTAACCCAGACTAATCCTATCAGACTGACCAGGGTGAAGAGAGCAGACTAATCCAGACTAACCCTATCAGACTGACCAGGGTGAGGAGAGCAGACTAACCCTATCAGACTGACCAGGGTGAGGAGAGCAGACTAACCCAGACTAACCCTATCAGACTGACCAGGGTGAGTAGAGCAGCCTAACCCAGACTAACCCTATCAGACTGACCAGGGTGAGGAGAGCAGACTAACCCTATCAGACTGACCAGGGTGAGGAGAGCAGGCTAACCCAGACTAACCCTATCAGACTGACCAGGGTGAGGAGAGCAGACTAACCCATACTAACCCTATCAGACTGACCAGGGTGAGGAGAGCAGACTAACCCTATCAGACTGACCAGGGTGAGGAGAGCAGACTAACCCTATCAGACTGACCAGGGTGAGGAGAGCAGACTAACCCTATCAGAGTGACCAGGGTGAGGAGAGCAGACTAATCCAGACTAACCCTATCAGACTGACCAGGGTGAGGAGAGCTGACTAACCCAGACTGACCAGGGTGAGGAGAGCAGACTAACCCTATCAGACTGACCAGGGTGAGGAGAGCAGAATAACCCAGACTAACCCTATCAGACTGACCAGGGTGAGGAGAGCAGACGAACCCTATCAGACTGACCAGGGTGAGGAGAGCAGCCTAACCCAGACTAACCCTATCAGACTGACCAGGGTGAGGAGAGCAGACTAACCCTATCAGACTGACCAGTGTGAGGAGAGCAGACTAACCCTATCAGACTGACCAGGGTGAGGAGAGCAGCCTAACCCAGACTAACCCTATCAGACTGACCAGGGTGAGGAGAGCAGACTAACCCTATCAGACTGACCAGGGTGAGGAGAGCAGACTAACCCAGACTAACCCTATCAGACTGACCAGGGTGAGGAAAGCAGACTAATCCAGACTAACCCTATCAGAGTGACCAGGGTGAGGAGAGCAGACTAATCCAGACTAACCCTATCAGACTGACCAGGGTGAGGAGAGCTGACTAACCCAGACTGACCAGGGTGAGGAGAGCAGACTAACCCTATCAGTGACCAGGGTGAGGAGAGCAGACTAACCCAGACTAACCCTATCAGTGACCAGGGTGAGGAGAGCAGACTAACCCTATCAGAGTGACCAGGGTGAGGAGAGCAGACTAACCCAGACTAACCCTATCAGACTGACCAGGGTGAAGAGAGCAGACTAACCCAGACTAACCCTATCAGACTGACCAGGGTGAGGAGAGCAGACTAACCCAGACTAACCCTATCAGAGTGACCAGGGTGAGGAGAGCAGACTAACCCTATCAGACTGACCAGGGTGAGGAGAGCAGACTAACCCAGACTAACCCTATCAGACTGACCAGGGTGAGGACAGCAGACTAACCCAGACTAACCCTATCAGACTGACCAGGGTGAGGAGAGCAGACTAACCCAGACTAACCCTATCAGAATGACCAGGGTGAGGAGAGCAGACTAACCCAGACTAACCCTATCAGACTGACCAGGGTGAGGAGAGCAGACTAACCCAGACTAACCCTATCAGACTGACCAGGGTGAGGAGAGCAGACTAACCCTATCAGACTGACCAGGGTGAGGAGAGCAGACTAACCCAGACTAACCCTATCAGACTGACCAGGGTGAGGAGAGCAGACTAACCCTATCAGACTGACCAGGGTGAGGAGAGCAGCCTAACCCAGACTAACCCTATCAGACTGACCAGGGTGAGGAGAGCAGACTAACCCAGACTAACCCTATCAGACTGACCAGGGTGAGGAGAGCAGACTAACCCAGACTAACCCTATCAGACTGACCAGGGTGAGGAGAGCAGACTAACCCTATCAGACTGACCAGGGTGAGGACAGCAGACTAACCCTGACTAACCCTATCAGACTGACCAGGGTGAGGAGAGCATACTAACCCTATCAGACTGACCAGGGTGAGGAGAGCAGACTAACCCATACTAACCCTATCAGACTGACCAGGGTGAGGAGAGCAGACTAACCCAGACTAACCCTATCAGAGTGACCAGGGTGAGGAGAGCAGACTAACCCAGACTAACCCTATCAGACTGACCAGGGTGAGGAGAGCAGACTAACCCAGACTAACCCTATCAGACTGACCAGGGTGAGGAGAGCAGCCTAACCCAGACTAACCCTATCAGACTGACCAGGGTGAGGAGAGCAGACTAATCCAGACTAACCCTATCAGACTGACCAGGGTGAGGAGAGCTGACTAACCCAGACTGACCAGGGTGAGGAGAGCAGACTAACCCTATCAGACTGACCAGGGTGAGGAGAGCAGAATAACCCAGACTAACCCTATCAGACTGACCAGGGTGAGGAGAGCAGACGAACCCTATCAGACTGACCAGGGTGAGGAGAGCAGCCTAACCCAGACTAACCCTATCAGACTGACCAGGGTGAGGAGAGCAGACTAACCCTATCAGACTGACCAGTGTGAGGAGAGCAGACTAACCCTATCAGACTGACCAGGGTGAGGAGAGCATCCTAACCCAGACTAACCCTATCAGACTGACCAGGGTGAGGAGAGCAGACTAACCCTATCAGACTGACCAGGGTGAGGAGAGCAGACTAACCCAGACTAACCCTATCAGACTGACCAGGGTGAGGAAAGCAGACTAATCCAGACTAACCCTATCAGAGTGACCAGGGTGAGGAGAGCAGACTAATCCAGACTAACCCTATCAGACTGACCAGGGTGAGGAGAGCTGACTAACCCAGACTGACCAGGGTGAGGAGAGCAGACTAACCCTATCAGTGACCAGGGTGAGGAGAGCAGACTAACCCAGACTAACCCTATCAGTGACCAGGGTGAGGAGAGCAGACTAACCCTATCAGAGTGACCAGGGTGAGGAGAGCAGACTAACCCAGACTAACCCTATCAGACTGACCAGGGTGAGGAGAGCAGACTAACCCAGACTAACCCTATCAGACTGACCAGGGTGAGGAGAGCAGACTAACCCAGACTAACCCTATCAGAGTGACCAGGGTGAGGAGAGCAGACTAACCCTATCAGACTGACCAGGGTGAGGAGAGCAGACTAACCCAGACTAACCCTATCAGACTGACCAGGGTGAGGACAGCAGACTAACCCAGACTAACCCTATCAGACTGACCAGGGTGAGGAGAGCAGACTAACCCAGACTAACCCTATCAGAATGACCAGGGTGAGGAGAGCAGACTAACCCAGACTAACCCTATCAGACTGACCAGGGTGAGGAGAGCAGACTAACCCAGACTAACCCTATCAGACTGACCAGGGTGAGGAGAGCAGCCTAACCCAGACTAACCCTATCAGACTGACCAGGGTGAGGAGAGCAGACTAACCCAGACTAACCCTATCAGAGTGACCAGGGTGAGGAGAGCAGACTAACCCATACTAACCCTATCAGACTGACCAGGGTGAGGAGAGCAGCCCCTCATGGTATTATCCAGGGTTAGGGACTCCCAGGGCTCCAGTTGATCAGTAGTGTATCATAGTATTAATCATCTTAACCAAAGCCCCATATACTACCCACCATCATTTACAAAATAGCCTCCAACAGTCTACTCAACAAATTGGATGCAGTCTTATCACATTGCCATCCGTTTTGTCACCAAAGCCCCATATACTGCCCACCACTGCGACCTGTACGCTCTCTTTGGCTGGCCCTCACTTCATATTTGTCGCCAAACCCAATGGCTCCAGGTCATCTATAAGTCTCTGCTAGGTAAAGCCCCGCCTTATCTCAGCTCACTGGTCACCATAGCAGCACCCACCCATAGCACACGCTCCAGCAGGTATATCTCACTGGTCACCCCCAAAGCCAGCTTTCCTTCCAGTTCTCTGCTGCCAATGACTGGAACGAACTGCAAACATCACTGAAGCTGGAGACTCATATCTCCCTCACTAACTTTAAGCATCAGCTGTCAGAGCAGCTCACAAATCACTGCACATGTACATAGCCCATCTGTAAATAGCCCACCCAACTACCTCATCCCCATACTGTATGTATGTATTTATCTTGCTCCTTTGCACCCCAGTGTCTCTACTAGCTCATTCATCTTCGGACATCAATCACTCCAGTGTTTAATTGCCATATTGTAATTACTTCACCACTATGGCCTATGTATTGCCTTACCTCCCTTATTTTACCTCATTTGCACACCCTGTATATAGATGTTTTCTACTGTATTATTGACTGTATGTTTGTTTTACTCCATGTGTAACTCTGTTGTATGTGTCGAACTGCATTGCTTAATCTTGGCCAGGTCGCAGTTGTAAATGAGAACTTGTTCTCAACTAGCCTACCTGGTTAAACAAAACACATAACATCTTCCTCTTCTAGACACCCCTCATGACATTGTCTGGTCACAACGAGGCGGTGTCGTCTGTCCTCTGGTTGGACAGTGAGGAGATCTGCAGTGCATCCTGGGACCATACCATCCGCCTCTGGGATGCCGAGACCGGAAGCGTGAAGACCACACTGGTGAGAGACTCTAACCCCAGACCACACTGGTGAGAGACTCTAACCCCAGACCACACTGGTGAGAGACTCTAACCCCAGACCACACTGGTGAGAGACTCTAACCCCAGACCACACTGGTGAGAGACTCTAACCCCAGACCACACTGGTGAGAGACTCTAACCCCAGACCACACTGGTGAGAGACTCTAACCCCAGACCACACTGGTGAGAGACTCTGACCCTAGACCACACTGGTAAGAGACTCTAACCCTAGACCACACTGGTGTGTCTCTAACCCTAGACCACGAGACTCTAACCCTAGACTACACTGGTGAGAGACTTTAACCCTAGACCACACTGGTGAGAGGCTCTAACCCCAGACCACACTGGTGAGAGACTCTAACCCTAGACCACACTGGTGAGATACTCTAATCCTAGATCACACTGGTGAGGCTCTAACCCTAGACCACGAGACTCTAACCCTAGACCACACTGGCGAGAGACTCTAACCCCAGACCACACTGGTGAGAGACTCTAACCCCAGACCACACTGGTGAGAGACTCTAACCCCAGACCACACTGGTGAGAGACCCTAACCCTAGACCACACTGGTAAGAGACTCTAACCCTAGACCACACTGGTGTGTCTCTAACCCTAGACCACGAGACTCTAACCCTAGACTACACTGGTGAGAGACTTTAACCCTAGACCACACTGGTGAGAGACTCTAACCCCAGACCACACTGGTGAGAGACTCTAACCCTAGACCACACTGGTGAGAGACTCTAATCCTAGATCACACTGGTGAGGCTCTAACCCTAGACCACGAGACTCTAACCCTAGACCACACTGGCGAGAGACTCTAACCCTAGACCACACTGGTGAGAGACTCTAACCCTAGACCACGAGACTCTAACCCCAGACCACACTGGCGAGAGACTCTAACCCTAGACCACACTGGTGAGATACTCTAACCCTAGACCACGAGACTCTAACCCCAGACCACACTGGTGAGAGACTCTAACCCTAGACCAAACTGGCGAGAGACTCTAACCCTAGACCACACTGGTGAGAGACTCTAACCCTAGACCACACTGGCGAGAGACTCTAACCCCAGACCACACTGGTGAGAGACTCTAACCCTAGACCACACTGGTGAGAGGCTCTAACCCTAGACCACGAGACTCTAACCCTAGACCACACTGGTGAGAGACTTTAACCCTAGACCACACTGGTGAGAGACTCTAACCCCAGACCACACTGGTGAGAGACTCTAACCCTAGACCACACTGGTGAGAGACTCTAACCCTAGACCACACTGGTGAGAGACTCTAACCCTAGACCACACTGGTGAGAGACTCTAACCCTAGACCACACTGGTGAGAGACTCTAACCCTAGACCACACTGGTGAGAGACTCTAACCCTAGACCACACTGGTGAGAGACTCTAACCCTAGACCACACTGGCGAGAGACTCTTAACCCCAGACCACACTGGTGAGAGACTCTAACCCCAGACCACACTGGCGAGAGACTCTAACCCTAGACCACACTGGTGAGAGACTCTAACCCTAGACCACGAGACTCTAACCCTAGACCACACTGGCGAGAGACTCTAACCCCAGACCACACTGGCGAGAGACTCTAACCCCAGACCACACTGGCGAGAGACTCTAACCCTAGACCACACTGGCGAGAGACTCTAACCCTAGACCACGAGACTCTAACCCTAGACCACACTGGTGAGAGACTCTAACCCTAGACCACACTGGCGAGAGACTCTAACCCCAGACCACACTGGTGAGAGACTCTAACCCTAGACCACACTGGTGAGAGACTCTAACCCCAGACCACACTGGTGAGAGACTCTAACCCTAGACCACACTGGTGAGAGACTCTAACCCTAGACCACACTGGTGAGAGACTCTAACCCTAGACCACACTGGTGAGAGACTCTAACCCTAGACCACACTGGCGAGAGACTCTAACCCTAGACCACACTGGTGAGAGACTCTAACCCTAGACCACACTGGTGAGAGACTCTAACCCTAGACCACACTGGTGAGAGACTCTAACCCTAGACCACACTGGCGAGAGACTCTAACCCCAGACCACACTGGTGAGAGGCTCTAACCCTAGACCACGAGACTCTAACCCTAGACCACACTGGTGAGAGACTTTAACCCTAGACCACACTGGTGAGAGACTCTAACCCTAGACCACACTGGTGAGAGACTCTAACCCTAGACCACACTGGTGAGAGACTCTAACCCTAGACCACACTGGTGAGAGACTCTAACCCTAGACCACACTGGCGAGAGACTCTAACCCCAGACCACACTGGCGAGAGACTCTAACCCTAGACCACACTGGTGAGAGACTCTATCCCTAGACCACGAGACTCTAACCCTAGACCACACTGGTGAGAGACTTTAACCCTAGACCACACTGGCGAGAGACTCTAACCCCAGACCACACTGGCGAGAGACTCTAACCCCAGACCACACTGGTGAGACTCTAACCCTAGACCACACTGGTGAGAGACTCTAACCCTAGACCACACTGGTGAGAGACTCTAACCCTAGACCACACTGGTGAGAGACTCTAACCATAGACCACACTGGCGAGAGACTCTAACCCTAGACCACACTGGCGAGAGACTCTAACCCTAGACCACACTGGCGAGAGACTCTAACCCTAGACCACACTGGCGAGAGACTCTAACCCTAGACCACACTGGTGAGAGACTCTAACCCTAGACCACACTGGCGAGAGACTCTAACCCTAGACCACACTGGCGAGAGACTCTAACCCTAGACCACACTGGCGAGAGACTCTAACCCCAGACCACACTGGCGAGAGACTCTAACCCTACACCACACTGGTGAGAGGCTCTAACCCTAGACCACGAGACTCTAACCCTAGACCACACTGGCGAGAGACTCTAACCCTAGACCACACTGGTGAGAGACTCTAAACCTAGACCACACTGGTGAGAGACTCTAACCCTAGACCACACTGGTGAGAGACTCTAACCCTAGACCACACTGGTGAGAGACTCTAACCCTAGACCACACTGGTGAGAGGCTCTAACCCTAGACCACGAGACTCTAACCCTAGACCACACTGGTGAGAGGCTCTAACCCCAGACCACGAGACTCTAACCCAAGACCACACTGGTGAGAGGCTCTAACCCTAGACCACGAGACTCTAACCCCAGACCACACTGGCGAGAGACTCTAACCCCAGACCACACTGGTGAGAGACTCTAACCCCAGACCACACTGGTGAGAGACTCTAACCCCAGACCACACTGGTGAGAGACTCTAACCCTAGACCACACTGGTGAGAGACTCTAACCCTAGACCACGAGACTCTAACCCCAGACCACACTGGTGAGAGAGACTAACCCTAGACCACACTGGTGAGAGACTCTAACCCTAGACCACACTGGTGAGGCTCTAACCCTAGACCACGAGACTCTAACCCTAGACCACACTGGTTATAGACTCTAGTCCTAGACCACACTGGTGAGGCTCTAACCCTAGACCACGAGACTCTAACCCTAGACCACACTGGTGAGAGACTCTAACCCTAGACCACACTGGTGAGAGACTTTAACCCTAGACCACACTGGTGAGGCTCTAACCCTAGACCACGAGACTCTAACCCTAGTCCACACTGGTGAGAGACTCTAACCCTAGACCACACTGGTGAGACTCTAACCCTAGACCACACTGGTGAGAGACTCTAACCCTAGACCACACTGGTGAGAGACTCTAACCCTAGACCACACTGGTGAGAGACTCTAACCCTAGACCACACTGGTGAGAGACTCTAACCCTAGACCACGAGACTCTAACCCTAGACCACACTGGTGAGAGACTCTAACCCTAGACCACACTGGTGAGACACTCTAACCCTAGACCACACTGGTGAGAGACTCTAACCCTAGACCACACTGGTGAGAGGCTCTAACCCCAGACCACACTGGTGAGAGACTCTAACCCCAGACCACACTGGTGAGAGACTAACCCTAGACCACACCCCTCACAACCTCTTAGTTGATGACTGATTGGTTAATCTTCTCTTCGTATCTATAGACTGGCAGTAAGGTGTTTAACCACATCTCCTACTCTCCACTGTGTCGTCGCCTGGCCTCTGGCAGCACTGACAGACACGTCAGGCTGTGGGACCCTCGCTCTAAAGGTCACAACTAAATCTAACTTCATTTAAATATCTCTGTGCACTTCCCAATGTACATTACAACATCTCTCTTATGTGAGTGTATTTGTATTCATTATGGATCCCCATTAGTTCCTGCCAAGACAGCAGCTACTCCTCCTGGGGTTTATTATGGATCCCCATTAGTTCCTGCCAAGGCAGCAGCTACTCTTCCTGGGGTTTATTATGGATCCCCATTAGTTCCTGTCAAGGCAGCAGCTACTCTTCCTGGGGTTTATTATGGATCCCCATTAGTTCCTGCCAAGGCAGCAGCTACTCTTCCTGGGGTTTATTATGGATCCCATTAGTTCCTGCCAAAGCAGCAGCTACTCTTCCTGGGGTTTATTATGGATCCCCATTAGTTCCTGCCAAGGCAGCAGCTACTCTTCCTGGGGTTTATTATGGATCTCCATTAGTTCCTGCCAAGGCAGCAGCTACTCTTCCTGGGGTTTATTATGGATCTCCATTAGTTCCTGCCAAGGCAGCAGCTACTCTTCCTGGGGTTTATTATGGATCTCCATTAGTTCCTGCCAAGGCAGCAGCTACTCTTCCTGGGGTTTATTATGGATCCCCATTAGTTCCTGTCAAGGCAGCAGCTACTCTTCCTGGGGTTTATTATGGATCCCCATTAGTTCCTGCCAAGACAGCAGCTACTCTTCCTGGGGTTTATTATGGATCCCCATTAGTTCCTGCCAAGGCAGCAGCTACTCTTCCTGGGGTTTATTATGGATCCCCATTAGTTCCTGCCAAGGCAGCAGCTACTCTTCCTGGGGTTTATTATGGATCCCCATTAGTTCCTGTCAAGGCAGCAGCTACTCTTCCTGGGGTTTATTATGGATCCCCATTAGTTCCTGCCAAGGCAGCAGCTACTCTTCCTGGGGTTTATTATGGATCCCATTAGTTCCTGCCAAAGCAGCAGCTACTCTTCCTGGGGTTTATTATGGATCCCCATTAGTTCCTGCCAAGGCAGCAGCTACTCTTCCTGGGGTTTATTATGGATCTCCATTAGTTCCTGCCAAGGCAGCAGCTACTCTTCCTGGGGTTTATTATGGATCTCCATTAGTTCCTGCCAAGGCAGCAGCTACTCTTCCTGGGGTTTATTATGGATCTCCATTAGTTCCTGCCAAGGCAGCAGCTACTCTTCCTGGGGTTTATTATGGATCCCCATTAGTTCCTGTCAAGGCAGCAGCTACTCTTCCTGGGGTTTATTATGGATCCCCATTAGTTCCTGCCAAGACAGCAGCTACTCTTCCTGGGGTTTATTATGGATCCCCATTAGTTCCTGCCAAGGCAGCAGCTACTCTTCCTGGGGTTTATTATGGATCCCCATTAGTTCCTGCCAAGGCAGCAGCTACTCTTCCTGGGGTTTATTATGGATCCCCATTAGTTCCTGTCAAGGCAGCAGCTACTCTTCCTGGGGTTTATTATGGATCCCCATTAGTTCCTGTCAAGGCAGCAGCTACTCTTCCTGGGGTTTATTATGGATCCCCATTAGTTCCTGCCAAGGCAGCAGCTACTCTTCCTGGGGTTTATTATGGATCCCCATTAGTTCCTGCCAAGGCAGCAGCTACTCTTCCTGGGGTTTATTATGGATCCCATTAGTTCCTGCCAAGGCAGCAGCTACTCTTCCTGGGGTCCAGCAACATTAAGGCAGTTTATACATTTTAAAATATTACTTGACATTACATTTCATAACACTTTTCACAATACATTAAGTGTGTTCCCTCAGACCACTACTCTACTACCACATATCTACAATACAGTTGTGGCCAAAAGTTTTGAGAATGACACAAATATTAATTTTCACAAAGTTTGCTGCCTCAGTGTCTTTAGATATTTTTGTCAGATGTTAGTATGGATTACTGAAGTATAATTACAAGCATTTCATAATTACATGAATTACATGATAATTACATGAAGTTGATGCAAAGAGTCAATATTTGCAGTGTTGACCCTTCTTTTTCAAGACCTCTGCAATCCGCCCTGGCATGATGTCAATTAACTTCTGGGCCACATCCTGACTGATGGCAGCCGATTCTTGCATAATCAATGCTTGGAGTTTGTCAGAATTTGTGGGTTTTTGTTTGTCTACCCGCCTCTTGAGGATTGACCACAAGGGTTTTGGGGATTCAGTTAATTTGCATGGCAAAGAGGGACTTAGCAATTCATCATACAACACCCATGTGTGTGTGTGTAGTGTGCATGTGTTATTGTGTGTTTGTTTCTCTTCACAGTCCCCGCTGTTCCATAAGGTGTGAATTAATCTGTTTGTGTGTGTATTTGTGTAGACGGGTCGTTGGTGTTGCTGTCTCTTACCTCTCACAGCGGCTGGGTCACAGCGGTGAAGTGGGCTCCTTCCCATGAGCACCAACTGGTGTCTGGTTCCCTCGACAACCTGGTCAAACTCTGGGACACCAGGAGGTCTGTATGCTGTAGGGGTTAGAGGCTGGGGTGGTAGGGGTTAGAGGCTGGGGTGGTATGGGGTTAGAGGCTGGGGTGGTATGGGGTTAGAGGCTGGGGTGGTATGGGGTTAGAGGCTGGTGTGGTATGGGGTTAGAGGCTGGTGTGGTATGGGGTTAGAGGCTGGGGTGGTATGGGGTTAGAGGCTGGGGTGGTATGGGGTTATAGGCTGGGGTGGTATGGGGTTAGAGGCTGGGGTGGTATGGGGTTAGAGGCTGGGGTGGTATGGGGTTAGAGGCTGGGGTGGTATGGGGTTAGAGGCTGGGGTGGTATGGGGTTAGAGGCTGGGGTGGTATGGGGTTAGAGGCTGGGGTGGTATGGGGTTAGAGGCTGGGGTGGTATGGGGTTAGAGGCTGGGGTGGTATGGGGGTTAGAGGCTGGGGTGGTATGGGGGTTAGAGGCTGGGGTGGTAGGGGGTTAGAGGCTGGGGTGGTAGGGGGTTAGAGGCTGGGGTGGTAGGGGGTTAGAGGCTGGGGTGGTAGGGGGTTAGAGGCTGGGGTGGTATGGGGTTAGAGGCGGGGTGGTAGGGGGTTAGAGGCTGGGGTGGTAGGGGGTTAGAGGCTGGGGTGGTAGGGGGGTTAGAGGCTGGGGTGGTAGGGGGTTAGAGGCTGGGGTGGTAGGGGGTTAGAGGCTGGGGTGGTATGGGGTTAGAGGCTGGAGTGGTAGGGGGTTAGAGGCTGGAGTGGTAGGGGTTAGAGGCTGGAGTGGTAGGGGGTTAGAGGCTGGAGTGGTAGGGGTTAGAGGCTGGGGTGGTATGGGTTAGAGGCTGGGGTGGTATGGGGGTTAGAGGCTGGGGTGGTATGGGGGTTAGAGGCTGGGGTGGTAGGGGGTTAGAGGCTGGGGTGGTAGGGGGTTAGAGGCTGGGGTGGTATGGGGTTAGAGGCGGGGTGGTAGGGGGTTAGAGGCTGGGGTGGTAGGGGGTTAGAGGCTGGGGTGGTAGGGGGTTAGAGGCTGGGGTGGTAGGGGGTTAGAGGCTGGGGTGGTAGGGGGTTAGAGGCTGGGGTGGTAGGGGGTTAGAGGCTGGGGTGGTATGGGGTTAGAGGCTGGAGTGGTAGGGGGTTAGAGGCTGGAGTGGTAGGGGTTAGAGGCTGGAGTGGTAGGGGGTTAGAGGCTGGAGTGGTAGGGGTTAGAGGCTGGGGTGGTATGGGTTAGAGGCTGGGGTGGTATGGGTTAGAGGCTGGGGTGGTATGGGTTAGAGGCTGGGGTGGTATGGGTTAGAGGCTGGGGTGGTATGGGTTAGAGGCTGGGGTGGTATGGGTTAGAGGCTGGGGTGGTATGGGTTAGAGGCTGGGGTGGTATGGGTTAGAGGCTGGGGTGGTATGGGTTAGAGGCTGGGGTGGTATGGGTTAGAGGCTGGGGTGGTATGGGTTAGAGGCCGGGGTGGTATGGGGGTTAGAGGCCGGGGTGGTATGGGGGTTAGAGGCCGGGGTGGTATGGGGGTTAGAGGCCGGGGTGGTATGGGGGTTAGAGGCTGGGGTGGTATGGGGTTAGAGGCTGGGGTGGTATGGGGTTAGAGGCTGGGGTGGTATGGGGGTTAGAGGCTGGGGTGGTATGGGGTTAGAGGCTGGGGTGGTATGGGGGTTAGAGGCTGGGGTGGTATGGGGGTTAGAGGCTGGGGTGGTATGGGGGTTAGAGGCTGGGGTGGTATGGGGGTTAGAGGCTGGGGTGGTATGGGGGTTAGAGGCTGGGGTGGTATGGGGGTTAGAGGCTGGGGTGCTGGGGTGGTATGGGGGTTAGAGGCTGGGGTGGTAGGGGGTTAGAGGCTGGGGTGGTAGGGGGTTAGAGGCTGGGGTGGTATGGGTTAGAGGCTGGGGTGGTATGGGTTAGAGGCTGGGGTGGTAGGGGGTTAGAGGCCGGGTGGTGGGGAATCTAATGTTACAAAAGTGTGTTTTGTATTCCAGCTGCAAGACCCCTTTGTATGATGTGTCTGCCCATGAGGACAAGGTGCTCTGTGTGGACTGGACTGACAGCAGGGTGAGACACCAGCACACATCTAGCCTGTATTAACCTGGAGAGACAACACACATCTAGCCTGTATTAACCTGGAGAGACAACACACATCTAGCCTGTATTAACCTGGAGAGACAACACACATCTAGCCTGTATTAATCTGGAGAGACAACACACATCTAGCCTGTATTAATCTGGAGAGACAACACACATCTAACACACTGACACATCGAGCCTGTATTAACCTGGAGAGACAACAACACACATCTAGCCTGGATTAACCTGGAGAGACAACAACACACATCTAGCCTGTATTAACCTGGAGAGACAACAACACACATCTAGCCTGTATTAACCTGGAGAGACAACACACATCTAGCCTGTATTAACCTGGAGAGACAACAACACACATCTAGCCTGTATTAACCTGGAGAGACAACAACACACATCTAGCCTGTATTAATCTGGAGAGACAACACACATCTAGCCTGTATTAATCTGGAGAGACAACACACATCTAACACACTGACACATCTAGCCTGTATTAACCTGGAGAGACAACAACACACATCTAGCCTGTATTAACCTGGAGAGACAACACACATCTAGCCTGTATTAATCTGGAGAGACAACGCACATCTGACACACTGATACATCTAGCCTGTATTAACCTGGAGAGACAACAACACACATCTAGCCTGGATTAACCTGGAGAGACAACAACACACATCTAGCCTGTATTAATCTGGAGAGACAACACACATCTAACACACTGACACATCTAGCCTGTATTCACCTGGAGAGACAACACACATCTAGCCTGGATTAACCTGGAGAGACAACACACATCTAGCCTGGATTAACCTGGAGAGACAACAACACACATCTAGCCTGTATTAATCTGGAGAGACAACACACATCTAACACACTGACACATCTAGCCTGTATTAACCTGGAGAGACAACAACACACATCTAACACACTGACACATCTAGCCTGTATTCACCTGGAGAGACAACACACATCTAGCCTGGATTAACCTGGAGAGACAACACACATCTAGCCTGGATTAACCTGGAGAGACAACACACATCTAGCCTGGATTAACCTGGAGAGACAACAACACACATCTAACACACTGACACATCTAGGCTGTATTAACCTGGAGAGACAACAACACACATCTAGCCTGGGTTAACCTGGAGAGACAACAACACACATCTAGCCTGGATTAACCTGGAGAGACAACAACACACATCTAGCCTGGATTAACCTGGAGAGACAACACACATCTAGCCTGGATTAACCTGGAGAGACAACAACACACATCTAGCCTGTATTAACCTGGAGAGACAACAACACACATCTAGCCTGTATTAACCTGGAGAGACAACAACACACATCTAGCCTGTATTAACCTGGAGAGACAACAACACACATCTAGCCTGTATTAACCTGGAGAGACAACACACATCTAGCCTGTATTAACCTGGAGAGACAACACACATCTAGCCTGGATTAACCTGGAGAGACAACAACACACATCTAGCCTGTATTAACCTGGAGAGACAACAACACACATCTAGCCTGTATTAACCTGGAGAGACAACACACATCTAGTCTGTATTAACCTGGAGAGACAACACACATCTAGCCTGTATTAATCTGGAGAGACAACAACACACATCTAACACACTGACACATCTAGCCTGTATTAACCTGGAGAGACAACACACATCTAGCCTGTATTAACCTGGATAGACAACACACATCTAGCCTGGATTAACCTGGAGAGACAACACACATCTAGCCTGTATTAACCTGGAGAGACAACAACACACATCTAGCCTGGATTAACCTGGAGAGACAACAACACACATCTAGCCTGGATTAACCTGGAGAGACAACAACACACATCTAGCCTGGATTAACCTCGAGAGACAACAACACACATCTAACACACTGACACATCTAGCCTGTATTAACCTGGAGAGACAACAACACACATCTAGCCTGGGTTAACCTGGAGAGACAACAACACACATCTAGCCTGGGTTAACCTGGAGAGACAACAACACACATCTAGCCTGGATTAACCTGGAGAGACAACACACATCTAGCCTGTATTCATCTGGAGAGACAACACACATCTAGCCTGTATTAACCTGGAGAGACAACAACACACATCTAGCCTGGATTAACCTGGAGAGACAACACACATCTAGCCTGTATTAACCTGGAGAGACAACACACATCTAGCCTGTATTAACCTGGAGAGACAACAACACACATCTAGCCTGGGTTAACCTGGAGAGACAACAACACACATCTAGCCTGGGTTAACCTGGAGAGACAACAACACACATCTAGCCTGGATTAACCTGGAGAGACAACACACATCTAGCCTGTATTCATCTGGAGAGACAACACACATCTAGCCTGTATTAACCTGGAGAGACAACAACACACATCTAGCCTGGATTAACCTGGAGAGACAACACACATCTAGCCTGTATTAACCTGGAGAGACAACACACATCTAGCCTGGATTAACCTGGAGAGACAACACACATCTAGCCTGGATTAACCTGGAGAGAGAACACACATATAGCCTGGATTAACCTGAAGAGACAACACACATCTAGCCTGGATTAACCTGGAGAGACAACACACATCTAGCCTGGATTAACCTGGAGAGACAACACACATCTAGCCTGGATTAACCTGGAGAGACAACACACATCTAGCCTGGATTAACCTGGAGAGACAACACACATCTAGCCTGGATTAACCTGGAGAGACAACACACATCTAGCCTGGATTAACCTGGAGAGACAACACACATCTAGCCTGGATTAACCTGGAGAGACAACACACATCTAGCCTGGATTAACCTGGAGAGACAACACACATCTAGCCTGTATTCATCTGGAGAGACAACACACATCTAACACACTGACACATCTAGCCTGTATTAACCTGGAGAGACAACAACACACATCTAGCCTGTATTAACCTGGAGAGACAACACACATCTAGCCTGTATTAACCTGGAGAGACAACAACACACATCTAGCCTGGATTAACCTGGAGAGACAACAACACACATCTAGCCTGGATTAACCTGGAGACACAACACACATCTAGCCTGTATTAACCTGGAGAGACAACACACATCTAGCCTGTATTAACCTGGAGAGACAACACACATCTAGCCTGGATTAACCTGGAGACACAACACACATCTAGCCTGTATTAACCTGGAGAGACAGCACACATCTAGCCTGTATTCTGTTCAACGTTTTGTGTTCCCTCTGTCTCTTCCTCTTGCAGTTGATGTTGAGTGGAGGAGCTGACAACAAGCTGTACACATACAGATACACAGCCTGCGAGACAGACGCTGGAGCGTAGACGAGACAGACTGGAGACAGACATAGCACCTGTTTTTATTTCTCTGATGTATTGCCTGTTGATTAAAGTCTTTCCTGATGTAGATATGTGTATTTATGAACTGCCACAGTTGTGTCGATGGAGGCTGTTCTTCATGATATAAGGTTGCCAAGGTGACATACTGTTTTTGAAGATACAGCTCGTCTCCATTTTAATACTGTGTATGTATGTAACCACATCGTTTCCAGATTAAACTACTGTGTTGAGAACCATCAGTGGCAGGTCTCTATACTGCCCTCTCTTGGGACAGATTAATAGATCATAATAGATCATAATGTGCCATTATAATTCCCACTGTCGTTGTTAATCAGAATGCCTGTCTACATCCATGATATACCAGTGTTTTAAATACAATAACTACCCAGTCATCACTTTTTCAGATTAAAGATCTTTCTATTTTCCTGCAGCAGCTTTTAATTAGGGTTGTATTCTTGAAGATGTCTGTTTTGCTTTTTGGTGCCCTGCAAACATAATATATTTCTCCTGCACCTCCTTGAGGATGGGGTTAGTGTCCTTCGGGACGTTTTAAAATCAAATTTTCCTCCAACTGGTTTGACCTGTGATGTTGAGACGTCTCCGCAGCGACAGGACGGAGGGAACAGACACGTTGCATATCCTGTTTCTGTGCGTCAGTTCAGTTGGTGCTGCTAACGTGACCTGGATACTCTGACTGCTGGACAACATGACTTCCTGACAGCTTCGTTCAAACGGTAAAGACACAGCAATGTGATGATGCAAGACGTGTTGCGTTTATATATAGGCAACGTATCCGCAGACCAAGTCATCTGGACTAGTTAACGTTACATTGGGTACAACTAGCAGGTTATACTGATGTAGGTTAGGAGCAAATTAGCTGCGCGTCCTGGAAAACGTCGCAAACATTTAACGAGTTGCAACAGGAACCAGCAACATTTTTCTTCCTGAACACAAAGGTTGAGAAGACAGCAGGTTTGTGGTGAGATAACGGCATTGATCTCGCTTGACCTGTGCAGCTACAGGTAGCTGGCTCGACATACATTATCAATAGCAGCTGGCTGCCTCATTATGGTTAACCTGCTGGCGACGACAGGTGTCGAGCCCTGTTCTTAGTGCAGGAACACCAGGATGCATACAAGGAGTATACAGACAATGAGGACATATACTAGGGGGGTCCAACACATGACAGATTATACGAAGACCTTAAAAGATACACACGTATTGATTTGAACAGCTTTCTTATTGGAAGAATGTAGAATGTTCTTAATGTACTGCTTGACCTCCTCATGGAAGAGTGGGGTTTTTTATTAGTGAATTTACATCACATGTCGAGATACATTTATAATACTCAAAGTTTTATGGTACGTATTGCTTTTTTTGTTTTTACACTACTGATAATTTCAAAATAATATTTAAATTCTATCTTTAACAATGTGAAGAGGGTTTTGTTCCCCCCTGTCGACCTCATTTCATGGATAAAGATTCTTCCATAAAAATAAACAAATGAAAGTTACACCGGGGGTCGATATCATTTGGGTCAAAATAAATCATATCCGAGTCTTTCAAATGAACATTAATAGTATTTTATTTATTTAATCAAATCTTCTAACTCACTCCAAAATCTTCTGACATTAGAACAGTCCCAAAATAAATGTTCGGGAGTCTCTGGGTCACAACCACAAAATACACATTAGTTATCAATAGCTATTTTAAATCTGTGTATATATAAAGGTCTTTACAGGGTAGATTCTATGAATGAGTTTGTATGACACTTCTTTCACCTTATTAGATATACAATATTTACCAGATAACAACGAAACGTTGTTCCAGTTGACTTGTCCTAGGGCTGCATTCCAGTACATTCTAGCAGAGGGAATAGTAACATCTTGACATGGTTTTCATATATACATGTTATTACATTTATAGTTTATAAAATGTAAATTCCTTCTAGCTGTATTGAGGCTATAAAATCCTCAACAGTTGCACTTGGGAGTATTGTTATGTTCTCCTAACAGAAGAATAGCACCTTTAGGGACAGCTCTAACAACACCTTTAGGGACAGCTCTAACAACACCTTTAGGGACAGCTCTAACAACACCTTTAGGGACAGCTCTAACAGCACCTTTAGGGACAGCTCTAACAACACCTTTAGGGACAGCTCTAACAACACCTTTAGGGACAGCTCTAACAACACCTTTAGGGACAGCTCTAACAACACCTTTAGGGACAGCTCTAACAACACCTTTAGGGACAGCTCTAACAACACCTTTAGGGACAGCTCTAACAACACCTTTAGGGACAGCTCTAACAACACCTTTAGGGACAGCTCTAACAACACCTTTAGGGACAGCTCTAACAACACCTTTAGGGACAGCTCTAACAACACCTTTAGGGACAGCTCTAACAACACCTTTAGGGACAGCTCTAACAACACCTTTAGGGACAGCTCTAACAACACCTTTAGGGACAGCTCTAACAACACCTTTAGGGACAGCTCTAACAACACCTTTAGGGACAGCTCTAACAACTATTTGATACTCCTCAGGAGTGAATGTAACATTGTGTGTTCTCATGAATTCTGCATAATCATATAGATATTATTCAATAATTATAATTCGATAATCATATAGTTGTCCATCATTATTCAATAATGGTATAACCCAGATAATGCTGTTGCCAAACCAGTTCTTGAAAAACAAAGACTTGTTTTTGTATTTTATGTCTTTATTCTTCCAGATTGTATGTTTGTGGGGGGAAATTATGTTTGTACATGAGGTTCCAAGTTAGAAGTACTTGTTTATGAAAGTTAGCAAGCTTGATAGTGTTTTTACCCACATCAAAGTTGCATTTGAGTAAGACTTCTAGACCACCAATCTGTTGGAATATTACATTAGGGATTATATTCCAAATGCAATCCTTATTTCTTAAGTAGTTCTGTATCCATTTAACCATAAATATTATATTAGAGGTTTTAAAATCCAGAGCATTCAACCCTCCCTCACCCTGGGTGCTACATATTACCGCTTTTCTTAAATAATGAGCTTTATTCCTCCATATAAGTTAAATTATTTAGTATCAACCATTTTAGTTACTGACAGAGGAACATCCAAGGCAGGGGAGGTATAAACTCATCTGGACCTTCAGATTGATAAAAGTTCACATCCAGATGAAGAAAGATCTCTTAATAACCAGGAGTTAAATCTCTTTCCAATTTCCTCAACAATAGGAGAGACATTTAAGTTGGCCCTTTCTTTCTGATCTTTGCTAACTTTAATACCAAAATATGTGATCCCGTCTTTTACAGGGATATTACGAACTGAGTTTAAGTCACATCTTTCACAGGGATATTACATACTGAGTTTAAGTCACGTCTTTCACAGGGATATTACATACTGAGTTTAAGTCACATCTTTTCAACTCAAAAAATGTAAATGTCCTAATATTCAGAGATAAACCAGATGCATGTGAGAAGGTAGGCCTGACCACCGACAAAACAATGAAACAGCCTATAGGGAGGAGGTTAGAGACCTGGCGGTGTGTTGCCAGGACAACAAACTCTCAATGTGAGCAAGACAAAGGAGCTGATTGTGGACTACAGGAAAAGGCCCCCATTAACATCAACGGGGCTGTAGTGGAGCAGCCCACTCCTGAGGAGTATCAAATAGTTGTTAGAGCTGTCCCTAAAGGTGCTATTCTTCTGAGAGAGCTTCAAGTTACTTGGTGTCCACATCACCAACGAACTATCATGGTCCAAACACACAAAGACAGTTGTGAAGAGGGCACGACAACACCTTTCCCCCTCAGGAGACTGAAAAGATTTGGCATGGGTCTCCAGATCCTCAAAAAGTCCAACAGCTGCACCATCGAGAGCATTCTGACCGGTTGCCTCACCGCCTGGTATGGCAGCTGCTCAGCATCTGACCGTAAGGCGCTATAGAGGGTAGTGCTTACGGCCCAGTACATCACTGGGGCCAAGCTTCCTGCCATCCAGGACCTATATAGTAGGCGGTGTCAGAGGAAGGCCCTAAAAAGACTCCAGTCACCCAAGTCATAGACTGTTTTCTCTGCTACCGCACTGCAAGCAGTACCGCACTGCAAGTCTAGGATCAAAAGGCTCTTTAACAGCTTCTACCACCAAGCCATAAGACTGCTTAACAATTAATCAAATACCAAGACTATATACATTGGCCGACCCCCCCCCCCCCCCCACACTCACACTGTTGCTACTCGCTGTTTATTATCTATGCATCGTCACTTCACCCCCACCTACATGTACAAATGACTCTGTACCGGTACCCCCTGTATATAGCCTCCACATTGACTCTGTACTGGTACCCGCTGTATATAGCCTCCACATTGACTCTGTACCGGTACCCCCTGTATATAACCTCCACATTGACTCTGTACCGGTACCCCCTGTTTATAGCTTCCACATTGACTCTGTACCGGTACCCCCTGTATATAGCCTCCACATTGACTCTGTACTGTTACCCCCTGTATATAGCCTCCACATTGACTCTGTACCGGTACCCCCTGTATATAGCCTCCACATTGACTCTGTACCGGTACCCCCTGTATATAGCCTCCACATTGACTCTGTACCGGTACCCCCTGTTTATAGCTTCCACATTGACTCTGTACCGGTACCCCCTGTATATAGCCTCCACATTGACTCTGTACTGTTACCCTCTGTATATAGCCTCCACATTGACTCTGTACTGTTACCCCCTGTATATAGCCTCCACATTGACTCTGTACAGGTACCCCCTGTATATAGCCTCCACATTGACTCTTTACCGGTACCCCCTGTATATAGCCTCCACATTGACTCTGTACTGTTACCCCCTGTATATAGCCTCCACATTGACTCTGTACAGGTACCCCCTGTATATAGCCTCCACATTGACTCTGTACCGGTACCCCCTGTATATAGCCTCCACATTGACTCTGTACCGGTACCCCCTGTATATAGCCTCCACATTGACTCTGTACCGGTACCCCCTGTATATAGCCTCCACATTGACTCTGTACCGGTACCCCCTGTATATAGCCTCCACATTGACTCTGTACCGGTACCCCCTGTATATAGCCTCCACATTGACTCTGTACCGGTACCCCCTGTATATAGCCTCCACATTGACTCTGTACTGTTACCCCCTGTATATAGCCTCCACATTGACTCTGTACAGGTACCCCCTGTATATAGCCTCCACATTGACTCTGTACCGGTACCCCCTGTATATAGCCTCCACATTGACTCTGTACCGGTACCCCCTGTATATAGCCTCCACATTGACTCTGTACCGGTACCCCCTGTATATAGCCTCCACATTGACTCTGTACCGTAACACCCTGTATATAGCCTCCACATTGACTTTATACCGGTACCCCCCGTTTATAGCTTCCACATTGACTCTGTACCGGTACCCCCTGTATATAGCCTCCACATTGACTCTGTACTGGTACCCCCTGTATATCGCCTCCACATTGACTCTGTACCCCCTGTATATAGCCTCCACGTTGACTCTGTACCCCCTGTATATAGCCTCCACATTGACTCTGTACCGGTACCCCCTGTATATAGCCTCCACATTGACTCTGTACCGGTACCCCCTGTATATAACCTCCACATTGACTCTGCACCGGTACCCCCTGTTTATAGCTTCCACATTGACTCTGTACCGGTACCCCCTGTATATAGCCTCCACATTGACTCTGTACTCTTACCCCTGTATATAGCCTCCACATTGACTCTGTACCGGTAACCCCTGTATATAGCCTCCACATTGACTCTGTACCGGTACCCCCTGTATATAGCCTCCACATTGACTCTGTACCGGTACCCCCTGTATATAGCCTCCACATTGACTCTGTACCGGTACCCCCTGCATATAGCCTCCACATTGACTCTGTACCGTAACACCCTGCATATAGCCTCCACATTGACTCTGTACCGGTACCCCCTGTATATAGCCTCCACATTGACTCTGTACCAGTACCCCCTGTATATAACCTCCACATTGACTCTGTACCGGTACCCCCTGTATATAACCTTCACATTGACTCTGTACCGGTACCCCCTGTATATAGCCTCCACATTGACTCTGTACCGGTACCCCCTGTATATAGCCTCCACATTGACTCTGTACCGGTACCCCCTGTTTATAGCTTCCACATTGACTCTGTACCGGTACCCCCTGTATATAGCCTCCACATTGACTCTGTACTGTTACCCTCTGTATATAGCCTCCACATTGACTCTGTACTGTTACCCCCTGTATATAGCCTCCACATTGACTCTGTACAGGTACCCCCTGTATATAGCCTCCACATTGACTCTTTACCGGTACCCCCTGTATATAGCCTCCACATTGACTCTGTACTGTTACCCCCTGTATATAGCCTCCACATTGACTCTGTACAGGTACCCCCTGTATATAGCCTCCACATTGACTCTGTACCGGTACCCCCTGTATATAGCCTCCACATTGACTCTGTACCGGTACCCCCTGTATATAGCCTCCACATTGACTCTGTACCGGTACCCCCTGTATATAGCCTCCACATTGACTCTGTACCGGTACCCCCTGTATATAGCCTCCACATTGACTCTGTACCGGTACCCCCTGTATATAGCCTCCACATTGACTCTGTACTGTTACCCCCTGTATATAGCCTCCACATTGACTCTGTACAGGTACCCCCTGTATATAGCCTCCACATTGACTCTGTACCGGTACCCCCTGTATATAGCCTCCACATTGACTCTGTACCGGTACCCCCTGTATATAGCCTCCACATTGACTCTGTACCGGTACCCCCTGTATATAGCCTCCACATTGACTCTGTACCGTAACACCCTGTATATAGCCTCCACATTGACTTTATACCGGTACCCCCCGTTTATAGCTTCCACATTGACTCTGTACCGGTACCCCCTGTATATAGCCTCCACATTGACTCTGTACTGGTACCCCCTGTATATCGCCTCCACATTGACTCTGTACCCCCTGTATATAGCCTCCACGTTGACTCTGTACCCCCTGTATATAGCCTCCACATTGACTCTGTACCGGTACCCCCTGTATATAGCCTCCACATTGACTCTGTACCGGTACCCCCTGTATATAACCTCCACATTGACTCTGCACCGGTACCCCCTGTTTATAGCTTCCACATTGACTCTGTACCGGTACCCCCTGTATATAGCCTCCACATTGACTCTGTACTGTTACCCCCTGTATATAGCCTCCACATTGACTCTGTACCGGTAACCCCTGTATATAGCCTCCACATTGACTCTGTACCGGTACCCCCTGTATATAGCCTCCACATTGACTCTGTACCGGTACCCCCTGTATATAGCCTCCACATTGACTCTGTACCGGTACCCCCTGCATATAGCCTCCACATTGACTCTGTACCGTAACACCCTGCATATAGCCTCCACATTGACTCTGTACCGGTACCCCCTGTATATAGCCTCCACATTGACTCTGTACCAGTACCCCCTGTATATAACCTCCACATTGACTCTGTACCGGTACCCCCTGTATATAACCTTCACATTGACTCTGTACCGGTACCCCCTGTATATAGCCTCCACATTGACTCTGTACCGGTACCCCCTGTATATAGCCTCCGCATTAACCCCCTACCCCCTGTATATAGCATCCACATTGACTCGGTACCGTAATACCCTGTATATAGCCTTCACATTGACTCTGTACCGGTGCACCCTGTATATAGCCTCCACATTGACTCTGTACCGGTACCCCCTGTGTATAGCCTCCGCATTGACTCTGTACCAGTACCCCCTGTATATAGCCTCCACATTGACTCTGTACCGGTACCCCCTGTGTATAGCCTACACATTGACTCTGTACCGGTACCCCCTGTATATAACCTCCACATTGACTCGGTACCTTGATGACCTTCCCTTTAAATACACCTCTTAACTGCTACACCTGCAGAGTGGTTGTTGCCATATGATAACCAGATGCCATTACCCCATAGATCAGAATAACAAGTATGAGTTTCTTGTAGAAAGTAACTGTCAGCTTCAAACCGTTTGCAGTACAGGAAAATAGCCTTATGTTTGACTAAATCATCATGATTGTTGTCCTCAGTCTCTTGTCTTGATCGTTGAGTCAAACGATGGACGATGTCCACATTTTCCTGAAGTTTGGCTTTTGATTTGGGAATATCAGCTCCACAGATGTCAACAACTCTGGAATGACAGCTCCACAGATGTCAACAACTCTGGAATGACAGCTCCACAGATGTCAACAACTCTGGAATGACAGCTCCACAGATGTCAACAACTCTGGAATGTCAGCTCCACAGATGTCAACAACTCTGGAATGTCAGCTCCACAGATGTCAACAACTCTGGAATGTCAGCTCCACAGATGTCAACAACTCTGTATTTGATGTCCTCACCCACCTGCTCTGGAATTCCATGGAGCCTCAGGTTCCACCTGCGCTGGTATCTCTCCGCCTCATTCACCTTCTTTTCATTTTCCTGGCAGATAACTTCCACCTTCTTCATGTCACTTTTTAGGTTTTTCACGTCTCCAGAGGTAAAGTCAACAGATTTTGGGGTCGCAGGTAGCTTAGTGGTTGGAGCTTTGGGCCAGTAACCAAAAGGTTGCTAGATCTAATCCCCGAGCTGACAAGGTAAAAATCTGTTGTTCTGCCCCTGAACAAGGCAGTTAACCCACTGTTCATAGGCCGTCATTGTAAATAAGAATTTGTTCTTAACTGACTTGCCTAGTTAAATAAAGGTAAAATAAAAATATATACTTTTTCATGGTATTCGTCCTAACCATGTCCTCCAAGCCATCTGCCTTTTCATCTGTCTTTGCTGTCAAAAGCATCCCAATGTTGTTTTGCATCTCAAGAAGTGGCATACCCTCTTGGGTGTCGGAGTCGTAAGGTAACGACCTGAACCGGGGACTGGAAGGGCGCAAGTTGTCAGCATTGTTGCCCGTGCACTTCACATTTCAAAAGAGGAGTACCCAAGACCATCTGTTAATTGTCCATCTGATGTCCATTTTTTTCCCCTTTGGTTCTGGTCGCGGAAGTTTCCATGTAAGACAAGCTAGTTTTTGAGCTAGCTAGCTGATCTGGCTATCTAGTGTCGTCGCTAATTTAAGAGTTTTAGAGGTTAATAACTTGCAGAAAGTAATCAATTACTTTGGTTATGTTGATGTTTAACTACGAGAGAAAGAGACCAAATCAAGACGCTGGACAGAGTGGAATCAAGTATAGCAAAAAGGCAGTTTATTAAAGTCAAAGATATCTTGTCCTTGAGCGTGCACGGACCTATTCATATAGCTCAGATAGAGTTAGCTGAAAAGGCTGCTTAGCCAGAGTTTACAGCAGAATGTATACACAGAATAATGTAGGTGGAGTCTCGTCGTGTTGGTCTTCTGACTGGTCCTGAAGAGTTGGAGGCGGGCCTGCTCTAGCCAGAGCAGGAGCCCCATTGGTGCACAGCAGAGTCCTCTGCTCTTGGCACCCGACCAGTAGAGGGGGGTGGAGTGTGAGTGTGCAGTGCTCATGAAATGTTTGTGTGTCAAGGAAGCGTGAGATAGGGGGACTGGCAGTGTCTGCTTTAGGCTCAGGGGTTTCCTGTCTTTGCAGGAGTGCATGCAAGGGTCAATGTCAGTGAAATAGTTTGGCACTCTAAGCTCGTTAGTGTTGCAGGATGTTCTTTGTAGTTTACAGGGGAGTGTATTTGAGTGATGGCAGCTACATGTCCTTCGGATAATCATGTTATTGCATGTAGGCTCTAAACTTGACTGAGGACACTGGGCCCAGAGTTATCTGAGGACATCCGGTTTAACCAGAGCGTTGGCCTGCTAGTAATGCTTGATATTTGATTATTTATATAACAGTTAACAAACTAAATAATATTCATACAGGGTTTTATGACCTTAGAAATGACCAGATGGTCATATATGGGTGAGGAAATCAAATAATTCCTTCAGCAACCAAAAAGCACATCTGCGCTGACCGCCATCTTGTGCCTCGTAATGGACAGTCATTTCACCTGTTTATGTTAATACCACAGCAGGTAACCTGTCAATAAGCACACTCCCTTTTGTATTTAGGGTGCATGCCTACTGAAGAAGTTTTGCACCACAACCACCTCAACAATGACCTCTCGTATCTTGTCAACTAGCTTTATAGGCTTTCTTACAGTTTCAAGTATGGGGATTAAACCATACGCATCTGACATTCACAACGTTCTCAATCTCCACTATTTCAGGCTGCGTGTGGATGTAACAGAACAACCGGAACAGAACAGAGCTGAAGATTAGATGGACGGGTATGAAGTAGCTAATCATTACTTAAATCACTGTCTTTAAAAGTCTTAAATCAATTAAAGAAAATGCATGAGATGTAATCTCGGGGAAACCCTAACCACCCCCTCCAGGTTTGCAGGTGACATACTGAGCGGAGGCCGGGCGTTGCTAGGCGAGGACAGCTCGGTCATGGCCCGCATGCAGAAGAAGTTTTGGAAGACGAAGCAGGTTCTGATCAAGGCCACAGGGAAGAAGGAGGATGAGTACGTGGTGGCTTCTGATGCCGACCTCGACGCCAAGCTGGAGGTAGGACCCTGACCTTTAACCCCTAACTCTAACGTGGTGTCTTCTGATGCCGACCTCGACGCCAAGCTGGAGGTAGGACCCTGACCTTTAACCCCTAACTCTAACGTGGTGTCTTCTGATGCCGACCTCGACGCCAAGCTGGAGGTAGAACCCTGACCTTTAACCCTTAACTCTAACGTGGTGTCTTCTGATGCCGACCTTGACGCCAAGCTGGAGGTAGGACCTTGACCTTTAACCTCTAACTCTAACGTGATGGCTTCACCCACTGTTACTCAGAGTGAGAGTCTCATGCATCCAATTCTCTCTGTGTGTTACTAACTGAACCACACGTTCTGTTTCCTGTCCAATTATCTCTCTGTGTTACTAACTGATCAGAGTAAGATAGCTCTGTCTGTATAGTACATTAGCAGACAGATATAACAGTAGTGTGTCTATATGATCAGAGTAAGATAGCTCTGCAGTTCTGTGGCTGGACCAACTGTTACTGTCTGGCTGACTGGACCCACTGTTACTGGCTGGCTGGACCCACTGTTACTGTCTGGCTGGACCCACTGTTACTGTCTGGCTGACTGGACCCACTGTTACTGTCTGGCTGGCTGGACCCACTGTTACTGTCTGGCTGACTGGACCCACTGTTACTGTCTGGCTGGCTGGACCCACTGTTACTGTCTGGCTGACTGGACCCACTGTTACTGTCTGGCTGACTGGACCCACTGTTACTGTCTGGCTGACTGGACCCACTGTTACTGTCTGGCTGGCTGGACCCACTGTTACTGTCTGGCTGGCTGGACCCACTGTTACTGGCTGACTGGACCCACTGTTACTGTCTGGCTGGCTGGACCCACTGTTACTGTCTGGCTGGCTGGACCCACTGTTACTGGCTGACTGGACCCACTGTTACTATCTGGCTGGACCCACTGTTACTGTCTGTCTGGCTGGACCCACTGTTACTGTCTGGCTGGCTGGACCCACTGTTACTGTCTGGCTGGCTGGACCCACTGTTACTGTCTGGCTGGCTGGACCCACTGTTACTGTCTGGCTGGCTGGACCCACTGTTACTGGCTGACTGGACCCACTGTTACTGTCTGGCTGGCTGGACCCACTGTTACTGTCTGGCTGTCTGGACCCACTGTTACTGTCTGGCTGACTGGACCCACTGTTACTGTCTGGCTGACTGGACCCACTGTTACTGTCTGGCTGACTGGACCCACTGTTACTGTCTGGCTGGCTGGACCCACTGTTACTGTCTGGCTGGCTGGACCCACTGTTACTGTCTGGCTGGACCCACTGTTACTGGCTGACTGGCTGGACCTACTGTTACTGTCTGGCTGGACCCACTGTTACTGTCTGGCTGGCTGGACCCACTGTTACTGGCTGACTGGACCCACTGTTACTGTCTGGCTGGCTGGACCCACTGTTACTGGCTGACTGGACCCACTGTTACTGTCTGGCTGGCTGGACCCACTGTTACTGTCTGGCTGGACTCACTGTTACTGTCTGGCTGGCTGGACCCACTGTTACTGGCTGACTGGACCCACTGTTACTGGCTGACTGGACCCACTGTTACTGTCTGGCTGGACCCACTGTTACTGTCTGGCTGGCTGGACCCACTGTTACTGTCTGGCTGGACCCACTGTTACTGTCTGACTGGACCCACTGTTACTGGCTGACTGGACCCACTGTTACTGTCTGGCTGACTGGACCCACTGTTACTGTCTGGCTGACTGGACCCACTGTTACTGTCTGGCTGACTGGACCCACTGTTACTGTCTGGCTGACTGGACCCACTGTTACTGTCTGGCTGGCTGGACCCACTGTTACTGTCTGGCTGGCTGGACCCACTGTTACTGGCTGACTGGACCCACTGTTACTGTCTGGCTGGCTGGACCCACTGTTACTGTCTGGCTGGCTGGACCCACTGTTACTGGCTGACTGGACCCACTGTTACTATCTGGCTGGACCCACTGTTACTGTCTGTCTGGCTGGACCCACTGTTACTGTCTGGCTGGCTGGACCCACTGTTACTGTCTGGCTGGCTGGACCCACTGTCACTGTCTGGCTGGCTGGACCCACTGTTACTGTCTGGCTGGCTGGACCCACTGTTACTGGCTGACTGGACCCACTGTTACTGTCTGGCTGGCTGGACCCACTGTTACTGTCTGGCTGTCTGGACCCACTGTTACTGTCTGGCTGACTGGACCCACTGTTACTGTCTGGCTGACTGGACCCACTGTTACTGTCTGGCTGACTGGACCCACTGTTACTGTCTGGCTGGCTGGACCCACTGTTACTGTCTGGCTGGCTGGACCCACTGTTACTGTCTGGCTGGACCCACTGTTACTGGCTGACTGGCTGGACCTACTGTTACTGTCTGGCTGGACCCACTGTTACTGTCTGGCTGGCTGGACCCACTGTTACTGGCTGACTGGACCCACTGTTACTGTCTGGCTGGCTGGACCCACTGTTACTGGCTGACTGGACCCACTGTTACTGTCTGGCTGGCTGGACCCACTGTTACTGGCTGACTGGACCCACTGTTACTGGCTGACTGGACCCACTGTTACTGTCTGGCTGGACCCACTGTTACTGTCTGGCTGGCTGGACCCACTGTTACTGTCTGGCTGGACCCACTGTTACTGTCTGACTGGACCCACTGTTACTGGCTGACTGGACCCACTGTTACTGTCTGGCTGACTGGACCCACTGTTACTGTCTGTCTGGCTGGACCCACTGTTACTGTCTGGCTGGCTGGACCCACTGTTACTGGCTGGCTGGACCCACTGTTACTGTCTGACTGGATCCACTGTTACTGTCTGGCTGGACCCACTGTTACTGTCTGACTGGACCCACTGTTACTGTCTGGCTGACTGGACCCACTGTTACTGTCTGTCTGGCTGGACCCACTGTTACTGTCTGGCTGGCTGGACCCACTCTTACTGGCTGGCTGGACCCACTGTTACTGTCTGACTGGATCCACTGTTACTGTCTGGCTGGACCCACTGTTACTGGTTGACTGGACCCACTGTTACTGGCTGACTGGACCCACTGTTACTGTCTGGCTGGACCCACTGTTACTGGCTGGCTGGACCCACTGTTACTGTCTGGCTGGCTGGACCCACTGTTACTGTCTGGCTGGCTGGACCCACTGTTACTGTCTGGCTGGCTGGACCCACTGTTACTGTCTGGCTGACTGGACCCACTGTTACTGTCTGGCTGACTGGACCCACTGTTACTGTCTGGCTGGCTGGACCCACTGTTACTGTCTGGCTGGCTGGACCCACTGTTACTGTCTGGCTGGCTGGACCCACTGTTACTGGCTGACTGGACCCACTGTTACTGTCTGGCTGGCTGGACCCACTGTTACTGGCTGACTGGACCCACTGTTACTGTCTGGCTGGACCCACTGTTAATGTCTGTCTGGCTGGACCCACTGTTACTGTCTGTCTGGCTGGACCCACTGTTACTGGCTGGCTGGACCCACTGTTACTGTCTGGCTGGACCCACTGTTACTGGCTGGCTGGACCCACTGTTACTGTCTGTCTGGCTGGACCCACTGTTACTGTCTGGCTGGCTGGACCCACTGTTACTGTCTGTCTGGCTGGACCCACTGTTACTGTCTGGCTGGCTGGACCCACTGTTACTGTCTGGCTGGCTGGACCCACTGTTACTGGCTGGCTGGACCCACTGTTACTGTCTGGCTGGCTGGACCCACTGTTACTGACTGGCTGGACCCACTGTTACTGGCTGGCTGGACCCACTGTTACTGTCTGGCTGGCTGGACCCACTGTTACTGGCTGGCTGGACCCACTGTTACTGTCTGGCTGGCTGGACCAACTGTTACTGTCTGGCTGGCTGGACCCACTGTTACTGTCTGGCTGGCTGGACCCACTGTTACTGTCTGGCTGGACCCACTATTACTGTCTGGCTGGCTGGACCCACTGTTATTGTCCTGCTGGCTAGACCCACTGTTACTGTCTGGCTGGATCCACTATTACTGTCTGACTGGCTGGACCCACTGTTACTGTCTGGCTTGATCCACTGTTTCTGGCTGGCTGGACCCACTGTTACTGTCTGTCTGGCTGGACCCACTGTTACTGAACGAATTGCAAAAATCGCTGAAGCTAGAGACTTTTATCTCCCTCACCAACTTCAAACATCTGCTATCTGAGCAGCTAACCGATCGCTGCAGCTGTACAGAGTCTATCGGTAAATAGCCCACCCATTTTCACCTACCTCATCCCCATACTGTTTTTATTTATTTATTTTTCTGCTCTTTTGCACACCAATATCTCTACCTGTACATAACCATCTGATCATTTATCACTCCAGTGTTAATCTGCATAATTGTAATTATTCGCCTACCTTCTCATGCCTTTTGCACACAATGTATATAGACTCACCTTTTTTCTACTGTGTTATTGACTTGTTTATTGTTTACTCCATGTGTAACTCTGTGTTTTCTGTTCACACTGCTATGCCTTATCTTGGCCAGGTCGCAGTTGCAAATGAGAACTTGTTCTCAACTAGCCTACCTGGTTAAATAAAGGTGAAATAAAAAATTGTCTGGCTGGCTGGACCCACTGTTACTGTCTGACTGGCTGGACCCACTGTTACTGTCTGGCTGGATCCACTGTTTCTGGCTGGCTGGACCCACTGTTACTGTCTGGCTGGCTGTACCCACTGTTACTGTCTGGCTGGCTGGACCCACTGTTACTGTCTGGCTGGCTGGACCCACTGTTACTGTCTGGCTGGCTGGACCCACTGTTACTGTCTGGCTGGCTGGACCCACTGTTACTGGCTGGCTGGACCCACTGTTACTGGCTGGCTGGACCCACTGTTACTGTCTGGCTGGCTGGACCCACTGTTACTGACTGGCTGGACCCACTGTTACTGACTGGCTGGACCCACTGTTACTGTCTGGCTGGACCCACTGTTACTGGCTGGCTGGACCCACTGTTACTGTCTGGCTGGCTGGACCCACTGTTACTGTCTGGCTGGCTGGACCCACTGTTACTGTCTGGCTGGAGCCACTATTACTGTCTGGCTGGCTGGACCCACTGTTACTGGCTGACTGGACCCACTGTTACTGTCTGGCTGGACCCACTGTTACTGTCTGTCTGGCTGGACCCACTGTTACTGTCTGGCTGGCTGGACCCACTGTTACTGTCTGGCTGGCTGGACCCACTGTTACTGTCTGGCTGGCTGGACCCACTGTTACTGTCTGGCTGGCTGGACCCACTGTTACTGTCTGGCTGGACCCACTGTTACTGGCTGACTGGACCCACTGTTACTGTCTGGCTGGCTGGACCCACTGTTACTGTCTGGCTGTCTGGACCCACTGTTACTGTCTGGCTGACTGGACCCACTGTTACTGTCTGGCTGACTGGACCCACTGTTACTGTCTGGCTGACTGGACCCACTGTTACTGTCTGGCTGGCTGGACCCACTGTTACTGTCTGGCTGGCTGGACCCACTGTTACTGTCTGGCTGGACCCACTGTTACTGGCTGACTGGCTGGACCTACTGTTACTGTCTGGCTGGACCCACTGTTACTGTCTGGCTGGCTGGACCCACTGTTACTGGCTGACTGGACCCACTGTTACTGTCTGGCTGGCTGGACCCACTGTTACTGGCTGGCTGGACCCACTGTTACTGTCTGGCTGGCTGGACCCACTGTTACTGTCTGGCTGGACCCACTGTTACTGTCTGGCTGGCTGGACCCACTGTTACTGGCTGACTGGACCCACTGTTACTGGCTGACTGGACCCACTGTTACTGTCTGGCTGGACCCACTGTTACTGTCTGGCTGGCTGGACCCACTGTTACTGTCTGGCTGGACCCACTGTTACTGTCTGACTGGACCCACTGTTACTGGCTGACTGGACCCACTGTTACTGGCTGACTGGACCCACTGTTACTGTCTGGCTGGACCCACTGTTATTGTCTGGCTGGCTGGACCCACTGTTACTGTCTGGCTGGACCCACTGTTACTGTCTGACTGGACCCACTGTTACTGGCTGACTGGACCCACTGTTACTGTCTGGCTGGCTGGACCCACTGTTACTGGCTGGCTGGACCCACTGTTACTGTCTGGCTGGACCCACTGTTACTGGCTGACTGGACCCACTGTTACTGTCTGGCTGACTGGACCCACTGTTACTGTCTGTCTGGCTGGACCCACTGTTACTGTCTGGCTGGCTGGACCCACTCTTACTGGCTGGCTGGACCCACTGTTACTGGTTGACTGGACCCACTGTTACTGGCTGACTGGACCCACTGTTACTGTCTGTCTGGACCCACTGTTACTGGCTGGCTGGACCCACTGTTACTGTCTGGCTGGCTGGACCCACTGTTACTGTCTGGCTGGCTGGACCCACTGTTACTGTCTGGCTGGCTGGACCCACTGTTACTGTCTGGCTAGCTGGACCCACTGTTACTGGCTGACTGGACCCACTGTTACTGTCTGGCTGGCTGGACCCACTGTTACTGTCTGGCTGACTGGACCCACTGTTACTGTCTGGCTGACTGGACCCACTGTTACTGTCTGGCTGGCTGGACCCACTGTTACTGTCTGGCTGGCTGGACCCACTGTTACTGTCTGGCTGGCTGGACCCACTGTTACTGGCTGACTGGACCCACTGTTACTGTCTGGCTGGCTGGACCCACTGTTACTGGCTGACTGGACCCACTGTTACTGTCTGTCTGGCTGGACCCACTGTTACTGTCTGGCTGGCTGGACCCACTGTTACTGTCTGTCTGGCTGGACCCACTGTTACTGGCTGGCTGGACCCACTGTTACTGTCTGGCTGGACCCACTGTTACTGGCTGGCTGGACCCACTGTTACTCTCTGTCTGGCTGGACCCACTGTTACTGTCTGGCTGGCTGGACCCACTGTTACTGTCTGGCTGGCTGGACCCACTGTTACTGGCTGGCTGGACCCACTGTTACTGTCTGGCTGGCTGGACCCACTGTTACTGACTGGCTGGACCCACTGGTACTGCCTGGCTGGACCCACTGTTACTGTCTGGCTGGCTGAACCCACTGTTACTGACTGGCTGGACCCACTGTTACTGGCTGGCTGGACCCACTGTTACTGTCTGGCTGGCTGGACCCACTGTTACTGGCTGACTAGACCCACTGTTACTGTCTGGCTGGCTGGACCAACTGTTACTGTCTGGCTGGCTGGACCCACTGTTACTGTCTGGCTGGCTGGACCCACTGTTACTGTCTGGCTGGACCCACTATTACTGTCTGGCTGGCTGGACCCACTGTTATTGTCCTGCTGGCTAGACCCACTGTTACTGTCTGGCTGGATCCACTATTACTGTCTGACTGGCTGGACCCACTGTTACTGTCTGGCTTGATCCACTGTTTCTGGCTGGCTGGACCCACTGTTACTGTCTGTCTGGCTGGACCCACTGTTACTGAACGAATTGCAAAAATCGCTGAAGCTGGAGACTTTTATCTCCCTCACCAACTTCAAACATCTGCTATCTGAGCAGCTAACCGATCGCTGCAGCTGTACATAGTCTATCGGTAAATAGCCCACCCATTTTCACCTACCTCATCCCCATACTGTTTTTATTTATTTATTTTTCTGCTCTTTTGCACACCAATATCTCTACCTGTACATAACCATCTGATCATTTATCACTCCAGTGTTAATCTGCATAATTGTAATTATTCGCCTACCTTCTCATGCCTTTTGCACACAATGTATATAGACTCCCCTTTTTTCTACTGTGTTATTGACTTGTTAATTGTTTACTCCATGTGTAACTCTGTGTTTTCTGTTCACACTGCTATGCCTTATCTTGGCCAGGTCGCAGTTGCAAATGAGAACTTGTTCTCAACTAGCCTACCTGGTTAAATAAAGGTGAAATAAAAAATTGTCTGGCTGGCTGGACCCACTGTTACTGTCTGACTGGCTGGACCCACTGTTACTGTCTGGCTGGATCCACTGTTTCTGGCTGGCTGTACCCACTGTTACTGTCTGGCTGGCTGGACCCACTGTTACTGTCTGGCTGGCTGGACCCACTGTTACTGTCTGGCTGGCTGGACCCACTGTTACTGTCTGGCTGGCTGGACCCACTGTTACTGGCTGGCTGGACCCACTGTTACTGTCTGGCTGGCTGGACCCACTGTTACTGACTGGCTGGACCCACTGTTACTGACTGGCTGGACCCACTGGTACTGGCTGGCTGGACCCACTGTTACTGTCTGGCTAGCTGGACCCACTGTTACTGACTGGCTGGACCCACTGTTACTGTCTGGCTGGACCCACTGTTACTGGCTGGCTGGACCCACTGTTACTGTCTGGCTGGCTGGGCCCACTGTTACTGTCTGGCGGGCTGGACCCACTGTTACTGTCTGGCTGGACCCACTATTACTGTCTGGCTGGCTGGACCCACTGTTACTGTCTGGCTGGCTGGACCCACTGTTACTGTCTGGCTGGACCCACTGTTACTGTCTGACTGGCTGGACCCACTGTTACTGTCTGGCTGGATCCACTGTTTCTGGCTGGCTGGACACACTGTTACTGTCTGGCTGGCTGGACCCACTGTTACTGTCTGGCTAGCTGGACCCACTGTTACTGTCTGGCTGGACCCACTGTTACTGTCTGGCTGGCTGGACCCACTGTTACTGTCTGGCTGGCTGGACCCACTGTTACTGTCTGTCACTTTAGCAGTGATAAATTCATGAACTTCTTTGAGGAAAAGATTATGATTATTAGAAAGCAAATTTCGGACTCCTCCTTAAATCTGCGTATTCCTTCAAAGCTCAGTTGTCCTGAGTCTGCACAACTCTGCCAGGACCTAGGATCAAGAGAGACGCTCAAGTGTTTTAGTACTATATCTCTTGACACAATGATGAAAATAATCATGGCCTCTAAACCTTCAAGCTGCATACTGGACCCTATTCCAACTAAACTACTGAAAGAGCTACTTCCTGTGCTTGGCCCTCCTATGTTGAACATAATAAACGGCTCTCTATCCACCGGATGTGTACCAAACTCACTAAAAGTGGCAGTAATAAAGCCTCTCTTGAAAAAGCCAAACCTTGACCCAGAAAATATAAAAAACTATCAGCCTATATCGAATCTTCCATTCCTCTCAACATTTTTAGAAAAGGCTGTTGCGCAACAACTCACTGCCTTCCTGAAGACAAACAATGTATACGAAATGCTTCAGTCTGGTTTTAGACCCCATCATAGCACTGAGACGGCACTTGTGAAGGTGGTAAATTACATTTTAATGGCATCGGACCGAGGCTCTGCATCTGTCCTCGTGCTCCTAGACCTTAGTGCTGCTTTTGATACCATCGATCACCACATTCTTTTGGAGAGATTGGAAACCCAAATTGGTCTACACGGACAAGTTCTGGCCTGGTTTAGATCTTATCTGTCGGAAAGATATCAGTTTGTCTCTGTGAATGGTTTGTCCTCTGACAAATCAACTGTAAGTTTTGGTGTTCCTCAAGGTTCCGTTTTAGGACCACTATTGTTTTCACTATATATTTTACCTCTTGGGGATGTTATTCGAAAACATAATGTTAACTTTCACTGCTATGCGGATGACACACAGCTGTACATTTCAATGAAACATGGTGAAGCCCCAAAATTGCCCTTGCTAGAAGAATGTGTTTCAGACATAAGGAAGTGGATGGCTGCAAACTTTCTACTTTTAAACTCGGACAAAACAGAGATACTTGTTCTAGGTCCCAAGAAACAAAGAGATCTTCTGTTGAATCTGACAATTAATCTTAATGGTTGTACAGTCGTCTCAAATAAAACTGTGAAGGACCTCGGCGTTACTCTGGACCCTGATCTCTCTTTTGAAGAACATATCAAGACCATTTCAAGGACAGCTTTTTTCCATCTACGTAACATTGCAAAAATCAGAAACTTTCTGTCCAAAAATGATGCAGAAAAATGTATCCATGCTTTTGTCACTTCTAGGTTAGACTACTGCAATGCTCTACTTTCCGGCTACCCGGATAAAGCACTAAATAAACTTCAGTTAGTGCTAAATACGGCTGCTAGAATCCTGACTAGAACCAAAACATTTGATCATATTACTCCAGTGCTAGCCTCTCTACACTGGCTTCCTGTCAAAGCAAGGGTTGATTTCAAGGTTTTACTGCTAACCTACAAAGCATTACATGGGCTTGCTCCTACCTATCTCTCTGATTTGGTCCTGCCGTACATACCTACGCGTACGCTACGGTCACAAGACGCAGGCCTCCTAATTGTCCCTAGAATTTCTAAGCAAACAGCTGGAGGCAGGGCTTTCTCCTATAGAGCTCCATTTTTATGGAACGGTCTGCCTACCCATGTCAGAGACGCAAACTCTGTCTCAACCTTTAAGTCTTTACTGAAGACTCATCTCTTCAGTGGGTCATATGATTGAGTGTAGTCTGGCCCAGGAGTGGGAGGGTGAACGAAAAGGCTCTGGAGCAACGAACCGCCCTTGCTGTCTCTGCCTGGCCGGTTCCCCTCTTTCCACTGGGATTCTCTGCCTCTAACCCTATTACAGGGGCTGAGTCACTGGCTTACTGGGGCTCTCTCATGCCGTCCCTGGAGTGGGTGCGTCACCTGAGTGGCGCACCCCCCTTGGGTTGTGCCGTGGCGGAGGTCTTTGTGGGCTATACTCAGCCTTGTCTCAGGATGGTAAGTTGGTGGTTGAAGATATCCCTCTAGTGGTGTGGGGGCTGTGCTTTGGCAAAGTGGGTGGGGTTATATCCTCCCTGTCCGGGGGTGTCCTCGGATGGGGCCACAGTGTCTCCTGACCCCTCCTGTCTCAGCCTCCAGTATTTATGCTGCAGTAGTTTGTGTCGGGGGGCTAGGGTCAGTTTGTTATATCTGGAGTACTTCTCCTGTCCTATTCGGTGTCCTGTGTGAATCTAAGTGTGCGTTCTCTAATTCTCTCTTTCTCTCTTTCTCTCTCTCGGAGGACCTGAGCCCTAGGACCATGCCCCAGGAATACCTGACATGATGACTCCTTGCTGTCCCCAGTCCACCTGACTGTGCTGGGTTAGGCTGGGTTTCTGTACAGCACTTTGAGATATCAGCTGATGTACGAAGGGCTATATAAATAAATTTGATTTGATTTGGCTGGCTGGACCCACTGTTACTGTCTGGCTGGCTGGACCCACTGTTACTGTCTGGCTGGCTGGACCCACTGTTACTGTCTGGCTGGCTGGACCCACTGTTACTGTCTGGCTGGATCCACTGTTACTGTCTGGCTGGCTGGACCCACTGTTACTGTCTGGCTGGCTGGACCCACTGTTACTGTCTGGCTGGCTGGACCCACTGTTACTGTCTGGCTGGACCCACTATTACTGTCTGTCTGTCTGGACCCACTATTACTGTCTGTCTGGCTGGACCCACTGTTACTGTCTGACTGGCTGGAACCACTGTTACTGTCTGGCTGGATCCACTGTTTCTGGCTGGCTGGACCCACTGTTACTGTCTGGCTGGACCCACTGTTACACTCTGGATTGTATAGTGTATGTTTGCACTCACACACCCGTTGTCCTGTCTGTCTGTCTCTAGTTGTTCCACTCGGTACAGACCACCTCCACTGAGCTGTTGAAGGTGATTGAGAAATATCAGCGGAGGATCACACGTGAGTTACCCCTGTTACTACGGTTACCACTTTATTAAAGACAGACCAGGAAATAGACAGGATAATACTGTTCTATTCACAGAGAACCCCACTTTCCCTTCCTGTGTGTTCCAGACCTGTCTCAGGAGGGTTAGTGTTAGGTTATGTTGAGGTTATGACATTCCTGGGTTCCAGACCTGTCTCATGAGGGCTAGGTTATGTTGAGGTTATGACATTCCTGTGTTCCAGACCTGTCTCAGGAGGAGAATGAGTTGGGGATGTTTCTGAGGTTCCAGGCAGAACACGACCGCACCAAGGCTGGCAACATGATGGACGCAACTAGCAAGGCCCTGTGTGCCTCGGCCAAGCAGAGGTCAGAACCATCATAACCCCTAACCCAGCAAGGCCCTGTGTTGCCCGCCCCAGAGTTAATACTGGATCTGCTATGTTAATATGTCAGGCTGGTCCTGTGCCCACCCCCAGAGTTAATACTGGATCTGCTATGTTAATGTGTCAGGCTGGTCCTGTGCCCGCCCCCAGAGTTAATACTGGATCTGCTATGTTTGTGTCAGGCTGGTCCTGTGCCTGCCCCCAGAGTTAATACTGGATCTGCTATGTTAATATGTCAGGCTGGTCCTGTGCCCACCCCCAGAGTTAATACTGGATCTGCTATGTTAATGTTAATGTTAATATGTCAGTCTGGTCCTGTGCCCGTCCCCAGAGTTAATACTGGATCTACTATGTTAATGTTTATATGTCAGGCTGGTCCTGTGCCCACCCCCAGAGTTAATACTGGATCTGCTATGTTAATGTGTCAGGCTGGTCCTGTGCCCGCCCCCAGAGTTAATACTGGATCTGCTATGTTAATGTGTCAGGCTGGTCCTGTGCCCACCCCCAGAGTTAATACTAGATCTGCTATGTTAATGTTAATGTGTCAGGCTGGTCCTGTGCCCGCCACCAGAGTTAATACTGGATCTGCTATGTTAATGTGTCAGGCTGGTCCTGGGCCCACCCCCAGAGTTAATACTGGATCTGCTATGTTAATATGTCAGGCTGGTCCTGTGCCCACCCCCAGAGTTAATACTAGATCTGCTATGTTAATGTTTGTGTCAGGCTGGTCCTGTGCCCGCCCCCAGAGTTAATACTAGGTCTGCTATGTTAATATGCCAGGCTGGTCCTGTGCCCACCCCCAGAGTTAATACTGGATCTGCTATGGTAATGTTTATGTGTCAGTCTGGTCCTGTGCCCACCCCCAGAGTTAATACTGGATCTGCTATGTCAATGTTAATATGTCAGGCTGCTCCTGTGCCCACCCCCAGAGTTAATACTGGATCTGCTATGTTAATGTGTCAGGCTGGTCCTGTGCCCGCCCCCAGAGTTAATACTGGATCTGCTATGTTAATATGTCAGGCTGGTCCTGTGCCCGTCCCCAGAGTTAATACTGGATCTGCTATGTTAATGTGTCAGGCTGGTCCTGTGCCCACCCCCAGAGTTAATACTGGATCTGCTATGTTAATGTTAATGTGTCAGGCTGGTCCTGTGCCCGCCCCCAGAGTTAATACTGGATCTGCTATGTTAATGTTAATATATCAGGCTGGTCCTGTGCCCACCCCCAGAGTTAATACTGGATCTGCTATGTTTATGTGTCAGGCTGGTCCTGTGCCCGCCCCCAGAGTTAATACTGGATCTGCTATGTTAATGTGTCAGGCTGGTCCTGTGCCCACCCCCAGAGTTAATACTGGATCTGCTATGTTAATGTGTCAGGCTGGGCCTGTGCCCGCCCCCAGAGTTAATACTGGATCTGCTATGTTAATGTGTCAGGCTGGTCCTGTGCCCGCCCCCAGAGTTAATACTGGATCTGCTATGTTAATGTGTCAGGCTGGTCCTGTGCCCACCCCCAGAGTTAATACTGGATCTGCTATGTTAATGTGTCAGGCTGGGCCTGTGCCCGCCCCCAGAGTTAATACTGGATCTGCTATGTTAATGTGTCAGGCTGGTCCTGTGCCCACCCCCAGAGTTAATACTGGATCTGCTATGTTAATGTGTCAGGCTGGTCCTGTGCCCGCCCCCAGAGTTAATACTGGATCTGCTATGTTAATGTGTCAGGCTGGTCCTGTGCCCACCCCCAGAGTTAATACTGGATCTACTTTGTTAATGTGTCAGGCTGGTCCTGTGCCCGCCCCCAGAGTTAATACTGGATCTGCTATGTTTATGTGTCAGGCTGGTCCTGTGCCCGTCCCCAGAGTTAATACTGGATCTGCTATGTTTATGTGTCAGGCTGGTCCTGTGCCCACCCCCAGAGTTAATACTAGATCTGCTATGTTAATGTTTGTGTCAGGCTAGTCCTGTGCCCACCCCCAGAGTTAATTCTGGATCTGCTATGTTAATGTTTGTGTCAGGCTGATCCTGTGCCCGCCCCCAGAGTTAATACTGGATCTGCTATGTTAATATGTCAGGCTGGTCCTGTGCCCACCCCCAGAGTTAATACTGGATCTGCTATTTTAATATGTCAGGCTGGTCCTGTGCCCACCCCCAGAGTTAATACTGGATCTGCTATTTTAATATGTCAGGCTGGTCCTGTGCCCGCCCCCAGAGTTAATACTGGATCTGCTATTTTAATATGTCAGGCTGGTCCTGTGCCCACCCCCAGAGTTAATACTGGATCTGCTATTTTAATATGTCAGGCTGGTCCTGTGCCCGCCCCCAGAGTTAATACTGGATCTGCTATTTTAATATGTCAGGCTGGTCCTGTGCCCGCCCCTACACCGGATGGAGCAGGAGGTGGAGACGTTTCGGCGGCGTGCGATCGCTGACACGCTCCTGACCGTGACCCGGATGGAGAAATCCAGGACGGAATACCGTGGAGCGCTGCTCTGGATGAAGGACGTCTCTCAGGAACTCGACCCGGACACCTGTAAACATCTGGACAAGTTCCGCAAGGTGTGTTACCCTGTGTGTGTGGCCCACCAGGTTCTGTGTGTAGTGTTCACCAGGTACTGTGTGTGTTAACCTGTGTGTATGGCCCACCAGGTGCAGTCCCAGGTCAGAGGTTCGAAGGACCTGTTTGAGAAGCTAAAGAACGATGTGTGTCAGAAGGTTGACATGCTGGGAGCCTCCCGTTGTAACATGCTGTCTCACTCTCTCTGCACATATCAGGTCTGTCTGCCTATCTGTCTGTCTGTCTGCTTGTCTGTCTGTCTCCCTCCCTCTGTTCTACCAGGTCTGTTTGCCTATCTGTCTGTCTGCCTGTCTGTCTGTCTCCCTCCCTCTGCACATACCAGGTCTGTCTGCCTGTCTGTCTGTCTCCCTCCCTCTGCACATACCAGGTCTGCATGTCTGCTTTTCTGTCTGCTTTTCTGTCTGTCTGTGTGTGTTAATACAGTCTCTTTCCAGATCACCCTCCTCCAGTTCTGGGAGAGGACCGCCTGTGTGATGAGTGGGATTCATGAGTCTTTTAAAGGCTTTGTCCCCTACCAGTTCACCACTCTCAAGGTACGTGTGGGACGGGTTGTACGTGCATTACAAGTGTGTGTGTTTGTTTGTTTTGTTTCCATGGCGTTGTAACAATAGATGGTGTGTGTGTGTGTGTAGATGGTGTGTGTGTGTGTAGATGGTGTGTGTGTGTGTAGATGGGGTGTGTATGTTTCACACCTCAGTATGTTGTAACCGTAGATGGGGTGTGTGTGTGTAGATGGGGTATGTGTGTGTGTAGATGGGGTGTGTGTGTGTGTAGATGGGGTGTGTGTGTTTCGCACCTCAGTGTGTTGTAACCGTAGATGGGGTGTGTGTGTGTAGATGGGGTGTGTGTGTGTGTGTAGATGGGGTGTGTGTGTGTGTGTGTGTGTGTAGCTAGGTGTGTGTGTGTGTGTAGATGGGGTGTGTGTGTGTGTGTGTGTGTGTAGATGGGGTGTGTGTGTAGATGGGGTGTGTGTGTGTAGATGGGGTGTGTGTGTGTAGATGGTGTGTGTGTGTGTTGTAACCGTAGATGGGGTGTGTGTTTTGTAACCGTAGATGGGGTGTGTGTTTTGTAACCGTAGATGGGGTGTGTGTGTGTAGATGGGGTGTGTGTGTGTGTTGTAACCGTAGATGGGGGGTGTGTGTGTGTAGATGTGGTGTGTGTGTTTCGCACCTCAGTGTGTTGTAACCGTAGATGGGGTGTGTGTGTGTAGATGGGGTGTGTGTGTGTGTAGATGTGGTGTGTTGTAACCGTAGATGGGGTGTGTGTGTGTAGATGTGGTGTGTGTGTGTGTTGTAACCGTAGATGGGGGGTGTGTGTGTGTAGATGTGGTGTGTTGTAACCGTAGATGGTGTGTGTTGTCAGGACCTCCGGGACCCTCTGGAGCAGCTGACTGATTTAGACCTAACCAACCGGGACCATAACAAAGAGAAGGACATACAGAGTAACAGGTGAGAACATCCTGGTCCCTCTGACATCATCTCCTGTCCTCCACTCCTCTCTCAGGAGATAGAACTGAGTCAGAGTGGATAGCTGTTAGTCCAGAGATAGAACTGAGTCAGGGTGGATAGCTGTTAGTCCAGAGATAGAACTGAGTCAGAGTGGATAGCTGTTAGTCCAGAGATAGAACTGAGTCAGAGTGGATAGCTGTTAGTCCAGGGATAGAACTGAGTCAGAGTGGATAGCTGTTAGTCCAGAGATAGAACTGAGTCATGGTGGATAGCTGTTAGTCCAGAGATAGAACTGAGTCAGAGTGGATAGCTGTTAGTCCAGAGATAGAACTGAGTCATGGTGGATAGCTGTTAGTCCAGAGATAGAACTGAGTCATGGTGGATAGCTGTTAGTCCAGAGATAGAACTGAGTCAGGGTGGATAGCTGTTAGTCCAGAGATAGAACTGAGTCAGAGTGGATAGCTGTTAGTCCAGAGATAGAACTGAGTCATGGTGGATAGCTGTTAGTCCAGAGATAGAACTGAGTCAGAGTGGATAGCTGTTAGTCCAGAGATAGAACTGAGTCAGGGTGGATAGCTGTTAGTCCAGATATAGAATTGAGTCAGGGTGGATAGCTGTTAGTCCAGAGATAGAACTGAGTCATGGTGGATAGCTGTTAGTCCAGAGATAGAACTGAGTCATGGTGGATAGCTGTTAGTCCAGAGATAGAACTGAGTCAGGGTGGATAGCTGTTAGTCCAGAGATAGAACTGAGTCAGGGTGGATAGCTGTTAGTCCAGAGATAGAACTGAGTCAGGGTGGATAGCTGTTAGTCCAGAGATAGAACTGAGTCAGGGTGGATAGCTGTTAGTCCAGAGATAGAACTGAGTCAGGGTGGATAGCTGTTAGTCCAGAGATAGAACTGAGTCATGGTGGATAGCTGTTAGTCCAGAGATAGAACTGAGTCAGGGTGGATAGCTGTTAGTCCAGAGATAGAACTGAGTCAGGGTGGATAGCTGTTAGTCCAGAGATAGAACTGAGTCATGGTGGATAGCTGTTAGTCCAGAGATAGAACTGAGTCAGGGTGGATAGCTGTTAGTCCAGAGATAGAACTTGATGATTGAGTTGGAGGCGTGCGTGGCCACGCAGTCGTGGGTGAACAGGGAGTACAGGAGAGGGCTCAGAACACACCCTTGTGGAGCCCCAGTGTTGAGGATCAGCGGGGTGGAGATGTTATTACCTACTCTCACCACCTGGGGGCGGCCAGTCAGGAAGTCCAGTACCCAGTTGCACAGGGCGGGGTCGAGACCCATGGTCTCAAGCTTGATGACTAGTTTGGAGGGTACTATGGTGTTAAATGCTGAGCTGTAGTCGATGAACAGCATTATCACATAGGTATTCCTCTTGTCCAGATGGGTTAGGGCAGTGTGCAGTGTGGTGGCGATTACATCGTCTGTGGACCTATTAGGGCGGTAAGCAAATTGGAGTGGGTCTAGGGTGTTAGGTAGGGTGGAGGTGATATGGTCCTTGACTAGTCTCTCAAAGCACTTCAGGATGACGGAAGTGAGTGCTACGGGGCGGTAGTCGTTTAGCTCAGTTACCTTAGCTTTATTGGGAACAGGAACAATGGTGGCCCTCTTGAAGCATGAGGGGACAGCAGACTGGGATAAGGATTGATTGAATATGTCCGTAAACACACCAGCCAGCTGGTCTGCGCATCCTCTGAGGACGCGGCTGGGGTGCCGTCTGGGCCTGCAGCCTTAAGGGGGTTAACACGTTTAAATGTTTTACTCACGTCGGCTGCAGTGAAGGAGAGTACTCAGGTTTTGGTAGCGGGCCGTGTCAGTGGCACTGTATTGTCCTCAAAGCGAGCAAAGAAGTTATTTTGTCTGTCTGGGAGCAAGACATCCTGGTCCGCAACGGGGCTGGTTTTATTTTTGTAATCTGTGATTGACTGTAGACCCTGCCACATACTTCTTGTGTCTGAGCCGTTGAATTGCGACCCTACTTTGTCTCTATACTGACTCTTAGCTTGTTTGATTGCCTTGCGGAGGGAATAGCTACACTGTTTGTATTCAGTCATGTTTCCGGTCACCTTGCCCTGGTTAAAAGCAGTGGTTTGCGCTTTCAGTTTCGCGCGAATTCTGCCATCAATCCACGGTTTCTGGTTTGGGAATGTTTTAATAGTTGCTATGGGTACGACATCGCCAATGCACTTTCTAATGAACTCGCTCACCGAATCAGCGTATTCGGCAATGTTGTTGTTGGACGCAATGCGAAATATATCCCAATCAACGTGATCGAAGCAGTCTTGAAGCGTGGAATCAGATTGGTCGGACCAGAGTTGAATAGACCTGAGCGCGGGAGCTTCCTGTTTTAGTTTCTGTCTGTGGGCTGGAGGCAACAAAATGGAGTCGTGGTGAGCTTTTCCGAAAGGAGGGCGGGGAAGGGCCTTATATGCGTCGCGGAAGTTTGAATAACAATGATCCAGGGTTTTACCAGCCCTGGTAGTACAATCGATAGGCTGATAGAATTTAGGGAGTCTTGTTTTCAGATTAGCCTTGTTAAAATCCCCAGCTACAATGAATGTAGCCTCAGTATATGTGGTTTCCAGTATGCATAAAGTCAAATAAAGTTTGTTCAGGGCCATCGATGTGTCTGCTTGGGGACGAATATATACGGCTGTGATTATAATCGAAGAGAATTCTCTTGGTAGATAATGTGGTCGACATTTGATTGTGACGAAATCTAAGTCAGGTGAACAGAATGACTTGAGTTCCTGTATGTTGTTATGGTCACACCACGTCTCGTTAATCATAAGGCGTACCTCCCTGCCCCTCTTCTTACCAGAAAGATGCTTGTTTCTGTCGGCGCAATGCGTGAAGAAACCAGCTGGCCGTACCGACTCCGATAGCGTCTCTCGAGTGAGCCGTGTTTCCGTGAAGCAAAGAACGTTACAGTCTCTGATGTCTCTCTGGAATGTGTGGGAGCAAATAAAACACATAGACAAACACATAGATGTATAGGATAGCTGAACACTAAAAACAGACCACACGAAGGGAAGGCGACACATAGGCGCCTAGGGCAACTGGACACACTAAAGATGGAGACACATAGTCTGCTGATCTTAAATAACCACATGAAGAGAAGGAGACACATAGGCGCCTAGGACAGCTGGACATACCAAGGTCAGAGGGATATACAAAGGAGGGGGTCAGCCAAATGACCAACTGATGGACTATAGAAATAGGCCACATATATTTAGGACATGGAGATGCTGAAGGAATGTCAGAAGAGACACATAGTCTACAAATCCTAATAAGGACAGACATACCAAAGAACACACCAGGCTGAACGTAAGGGGGCCCATAGCATAAGATAGGCATGTATTATTTTTGGGACATGAAGAGGTCCTGTCACCATTATAACTTGACTGAAAGCAGATATGGGCGTTATCGAGCTGAACAAGCAGGATGTACAGATTGGGATATAATGGTGGCAGATGGACTGAGGGAAGTAACTTCATTTGCATGTGGGATGGACTCATATGTTGTATGTGTATAAATCAGAGCCAGTACTCTGAAAAAGGTGTATGTTCCGCGGACCATCCCGGCTTGCGATACTCTTGTATTAAAAGCCTATTGAATTCACAGAGTTCTTGTAAGCGTTATATTTGAACCGATTTTCCACGACAAATGCTACCCTTGCTCGGATTTCATCAACCTTGTTGTCAAGAGACTGGACATTGGCGAGTAGTATGCTAGGGAGTGGTGCGCGATGTGCCCGTCTACGGAGCCTGACCAGAAGAACGCTTTGTTTGCCTCTTTTACAACGTCGTTGTTTTGGGTCACCGGCTGGGATCCGATCCATTGTCCTGGATGGTGGGCAAAACACAGGATCCGATCCATTGTCCTGGGTGGTGGGCAAAACACAGGATCCGATCCATTGTCCTGGGTGGTGGGCAAAACACAGGATCCGCTTCGGGAAAGTCATATTCCTGGTCGTAATGATGGTGAGTTGACGTTGCTCTTATATTCAGTAGTTCCTCCCGACTGTATTTAATGAAACCTAAGATTACTTGGGGTACCAATGTAAGAAATAACACGTAAAAAAACTAAATGCTGCATAGTTTCCTAGGAACGCGAAGCGAGGCGGCCATCTCTGTCGGCGCCGGAATCAAACCTATTTGTGACGCGCTGCAAATCCGGCCTCTCCCATCTCCTCATTGGTGCTTAGCAGCATATACCCACTTGCCATCTCCTCATTGGTGTTTAGCAGCATATACCCACGGGGGTGATTGAAAGATGAAGTCTCCAGTCGTTGTAGCAATAAAGTTGGTTGCCAACCGCCATATAAAGTCCAAAGAAGTAAAAAATAAGCCTGAGGAAGGAGGAGAGATGATGAGAAAGGAACTCAGTTGACCTTTTTATCTGTGGATTAATTGTCGGGTAGAGGACCTTGTGCATTTAAGGTAAAATAACAACCCAATGTTTATATCCCAGGACAAATGAGCTAGCAACAGCTATCTATTTAGCTAAATTGCCATACATCTTTAATGGTTTTCGACCTGTCCCCAAATTAATATAATTGTCTCAGAGTTTGTTTTGATATTCCAACCTGCGTGTCCTGATGGCGTCTGGTTTGGTCAGCATGTAAGGCCACTCTGGTTGAATTGTATTTTTTAGAAATCAATTTTCATTCAGATGTTTTAACATTAACCACATCATGATTGAGATACAAAATATATATATTTGTTTTTAAATATTGGTTAATTTTGGGGGGTGATTTTGGAAATTCTCCCGCAACCTCATTTTCATGTCAGGCGACCTTCATATGGGGTCACGACCCCTAGTTTGGGAACCACGGGTATTAAACAAAACCTGTGTGTCCATGTATGCTGATGATTCAACTATATACGTGTCAGTAACCACAGCTAATGAAGTCACTGAAACCCTTAACAAGGAGTTGCAGTCTGTTTTGGAATGTGTGGCCAGTAATAAACTGGTCCTGAACGTCTCTAAAACTATACTGAACAAAAATAAAAATGCAACAGGTTAAGGGTTCGTCCCATGTTTCAGGAGCTGAAATAAAAGATCCCAGAAATGTTCCATATGCACAGAAAGCTTATTTCTCTCATTTTGTGCACAAGTTTGTTTACATTGTTGTTAGTGAGTATTTGTCCTTTGCCAAGATAACCCATCCACCTGACAGGTGTGGTATATCAATAAGCTGATTAAAACAGCATGAGGTGCACCTTGTGCTGGGGACAATAAAAGGCCACTCTAAAATGTACAGTTTAGTCACAAAACACAATGCCACAGATGTCTCAAGTTTTTAGGGAGCGTGCAATTGGCATGTTGATTTCAGGAATGTCCACTAGAGCTGTTGCTAGATCATTTAATTTGCATTTCTCTACTCTTTGCCGCCTCCAACGTCGTTTTGGAGAATTTGGCAGTACATCCAATCGGCCTCACAACTGCAGACCACGTGTAACCATGCCCTCATAGCAAATCCTGCAGGCTCCAGTTTTGTCTTATCTTGATTATTGTCGAGTCATGTGGTCAAGTGCGTCAAAGAAAGACCTAGTTAAGCTGCAGCTGGCCCAGAATAGAGCGGCACAACTTGCTCTTCATTGTAATCAGAGGGCTGATATTAATATAAGAAACTAAATTGTTTGCAAAATCAACTTACACACAGCTCTAGGGTGGCATTGTCTAGGGTTGCATTGACTAGGGTTGCATTGACTAGGGTTGCAATGACTAGGGTTGCACTGACTAGGGTTGCACTGACTAGGGTGGCATTGACTAGGGTGGCACTGACTAGGATGGCACTGACTAGGGTGGCACTGACTAGGGTGGCACTGACTAGGGTGGCATTGACTAGGGTTGCACTTACACACAGCTCTAGTGTTACACACAGCTCTAGGGTTACACACAGCTCTAGGGTTACACACAGCTCTAGGGTTGCACTGACTAGGGTTACACACAGCTCTAGGGTTACTCACAGCTCTAGGGTTGCACTGACTAGGGTTACACACAGCTCTAGGGTTACACACAGCTCTAGGGTTACACACAGCTCTAGGGTTACACACAGCTCTAGGGTTACACACAGCTCTAGGGTTACTCACAGCTCTAGGGTTACACACAGCTCTAGGGTTACTCACAGCTCTAGGGTTACACACAGCTCTAGGGTTACTCACAGCTCTAGGGTTGCACTGACTAGGGTTACACACAGCTCTAGGGTTACACACAGCTCTAGGGTTACTCACAGCTCTAGGGTTACACACAGCTCTAGGGTTACACACAGCTCTAGGGTTACACACAGCTCTAGGGTTACACACAGCTCTAGGGTTACTCACAGCTCTAGGGTTACACACAGCTCTAGGGTTACTCACAGCTCTAGGGTTACACACAGCTCTAGGGTTACACACAGCTCTAGGGTTACTCACAGCTCTAGGGTTGCACTGACTAGGGTTACACACAGCTCTAGGGTTACACACAGCTCTAGGGTTACACACAGCTCTAGGGTTACTCACAGCTCTAGGGTTACACACAGCTCTAGGGTTACACACAGCTCTAGGGTTACACACAGCCTTAGGGTTACACACAGCTCTAGGGTTACACACAGCTCTAGGGTTGCACAAAGCTCTAGGGTTGCACACAGCTCTAGGGTTGCACACAGCTCTAGGGTTACACACAGCTCTAGGGTTACACACAGCTCTAGGGTTACTCACAGCTCTAGGGTTACACACAGCTCTAGGGTTACACACAGCTCTAGGGTTACTCACAGCTCTAGGGTTACTCACAGCTCTAGGGTTACACACAGCTCTAGGGTTACTCACAGCTCTAGGGTTACACACAGCTCTAGGGTTACTCACAGCTCTAGGGTTACACACAGCTCTAGGGTTACACACAGCTCTAGGGTTACTCACAGCTCTAGGGTTGCACTGACTAGGGTTACACACAGCTCTAGGGTTACACACAGCTCTAGGGTTACACACAGCTCTAGGGTTACTCACAGCTCTAGGGTTACACACAGCTCTAGGGTTACACACAGCTCTAGGGTTACACACAGCCTTAGGGTTACACACAGCTCTAGGGTTACACACAGCTCTAGGGTTGCACAAAGCTCTAGGGTTGCACACAGCTCTAGGGTTACACACAGCTCTAGGGTTACACACAGCTCTAGGGTTACTCACAGCTCTAGGGTTACACACAGCTCTAGGGTTACACACAGCTCTAGGGTTACTCACAGCTCTAGGGTTACTCACAGCTCTAGGGTTACACACAGCTCTAGGGTTACTCACAGCTCTAGGGTTACACACAGCTCTAGGGTTACTCACAGCTCTAGGGTTACACACAGCTCTAGGGTTACACACAGCTCTAGGGTTACACACAGCTCTAGGGTTACTCACAGCTCTAGGGTTACACACAGCTCTAGGGTTACACACATCTCTAGGGTTACACACAGCTCTAGGGTTACAAACAGCTCTAGGGTTACACACAGCCTTAGGGTTACACACAGCTCTAGGGTTACACACAGCTCTAGGGTTGCACACAGCTCTAGGGTTGCACACAGCTCTAGGGTTACACACAGCTCTAGGGTTACACACAGCTCTAGGGTTACACACAGCTCTAGGGTTACTCACAGCTCTAGGGTTACACACAGCTCTAGGGTTACACACAGCTCTAGGGTTACTCACAGCTCTAGGGTTACTCACAGCTCTAGGTTTACACACAGCTCTAGGGTTACACACAGCTCTAGGGTTACACACAGCTCTAGGGTTACACACAGCTCTAGGGTTGCACACAGCTCTAGAGTTGCACACAGCTCTAGGGTTGCACACAGCTCTAGGGTTACTCACAGCTCTAGGGTTACTCACAGCTCTAGGGTTACACACAGCTCTAGGGTTACACACAGCTCTAGGGTTACACACAGCTCTAGGGTTACTCACAGCTCTAGGGTTGCACATTTTGGGGAATATTCAGAGGTGGAAATATTCCAAGGAATAAATGGGAATTAACAGAAATATATGCACATTTATATTAATACTATTTAAATGTAGATGCTTTTTGCATTCGATATATTTACCATATCATATGGAGACAGACACAAAGACCTTATCATTAGGAGACATAATTGCAAAATATGAAATCCTTCCAATAGAAATACTTAAAAAAAACATTTGTTACGAATTTAAATGTAATTAAATGAGTTGACTCTTCAGATGGGATGATTTCACTGAACAACAAAATAAAGGGAATATTGAATGATCCCCAATGATCCATCACATCTCCCAAAAACGTTTTCAACATACATCTGTAAAATAATAGTCTAGGAACTAAAGCGTTGGTTGTCTTCCTCTCAGGCTTCCATGTCTTCTCCCTGGACCTCCTCAATGTCCACCTCTTGAACATCAGACTCTGAGGCCTCATCTTCACTGTCACTTTCCAACCTTGTCGAGGATGGCTAGTTGTCAGGCTCTAATAGCATGAAATTTGCCCGGCTGGCCACCAATTTTTCAACACTTGTATTGGTCAGCCTGTTGAGTGCTTTGGTGTGTGTGTTCCCAAACAAGGACCAGTTGTGCTCTGAGGCAGCTGATGTTGGTGGGATTTGGAGGATGATGGAGGCAACAGGGGAAAGAGCCTCAGATCCACAAAGTCCCTTCCACCAGGTGGCTGATGAGATATGTTGGCGCGACTGCCATATTGCGTCTCCATCCCAAAGCCCTTGCTTGGAAGTGTACTTCGCCAGACTGCCAAGAACCTTGCCCTCATCCAGGCCAAGGTGGCGAGACACGGTAGTGATGACGCCATAGGCCTGGTTGATCTCTGCACCAGACAGGATGCTCTTGCCAGCATACTTGGGGTCCAACATGTACGCTGCGGCGTGTTTGGGCTTCAGGCAGAAGTCTTCACGCTTTTTGATGTATTTCAGAACTGCAGTTTCCTCTGATTGGAGCAACAGTGAAGTGGGCAGGGCAGTACGGATTTATTCTCTTACATCTGCAAGCAGGATGGCAATGCCTCCCTCAATCTGTGCAATGGCTACTGCTATAGGTTTCAGGAGTTTCAGGCTGCTTACCACTCTCTCCCAAAATACATCATCCAGGAGGATCCTCTTGATGGGGCTGTCCATATCGGCAGACTGGGATATGGCCATTTCTTGGAGAGACTACTTCCCCTCCAGGAGACTGTCAAACATGATGACAACACCATCCCAACGGGTGTTGCTGGGCAGCTTCAATGTGGTGCTCTTATTCTTCTCACTTTGCTTGGTGAGGTAGATTGCTGCTATAACTTGATGATCCTTCACATACCTAACCATTTCATTGGCTCTCTTGCAGAGTGTTTCCATTGTTTTTAGTGTCATGATGTCTTGGGGAGCAGATTCAATGCATGAACAGTACAGCGAATGGGTGTGATGTGAGGGTAAGACTCCACTTTAGATCGAGCAGCCTTCATGTTTGCAGCATTGTCTGTCACCAGTGCAAATACCTTCTGTGGTCCAAGGTCATTGATGACTGCCTTCAGCTCATCTGCAATGTAGAGACCGGTGTGTCTGTTGTCCCTTGTGTCTGTGCTCTTGTAGAATACTGGTTGAGGGTGGAGATGATGTAGTTAAATTATTCCTTGTCCACGAACATTCGCCCACCAATCAGAGATGATTGTAATAGTCTGTTTTCCCTATGATTTGCTTGACCTTCACTTGAACTCTGTTGAACTCTGCATCCAGCAAATTAGTAGATAATGCATGTCTGGTTGGAGGGGTGTGTGCTGGGAGAAGAACACTCAGAAATGTCTTCCAATACACATTGCCTGTGAGCACCAGAGGTGAACCATACACAGCTCGAGCAAGACATTCATCAACATTTCTCTGACTACGTTCCTCCATTGAGTCAAAAACACTTCGGATTCCAGGAGGACCATGAGCTGTTTCTATCGATAAGGTGTCTGATTCATCCTTTACACCTCGAACAGAAGTAGAGGGACTTTTGTCAGAGGTTGCTTGTTGTGAGCGCTGAGGGAACTTTATGCACTTGGCCAGATGACTGCATCTTTGTTGCATTCTTCACATATGATTTGGCACATTATTTGCAAATGTACACAGCTTTTCCTTCTACATTTGCTGCAGGGAAATGTCTCCACTCATCAGATAGTGCCTGTGGCATTTTCCTGTAAAGATTAGAAAAAATAGTTTAAAAAAAAACAAATACAATTCCATGTGCAGATAAATAGTTAAGCAGTTAGATTAAACAACTCCTTTGTAAGATACAAACATGTATGGAAACAGGTGCATTAACACTCCTCAGTTAGCAGGCTCAAGCAAAATCAGATATGTCATATAAAATATATTCACCTCACCCAGTATTGTAATCAAAACTTACCAGAAAGCATGTAGTCCTTGGCTCAGACGGTGTAGTAGTGTGGGTTCATTAGCATCTCATTAGTGTGTAAGATCTTGAGGATCAGCTGTACATGTGATGGAAAAATGCACTTTGCATGCAGAGGGTTGCAATTCCATTGAATTGGGGATAGTTTAACCAAAATATGTTAGAAGGTTCACTGTTAGCTAAGCTGTTACTTTTTTGATGAAGTTAAGCAAAATTCCCCAAATTCCGGGGATGAACTTCCCATGGAAAACTTCCATAAAAATTCAGGATATTTACCAGAACGTTCTGACCCTTTCCAACCCTAGCTCTGACATACACACTTACCCCACCAGACATACCACCAGGGGTCTTTTCACAGTCCCCAAATCCAGAACAATCTCTCCCCTATTTAACCTAGATATTTTATGTATGTAGGCTGTGTGTGCTGTTTATACATTTACAAAAAATATAAACACAACATGATTTTACTGAGGTACAGTCAATGTAAATAAATCCATTAGGCCCTAATCTATGGATTTCACATGACTGGGAATACAGACATGCATCTGTGGGTCACAGATGGGGGTTTTTAAAGTAGGGGTATGGATCAGAAAACCAGTCAGTATCTGGTGTGACCACCATTTGCCTCATGCAGCGCGACATCTCCTTCTCATAGAGTTGATCCGGCTGTTGATTCTGGCCTGTGGAATGTTGTCCCACTCCTCTTCAATGGCTGTGCGAAGTTGCTGGATATTGGCGGGAACTGTAACATTCTGTCGTTCACGTCTATCCAGAGCATCCCCAACATGCTCAATGGATGACATGTCTGGTGAGTTTGCAGGCCATGGAATAACTGGGACATTTTCAGCTTCCAGGAAGTGTACAGATCCTTGCTACATGGGGCCGTGTATTATCATGCTGAAACATGAGGTGATGGTGGCGGAGGAATGGCAAGACAATGGGACTCAGGATCTTGTCACGGTATCTCTGTGCATTCAAATTGCCACTGATAAAATTCAATTGTGTTCATGTCCGTAGCTTATGCCGGCCAAAACCATAACCCCAAGTTCTCTGAAACAATGTTGAAAAACATTTATGGTAGAGAAATGAACATTCAATCAGTGGACATTCCTGCAGTCAGCATGTCAATTGCACACTCCCTAAAAAATGTTGACATCTGTGGCATTGTGTTGTGTGAAAAAAACGCACATTTCAGAGTGGCCTTGTATGGTCCCCAGCACATGTAGCATCTGTGTAATGATCAGGCTTTTTAATCAGCTTCTTGATATTCCACACCTGTCAGGTGGATTATCTTGGCAAAGGAGAAATGTTCACAATCAGGGATGTCAACGAATTTGTGCATAAAATTGGACAGAAAGCTTTTTGTGCTTATGGAAAATTTGCGGGATCTTTTATTTCAGCTCATGAAACATGGGGCCAATTTATTTTTGTTCAGTATTTTTTTGTTCAGTGTAGTTCTGTCCTTGAGCTCTTCTTGTTTATTAATGTTCTTATGTCATGTTTTGTGTGGACCCCAGGAAGAGTAGCTGCTGCTTTCACAACAGCTAATGGGGATCCTAATAAAATAACCAAAATATCCTTTCTCTCCTCTCAGTCTGGTCTCTCTGGATGAAGAGAAGCCATCAGAATCAGCCTCTGGTACGTACTGACCCCTACTGACCCCTACTGACCCCGACTGGGTTAGTTATGCTATAACATTACATTATATACTGACCCCTACTGACCCCTACTGACCCCAACTGACACCTACTGGGTTAGTTATGCTATAACATTACATTATATACTGACCCCTACTGGGTTAGTTATGCTATAACATTACATTATATACTGACCCCTACTGGGTTATATATACTATAACATTACATTATATACTGACCATTACTGACACCTACTGACCCCTACTGACCCCTACTGGGTTAGTTATGCTATAACATTACATTATATACTGACCCCTACTGGGCTAGATATACTATAACATTACATTATATACTGACCATTACTGACACCTACTGACCCCTACTGACCCCTACTGGGTTAGTTATGCTATAACATTACATTATATACTGACCCCTACTGGATTAGATATACTATAACATTACATTATATACTGACCCCTACTTGGTTAGATATACTATAACATTACATTATATACTGACCCCTACTTGGTTAGATATACTATAACATTACATTATATACTGACCCCTACTGGATTAGATATACTATAACATTACATTATATACTGACCCCTACTGACCCCTACTGGGTTATCTATACTATAACATTACATTATATACTGACCCCTACTGGGTTAGTTATGCTATAACATTACATTATATACTGACCCCTACTTGGTTAGATATACTATAACATTACATTATATACTGACCCCTACTGGGTTATCTATACTATAACATTACATTATATACTGACCCCTACTGACCCCTACTGGGTTATCTATACTATAACATTACATTATATACTGACCCCTACTGGGTTAGTTATGCTATAACATTACATTATATACTGACCCCTACTGACCCCTACTGGGTTATATATACTATAACATTACATTATATACTGACCCCTACTGACCCCTACTGGGTTATCTATACTATAACATTACATTATATACTGACCCCTACTGACCCCTACTGGGTTATCTATACTATAACATTACATTGTATACTGACCCCTACTGGGCTAGATATGCTATAACATTACATTATATACTGACCCCTACTGACCCCTACTGACCCCTACTGACCCCTACTGACCCCTACTGACCCCTACTGGGTTATCTATACTATAACATTACATTGTATACTGACCTCTACTGGGCTAGATATACTATAACATTACATTATATACTGACCCCTACTGGGCTAGATATGCTATAACATTACATTGTATACTGACCCCTACTGGGTTAGTTATGCTATAACATTACATTATATACTGACCCCTACTGGGCTAGATATACTATAACATTACATTATATACTGACCCCTACTGACCCCTACTGACCCCAACTGACACCTACTGGGTTAGTTATGCTATAACATTACATTATATACTGACCCCTACTGGGTTAGTTATGCTATAACATTACATTATATACTGACCTCTACTGGGCTAGATATACTATAACATTACATTATATACTGACCCCTACTGACCCCTACTGACCCCAACTGACACCTACTGGGTTAGTTATGCTATAACATTACATTATATACTGACCCCTACTGGGTTAGTTATGCTATAACATTACATTATATACTGACCCCTACTGGGCTAGATATGCTATAACATTACATTATATACTGACCTCTACTGGGCTAGATATACTATAACATTACATTATATACTGACCCCTACTGACCCCTACTGGGTTAGTTATGCTATAACATTACATTATATACTGACCCCTACTGACCCCTACAGGGTTATCTATACTATAACATTACATTATATACTGACCCCTACTGGGTTATCTATACTATAACATTACATTATATACTGACCCCTACTGACCCCTACTGGGTTATCTATACTATAACATTACATTATATACTGACCCCTACTGGGTTATATATACTATAACATTACATTATATACTGACCCCTACTGACCCCTACAGGGTTATCTATACTATAACATTACATTATATACTGACCCCTACTGGGTTATCTATACTATAACATTACATTATATACTGACCCCTACTGACCCCTACTGGGTTATATATACTATAACATTACATTATATACTGACCCCTACTGACCCCTACTGGGTTATCTATACTATAACATTACATTATATACTGACCCCTACTGACCCCTACTGGGTTATCTATACTATAACATTACATTATATACTGACCCCTACTGGGCTAGATATACTATAACATTACATTATATACTGACCCCTACTGGGTTAGTTATGCTATAACATTACATTATATACTGACCCCTACTGACCCCTACTGGGTTAGTTATGCTATAACATTACATTATATACTGACCCCTACTGACCCCTACTGGGTTATCTATACTATAACATTACATTATATACTGACCCCTACTGACCCCTACTGACACCTACTGGGTTATATATACTATAACATTACATTATATACTGACCCCTACTGACCCCTACTGACCCCTACTGGGTTATATATACTATAACATTACATTATATACTGACCCCTACTGACCCCTACTGACACCTACTGGGTTAGTTATGCTATAACATTACATTATATACTGACCCCTACTGGGTTAGTTATGCTATAACATTACATTATATACTGACCTCTACTGGGCTAGATATACTATAACATTACATTATATACTGACCCCTACTGACCCCTACTGGGTTATCTATACTATAACATTACATTATATACTGACCCCTACTGACCTCTACTGGGCTAGATATACTATAACATTACATTATATACTGACCCCTACTGGGTTATCTATACTATAACATTACATTATATACTGACCCCTACTGACCCCTACTGGGTTATATATACTATAACATTACATTATATACTGACCCCTACTGACCCCTACTGGGTTATCTATACTATAACATTACATTATATACTGACCCCTACTGGGCTAGATATACTATAACATTACATTATACACTGACCCCTACTCAAATCAAATCAAATGTATTTATAAAGCCCTTCGTACATCAGCTGATATCTCAAAGTGCTGTACAGAAACCCAGCCTAAAACCCCAAACAGCAAGCAATGCAGGTGTAGAAGCACGGTGGCTAGGAAAAACTCCCTAGAAAGGCCAAAACCTAGGAAGAAACCTAGAGAGGAACCAGGCTATGTGGGGTGGCCAGTCCTCTTCTGCCTGTGCCGGGTGGAGATTATAACAGAACATGGCCAAGATGTTCAAATGTTCATAAGTGACCAGCATGGTCCAATAATAATAAGGCAGAACAGTTGAAACTGGAGCAGCAGCACGGCCAGGTGGACTGGGGACAGCAAGGAGTCATCATGTCAGGTAGTCCTGAGGCATGGTCCTAGGGCTCAGGTCCTCCGAGAGAGAGAGAAAGAAAGAGAGAAAGAGAGAATTAGAGACTGTCTGTGTGAAGCGTGTCTGTCTATCTCTCTGTCTGTCTGCCTGTGTGGAGCGTGTCTGTCTGTCTGTCTGTCTGTCTGTCTGCCTGTGTGGAGCGTGTCTGTCTGTCTGTCTGCCTGTGTGGAGAGTGTCTGTCTGCCTGTCTGTCTGCGTGGAGCGTGTCTGTCTGTGTGGAGCGTGTCTGTCTGTGTGGAGCGTGTCTGTCTGCCTGTCTGTCTGCGTGGAGCGTGTCTGTCTGTCTGCGTGGAGCGTGTCTGTCTGTCTGTGTGGAGCGTGTCTGTCTGCCTGTCTGTCTGCGTGGAGCGTGTCTGTCTGTCTGTGTGGAGCCTGTCTGTCTGCCTGTCTGTCTGCGTGGAGCGTGTCTGTCTGTCTGTGTGGAGCATGTTTGTCTGTCTGTCTGCCTGTCTGTCTGTGTGGAGCGTGTCTGTCTGCCTGTGTGGAGCGTGTCTGTCTGCCTGTCTGCCTGTGTGGAGCGTGTCTGTCTGTCTGTGTGGAGCGTGTCTGTCTGTCTGTGTGGAGCGTGTTTGTCTGTCTGTCTGTCTGTCTGTGTGGAGCGTGTCTGTCTGTCTGTGTGGAGCGTGTTTTTCTGTCTGTCTGTCTGTCTGTCTGTCTGCGTGGAGCGTGTTTGTCTGCCTGTGTGGAGCGTGTCTGTCTGTCTGCAGCGTGTCTGTCTGTCTGTCTGTGTGGAGCGTGTCTGTCTGTCTGTCTGTCTGTGTGGAGCGTGTTTGTTTGTCCTGTCTGTCTGTCTGTCTGTCTGCATGGAGCGTGTTTGTCTGTCTGTCTGTCTGTCTGTCTGTCTGTCTGTCTGCATGGAGCGTGTTTGTCCTGTCTGTCTGTCTGCATGGAGCGTGTTTGTTTGTCTGTCTGTCTGTCTGTCTGCATGGAGCGTGTTTGTCTGTCTGTCTGTCTGCATGGAGCGTGTTTGTCTGTCTGTCTGTCTGTCTGTCTGTCTGTCTGTCTGTCTGCATGGAGCGTGTTTGTCTATCACTCCATGTGTAGTCAGTTGATGTCATAACCGTCTTGTGGGTTGACATAAATATTTCCCCAAAACCTTCTCAATTAAATGTTAACTATAAAGTAGTTTTACCTGGCAGAAGTATATCATGAGGACGTATATCATGAGGACGTATATCATGAGGACGTATATCATGAGGACGTATATCATGAGGACGTAGATCATGAGGACGTAGATCATGAGGACGTAGATCATGAGGACGTAGATCATGAGGACGTAGATCATGAGGACGTAGATCATGAGGACGTAGATCATGAGGACGTAGATCATGAGGACGTATATCACGAGGAAGTAGATCACGAGGAAGTAGATCACGAGGAAGTATATCATTTGTATCTATTATTTGTTATTTCCAAACTTTTCCATGAAATGAGCAGCAGCAGTACAGAACCATCACCAGACCGGCACATTAGATGGAACATCCCTCACTGACCAGATAAGCAATTAAAGGGCCAGATGCGCAATTAAAGGGCCAGATGCACAATTAAAGGGGAATTACACAAAAGGTCTTCCAGACCTAAAGTAATTGTGTTCTGTGATTTCAGCATGGACTCAGAACATCCCATTTTGTTGAACAACTGTAATTTTGAGAGTGAAAATCTAAAACATCTAAAACCAGGAAAAATAAAACTGAAAAAAATGAATTTGGGAAAATATATATGACATATTTTATAGGGCCCTAACTCCTAACCCTACCTCTAACCCCTGACCTCTAACCCCTAACCCCTAACCTCTAACCCCTACCCCTAACCCTACCTCTAACCCTACCTCTAACCCCTAACCTCTAACCCCTGACCTCTAACCCCTACCCCTAACCCTACCTCTAACCCCTAACCCCTAACCTCTAACCCCTACCCCTAACCCTACCTCTAACCCCTAACCTCTAACCCCTAACCCTACCGCTAACCCCTAACCTCTAACCCCTAACCTCTAACCCCTACCCCTACCCCCTAACCCCTACTCCTAACCCTACCTCTAACCCCTGACCTCTAACCCCTACCCCTAACCCTACCTCTAACCCTACCTCTAACCCCTGACCTCTAACCCCTACCCCTAACCCTACCTCTAACCCTACCTCTAACCCCTACCCCTAACCCCTAATCTTACCCCTACCTCTAACCCCTGACCTCTAACCCCTAACCTCTAACCCCTACTCCTAACCCTACCTCTAACCCCTAACCTCTAACCCCTACCCCTAACCCTACCTCTAACCCCTAACCTCTAACCCCTAACCTCTAACCCCTACCCCTACCCCCTAACCCCTACTCCTAACCCTACCTCTAACCCCTGACCTCTAACCCCTAACCCTACCTCTAACCCTACCTCTAACACCTGACCTCTAACCCCTACCCCTAACCCTACCTCTAACCCTACCTCTAACCCCTACTCCTAACCCCTAATCTTACCCCTACCTCTAACCCCTAACCTCTAACCCCTAACCTCTAACCCCTAACCTCTAACCCCTACCCCTAACCCCTAACTCCTAACCCTACCTCTAACCCCTAACCTCTAACCCCTACCCCTAACCCCTAACTCCTAACCCTACCTCTAACCCCTACTCCTAACCCTACCTCTAACCCCTGACCTCTAACCCCTAACCTCTAACTCCTAACCCTACCTCTAACCCCTAACCTCTAACCCCTACCCCTAACCCCTAACTCCTAACCCTACCTCTAACCCCTAACCTCTAACCCCTAATCTTACCCCTACCTCTAACCCCTAACCTCTAACCCCTAATCTTACCCCTACCTCTAACCCCTAACCTCTAACCTCTACCCCTAACCCTACCCCTAACCCCTAACCTCTAACCCCGACCCCTAACCCTACCTCTAACCCTACCTCTAACCCCTAACCTCTAACCCCTACCCCTAACCCTACCCCTAACCCTACCTCTAACCCCTGACCTCTAACCCCTACCCCTAACCCTACCTCTAACCCTACCTCTAACCCCTACCCCTAACCCTACCTCTAACCCCTAACCTCTAACCCCTAATCTTACCCCTAACCCTACCGCTAACCCCTAACCTCTAACCCCTAACCTCTAACTCCTAACCCTACCTCTAACCTCTAACCCCTAACCTCTAACCCCTAATCCTACCCCTACCTCTAACCCCTGACCTCTAACCCCTACCCCTAACCCTACCTCTAACCCCTAACCTCTAACCCCTAACCCTACCTCTAACCCCTGACCTCTAACCCCTAACCTCTAACCCCTACCCCTAACCCTACCTATAACCCCTAACCTCTAACCCCTAATCTTACCCCTAACCCTACCTCTAACCCCTAACCTCTAACCCCTAATCTTACCCCTAACCCTACCTCTAACCCCTAACCTCTAACCCCTAACCTCTAACTCCTAACCCTACCTCTAACCTCTAACCTCTAACCCCTAACCTCTAACCCCTAATCCTACCCCTACCTCTAACCCCTGACCTCTAACCCCTACCCCTAACCCTACCTCTAACCCCTGACCTCTAACCCCTAACCTCTAACCCCTACCCCTACCTCTAACCCCTAACCTCTAACCCCTACCCCTAACCCTACCTCTAACCCCTGACCTCTAACCCCTAATCTTACCCCTAACCCTACCTCTAACCCCTGACCTCTAACCTCTAACCCCTAACCTCTAACCCCTACCCCTAACCCTACCTCTAACCCCTGACCTCTAACCCCTAACCCCTACTCCTAACCCTACCTCTAACCCCTAACCTCTAACCCCTACCCCTAACCCTACCTCTAACCCCTGACCTCTAACCCCTAACCTCTAACCCCTAACCCTAATATACATTATTTTACCAGAAAACATAGTGTACTACTTCCTCTAGTACACTAAGGACCAGGGAAGCGTTGACAACATAGTGTCCTACTTCCTCTAGTACACTAAGGACCAGGGTAAGAGTTGACAACACCGTGTCCTACTTCCTTTAGTACACTAAGGATCAGGGAAGAGTTGACAACATAGTGTCCTACTTCCTCTAGTACACTAAGGACCAGGGAAGAGTTGACAACACAGTGCACTACTTCCTCTCTAAGGACCAGGGAAGAGTTGACAACATAGTGTCCTACTTCCTCTCTAAGGACCAGGGAAGAGTTGACAACATAGTGTCCTACTTCCTCTATTACACTAAGGACCAGTAAAGAGTTGACAACATAGTGTCCTACTTCCTCTAGTACACTAAGGATCAGGGAAGAGTTGACAACATAGTACACTACTTCCTCTAGTACACTAAGGACCAAGGAAGAGTTGACAACATAGTGTCCTACTTCCTCTAGTACACTAAGGACCAGGGAAGAGTTGACACCATAGTGTCCTACTTCCTCTCTAAGGACCAGGGAAGAGTTGACAACATAGTGTCCTACTTCCTCTATTACACTAAGGACCAGTAAAGAGTTGACAACATAGTGTCCTACTTCCTCTAGTACACTAAGGATCAGGGAAGAGTTGACAACATAGTACACTACTTCCTCTAGTACACTAAGGACCAAGGAAGAGTTGACAACATAGTGTCCTACTTCCTCTAGTACACTAAGGATCAGGGAAGAGTTGACAACATAGTACACTACTTCCTCTAGTACACTAAGGACCAGGGAAGAGTTGACAACATAGTGTCCTACTTCCTCTAGTACACTAAGGACCAGGGAAGAGTTGACAACATAGTGTCCTACTTCCTCTCTAAGGACCAGGGAAGAGTTGACAACATAGTGCCCTACTTCCTCTAGTACACTAAAGACCAGTGAAGAGTTGACAACATAGTGTCCTACTTCCTCTAGTACACTAAGGACCAGTGAAGAGTTGACAACATAGTGTCCTACTTCCTCTAGTACACTAAGGATCAGGGAAGAGTTGACAACATAGTACACTACTTCCTCTAGTACACTAAGGACCAGGGAAGAGTTGACAACATAGTGTCCTACTTCCTCTAGTACACTAAGGACCAGGGAAGATTTGACAACATAGTGTCCTACTTCCTCTCTAAGGACCAGGGAAGAGTTGACAACATAGTGCCCTACTTCCTCTCTAAGGACCAGGGAAGAGTTGACAACATAGTGCCCTACTTCCTCTCTAAGGACCAGGGAAGAGTTGACAACATAGTGTCCTACTTCCTCTCTAAGGACCAGGGGAAGAGTTGACAACATAGTGCCCTACTTCCTCTCTAAGGACCAGGGGAAGAGTTGACAACATAGTGTCCTACTTCCTCTCTAAGGACCAGGGAAGAGTTGACAACATAGTGTCCTACTTCCTCTCTAAGGACCAGGGGAAGAGTTGACAACATAGTGCCCTACTTCCTCTCTAAGGACCAGGGAAGAGTTGACAACATAGTGCCCTACTTCCTCTCTAAGGACCAGGGAAGAGTTGACAACATAGTGTCCTACTTCCTCTCTAAGGACCAGGGGAAGAGTTGACAACATAGTGCCCTACTTCCTCTCTAAGGACCAGGGAAGAGTTGACAACATAGTGCCCTACTTCCTCTCTAAGGACCAGGGAAGAGTTGACAACATAGTGTCCTACTTCCTCTAGTACACTAAGGACCAGGGGAAGAGTTGACAACATAGTGTCCTACTTCCTCTCTAAGGACCAGTGAAGAGTTGACAACATAGTGTCCTACTTCCTCTCTAAGGACCAGGGAAGAGTTGACAACATAGTGTCCTACTTCCTCTCTAAGGACCAGGGAAAAGTTGACAACATAGTGCACTACTTCCTCTCTAATGACCAGGGAAGAGTTGACAACATAGTGCACTACTTCCTCTAGTATACTAAGGACCAGGGAAGAGTTGACAACATAGTGCCCTACTTCCTCTCTAAGGACCAGGGGAAGAGTTGACAACATAGTGCCCTACTTCCTCTCTAAGGACCAGGGAAGAGTTGACAACATAGTGTCCTACTTCCTCTCTAAGGACCAGGGAAGAGTTGACAACATAGCGTCCTACTTCCTCCAGTACACTAAGGACCAGGGAAGAGTTGACAACATAGTACACTACTTCCTCTCTAAGGACCAGGGAAGAGTTGACAACATAGTGTCCTACTTCCTCTAGTACACTAAGGACCAGGGAAGAGTTGACAACATAGTGTCCTACTTCCTCTAGTATATCCTCCTGTACACCCTGTCCTCTCTAACCATCCTCCTGTACCCCAACCCTGTCCTCTCTAACCATCCTCCTGTACCCCAACCCTGTCCTCTCTAACCATCCCCCTGTACCCCAACCCTGTCCTCTCTAACCATCCCCCTGTACCCCAACCCTGTCCTCTCTAACCATCCTCCTGTACCCCAACCCTGTCCTCTCTAACCATCCCCCTGTACCCCAACCCTGTCCTCTCTAACCATCCCCCTGTACCCCAACCCTGTCCTCTCTAACCATCCCCCTGTACCCCAACCCTGTCCTCTCTAACCATCCTCCTGTATCCCAACCCTGTCCTCTCTAACCATCCTCCTGTACCCCAACCCTGTCCTCTCTAACCATCCCCCTGTACCCCAACCTTGTCCTCTCTAACCATCCCCCTGTACCCCAACCCTGTCCTCTCTAACCATCCCCCTGTACCCCAACCCTGTCCTCTCTAACCATCCCCCTGTACCCCAACCCTGTCCTCTCTAACCATCCCCCTGTACCCCAACCCTGTCCTCTCTAACCATCCCCCTGTACCCCAACCCTGTCCTCTCTAACCATCCTCCTGTACCCCAACCCTGTCCTCTCTAACCATCCTCCTGTTCCCCAGCCCTGTGTGACCTCAGTGGGCATCTCAGTACAGCCAGCACCGATGACGACCTCTTACTCCTGGCCTGTGACCAGCCCCAGCCTGGCCTCTCCTCCTCCATGCAGCCTCTGGCCCCTCTACAGACCACAGCAGCCTCTGGTGGTCCCTGGGGGTTTGGAGGTGTGCAGCCCAGCAGCCTCTCACATCTCTCTCTCCCTGGGAGCCTCACACATCTCTCTCTCCCTGGGAGCCTCACACATCTCTCTCTCTCCCTGGGAGCCTCACACATCTCTCTCTCTCCCTGGGAGCCTCACACATCTCTCTCTCTCCCTGGGAGCCTCACACATCTCTTTCTCCCTGGGAGCCTCACAGGGAGAGAGATATGTTTTCTACTGGGATCATACCAGACCCTGATGTATATTATTCAGAGGTGTTTTCTACTAGTTACATACCAGACCCTGATGTATATTATTCAGAGGTGTTTTCTACTAGCTACATACCAGACCCTGATGTATATTATTCAGAGGTGTTTTCTACTAGTTACATACCAGACCCTGATGTATATTATTCAGAGGTGTTTTCTACTAGCTACATACCAGACCCTGATGTATATTATTCAGAGGTGTTTTCTACTAGCTACATACCAGACCCTGATGTATATTATTCAGAGGTGTTTTCTACTGGGATCATACCAGACCCTGATGTATATTATTCAGAGGTGTTTTCTACTGGGATCATACCAGACCCTGATGTATATTATTCAGAGGTGTTTTCTACTAGCTACATACCAGACCCTGATGTATATTATTCAGAGGTGTTTTCTACTAGTTACATACCAGACCCTGATGTATATTATTCAGAGGTGTTTTCTACTAGTTACATACCAGACCCTGATGTATATTATTCAGAGGTGTTTTCTACTAGTTACATACCAGACCCTGATGTATATTATTCAGAGGTGTTTTCTACTAGCTACATACCAGACCCTGATGTATATTATTCAGAGGTGTTTTCTACTAGCTACATACCAGACCCTGATGTATATTATTCAGAGGTGTTTTCTACTAGCTACATACCAGACCCTGATGTATATTATTCAGAGGTGTTTTCTACTAGTTACATACCAGACCCTGATGTATATTATTCAGAGGTGTTTTCTACTAGTTACATACCAGACCCTGATGTATATTATTCAGAGGTGTTTTCTACTAGTTACATACCAGACCCTGATGTATATTATTCAGAGGTGTTTTCTACTGGGATCATACCAGACCCTGATGTATATTATTCAGAGGTGTTTTCTACTAGTTACATACCAGACCCTGATGTATATTATTCAGAGGTGTTTTCTACTAGTTACATACCAGACCCTGATGTATATTATTCAGAGGTGTTTTCTACTAGCTATATACCAGACCCTGATGTATATTATTCAGAGGTGTTTTCTACTAGCTACATACCAGACCCTGATGTATATTATTCAGAGGTGTTTTCTACTAGCTACATACCAGACCCTGATGTATATTATTCAGAGGTGTTTTCTACTAGCTACATACCAGACCCTGATGTATATTATTCAGAGGTGTTTTCTACTAGTTACATACCAGACCCTGATGTATATTATTCAGAGGTGTTTTCTACTAGTTACATACCAGACCCTGATGTATATTATTCAGAGGTGTTTTCTACTAGTTACATACCAGACCCTGATGTATATTATTCAGAGGTGTTTTCTACTAGCTACATACCAGACCCTGATGTATATTATTCAGAGGTGTTTTCTACTAGTTACATACCAGACCCTGATGTATATTATTCAGAGGTGTTTTCTACTAGTTACATACCAGACCCTGATGTATATTATTCAGAGGTGTTTTCTACTGGGATCATACCAGACCCTGATGTATATTATTCAGAGGTGTTTTCTACTAGTTACATACCAGACCCTGATGTATATTATTCAGAGGTGTTTTCTACTAGCTACATACCAGACCCTGATGTATATTATTCAGAGGTGTTTTCTACTAGCTACATACCAGACCCTGATGTATATTATTCAGAGGTGTTTTCTACTAGGATCATACCAGACCCTGATGTATATTATTCAGAGGTGTTTTCTACTAGCTACATACCAGACCCTGATGTATATTATTCAGAGGTGTTTTCTACTGGGATCATACCAGACCCTGATGTATATTATTCAGAGGTGTTTTCTACTAGCTACATACCAGACCCTGATGTATATTATTCAGAGGTGTTTTCTACTAGTTACATACCAGACCCTGATGTATATTATTCAGAGGTGTTTTCTACTAGTTACATACCAGACCCTGATGTATATTATTCAGAGGTGTTTTCTACTAGTTACATACCAGACCCTGATGTATATTATTCAGAGGTGTTTTCTACTAGTTACATACCAGACCCTGATGTATATTATTCAGAGGTGTTTTCTACTGGGATCATACCAGACCCTGATGTATATTATTCAGAGGTGTTTTCTACTAGCTACATACCAGACCCTGATGTATATTATTCAGAGGTGTTTTCTACTAGCTACATACCAGACCCTGATGTATATTATTCAGAGGTGTTTTCTACTAGTTACATACCAGACCCTGATGTATATTATTCAGAGGTGTTTTCTACTGGGATCATACCAGACCCTGATGTATATTATTCAGAGGTGTTTTCTACTAGTTACATACCAGACCCTGATGTATATTATTCAGAGGTGTTTTCTACTAGCTACATACCAGACCCTGATGTATATTATTCAGAGGTGTTTTCTACTAGCTACATACCAGACCCTGATGTATATTATTCAGAGGTGTTTTCTACTAGTTACATACCAGACCCTGATGTATATTATTCAGAGGTGTTTTCTACTAGTTACATACCAGACCCTGATGTATATTATTCAGAGGTGTTTTCTACTAGCTACATACCAGACCCTGATGTATATTATTCAGAGGTGTTTTCTACTAGTTACATACCAGACCCTGATGTATATTATTCAGAGGTGTTTTCTACTAGTTACATACCAGACCCTGATGTATATTATTCAGAGGTGTTTTCTACTAGCTACATACCAGACCCTGATGTATATTATTCAGAGGTGTTTTCTACTAGTTACATACCAGACCCTGATGTATATTATTCAGAGGTGTTTTCTACTGGGATCATACCAGACCCTGATGTATATTATTCAGAGGTGTTTTCTACTAGTTACATACCAGACCCTGATGTATATTATTCAGAGGTGTTTTCTACTAGCTATATACCAGACCCTGATGTATATTATTCAGAGGTGTTTTCTACTAGCTATATACCAGACCCTGATGTATATTATTCAGAGGTGTTTTCTACTAGTTACATACCAGACCCTGATGTATATTATTCAGAGGTGTTTTCTACTAGCTATATACCAGACCCTGATGTATATTATACTAGCTACATACCAGACCCTGATGTATATTATTCAGAGGTGTTTTCTACTAGCTACATACCAGACCCTGATGTATATTATTCAGAGGTGTTTTCTACTAGTTACATACCAGACCCTGATGTATATTATTCAGAGGTGTTTTCTACTAGTTACATACCAGACCCTGATGTATATTATTCAGAGGTGTTTTCTACTAGTTACATACCAGACCCTGATGTATATTATTCAGAGGTGTTTTCTACTAGCTACATACCAGACCCTGATGTATATTATTCAGAGGTGTTTTCTACTAGCTACATACCAGACCCTGATGTATATTATTCAGAGGTGTTTTCTACTAGCTACATACCAGACCCTGATGTATATTATTCAGAGGTGTTTTCTACTAGCTACATACCAGACCCTGATGTATATTATTCAGAGGTGTTTTCTACTAGCTACATACCAGACCCTGATGTATATTATTCAGAGGTGTTTTCTACTAGCTACATACCAGACCCTGATGTATATTATTCAGAGGTGTTTTCTACTGGGATCATACCAGACCCTGATGTATATTATTCAGAGGTGTTTTCTACTGGGATCATACCAGACCCTGATGTATATTATTCAGAGGTGTTTTCTACTAGTTACATACCAGACCCTGATGTATATTATACTAGTTACATACCAGACCCTGATGTATATTATTCAGAGGTGTTTTCTACTAGTTACATACCAGACCCTGATGTATATTATTCAGAGGTGTTTTCTACTAGCTACATACCAGACCCTGATGTATATTATTCAGAGGTGTTTTCTACTAGTTACATACCAGACCCTGATGTATATTATTCAGAGGTGTTTTCTACTGGGATCATACCAGACCCTGATGTATATTATTCAGAGGTGTTTTCTACTAGCTACATACCAGACCCTGATGTATATTATTCAGAGGTGTTTTCTACTAGCTACATACCAGACCCTGATGTATATTATTCAGAGGTGTTTTCTACTAGTTACATACCAGACCCTGATGTATATTATTCAGAGGTGTTTTCTACTAGTTACATACCAGACCCTGATGTATATTATTCAGAGGTGTTTTCTACTAGCTACATACCAGACCCTGATGTATATTATTCAGAGGTGTTTTCTACTAGTTACATACCAGACCCTGATGTATATTATTCAGAGGTGTTTTCTACTGGGATCATACCAGACCCTGATGTATATTATTCAGAGGTGTTTTCTACTAGTTACATACCAGACCCTGATGTATATTATTCAGAGGTGTTTTCTACTAGCTATATACCAGACCCTGATGTATATTATTCAGAGGTGTTTTCTACTAGCTATATACCAGACCCTGATGTATATTATTCAGAGGTGTTTTCTACTAGTTACATACCAGACCCTGATGTATATTATTCAGAGGTGTTTTCTACTAGCTATATACCAGACCCTGATGTATATTATACTAGCTACATACCAGACCCTGATGTATATTATTCAGAGGTGTTTTCTACTAGCTACATACCAGACCCTGATGTATATTATTCAGAGGTGTTTTCTACTAGTTACATACCAGACCCTGATGTATATTATTCAGAGGTGTTTTCTACTAGTTACATACCAGACCCTGATGTATATTATTCAGAGGTGTTTTCTACTAGTTACATACCAGACCCTGATGTATATTATTCAGAGGTGTTTTCTACTAGCTACATACCAGACCCTGATGTATATTATTCAGAGGTGTTTTCTACTAGCTACATACCAGACCCTGATGTATATTATTCAGAGGTGTTTTCTACTAGCTACATACCAGACCCTGATGTATATTATTCAGAGGTGTTTTCTACTAGCTACATACCAGACCCTGATGTATATTATTCAGAGGTGTTTTCTACTAGCTACATACCAGACCCTGATGTATATTATTCAGAGGTGTTTTCTACTAGCTACATACCAGACCCTGATGTATATTATTCAGAGGTGTTTTCTACTGGGATCATACCAGACCCTGATGTATATTATTCAGAGGTGTTTTCTACTAGTTACATACCAGACCCTGATGTATATTATTCAGAGGTGTTTTCTACTAGTTACATACCAGACCCTGATGTATATTATTCAGAGGTGTTTTCTACTGGGATCATACCAGACCCTGATGTATATTATTCAGAGGTGTTTTCTACTAGTTACATACCAGACCCTGATGTATATTATACTAGTTACATACCAGACCCTGATGTATATTATTCAGAGGTGTTTTCTACTAGTTACATACCAGACCCTGATGTATATTATTCAGAGGTGTTTTCTACTAGCTACATACCAGACCCTGATGTATATTATTCAGAGGTGTTTTCTACTAGTTACATACCAGACCCTGATGTATATTATTCAGAGGTGTTTTCTACTGGGATCATACCAGACCCTGATGTATATTATTCAGAGGTGTTTTCTACTAGTTACATACCAGACCCTGATGTATATTATTCAGAGGTGTTTTCTACTAGTTACATACCAGACCCTGATGTATATTATACTAGTTACATACCAGACCCTGATGTATATTATTCAGAGGTGTTTTCTACTAGTTACATACCAGACCCTGATGTATATTATTCAGAGGTGTTTTCTACTAGCTACATACCAGACCCTGATGTATATTATTCAGAGGTGTTTTCTACTAGTTACATACCAGACCCTGATGTATATTATTCAGAGGTGTTTTCTACTAGCTACATACCAGACCCTGATGTATATTATTCAGAGGTGTTTTCTACTAGCTACATACCAGACCCTGATGTATATTATTCAGAGGTGTTTTCTACTAGTTACATACCAGACCCTGATGTATATTATTCAGAGGTGTTTTCTACTAGCTACATACCAGACCCTGATGTATATTATTCAGAGGTGTTTTCTACTAGCTACATACCAGACCCTGATGTATATTATTCAGAGGTGTTTTCTACTAGTTACATACCAGACCCTGATGTATATTATTCAGAGGTGTTTTCTACTGGGATCATACCAGACCCTGATGTATATTATTCAGAGGTGTTTTCTACTGGGATCATACCAGACCCTGATGTATATTATTCAGAGGTGTTTTCTACTAGCTACATACCAGACCCTGATGTATATTATTCAGAGGTGTTTTCTACTGGGATCATACCAGACCCTGATGTATATTATTCAGAGGTGTTTTCTACTAGCTACATACCAGACCCTGATGTATATTATTCAGAGGTGTTTTCTACTAGTTACATACCAGACCCTGATGTATATTATTCAGAGGTGTTTTCTACTAGTTACATACCAGACCCTGATGTATATTATTCAGAGGTGTTTTCTACTAGCTACATACCAGACCCTGATGTATATTATTCAGAGGTGTTTTCTACTAGCTACATACCAGACCCTGATGTATATTATTCAGAGGTGTTTTCTACTAGCTACATACCAGACCCTGATGTATATTATTCAGAGGTGTTTTCTACTAGCTACATACCAGACCCTGATGTATATTATTCAGAGGTGTTTTCTACTAGCTACATACCAGACCCTGATGTATATTATTCAGAGGTGTTTTCTACTAGTTACATACCAGACCCTGATGTATATTATTCAGAGGTGTTTTCTACTAGCTACATACCAGACCCTGATGTATATTATTCAGAGGTGTTTTCTACTAGTTACATACCAGACCCTGATGTATATTATTCAGAGGTGTTTTCTACTGGGATCATACCAGACCCTGATGTATATTATTCAGAGGTGTTTTCTACTGGGATCATACCAGACCCTGATGTATATTATTCAGAGGTGTTTTCTACTAGCTACATACCAGACCCTGATGTATATTATTCAGAGGTGTTTTCTACTAGCTACATACCAGACCCTGATGTATATTATTCAGAGGTGTTTTCTACTAGCTACATACCAGACCCTGATGTATATTATTCAGAGGTGTTTTCTACTAGCTACATACCAGACCCTGATGTATATTATTCAGAGGTGTTTTCTACTAGTTACATACCAGACCCTGATGTATATTATTCAGAGGTGTTTTCTACTGGGATCATACCAGACCCTGATGTATATTATTCAGAGGTGTTTTCTACTAGTTACATACCAGACCCTGATGTATATTATTCAGAGGTGTTTTCTACTGGGATCATACCAGACCCTGATGTATATTATTCAGAGGTGTTTTCTACTAGTTACATACCAGACCCTGATGTATATTATTCAGAGGTGTTTTCTACTAGCTACATACCAGACCCTGATGTATATTATTCAGAGGTGTTTTCTACTAGCTACATACCAGACCCTGATGTATATTATTCAGAGGTGTTTTCTACTGGGATCATACCAGACCCTGATGTATATTATTCAGAGGTGTTTTCTACTAGTTACATACCAGACCCTGATGTATATTATTCAGAGGTGTTTTCTACTAGCTACATACCAGACCCTGATGTATATTATTCAGAGGTGTTTTCTACTAGTTACATACCAGACCCTGATGTATATTATTCAGAGGTGTTTTCTACTGGGATCATACCAGACCCTGATGTATATTATTCAGAGGTGTTTTCTACTAGTTACATACCAGACCCTGATGTATATTATTCAGAGGTGTTTTCTACTAGCTACATACCAGACCCTGATGTATATTATTCAGAGGTGTTTTCTACTAGTTACATACCAGACCCTGATGTATATTATTCAGAGGTGTTTTCTACTAGTTACATACCAGACCCTGATGTATATTATTCAGAGGTGTTTTCTACTAGCTACATACCAGACCCTGATGTATATTATTCAGAGGTGTTTTCTACTAGCTACATACCAGACCCTGATGTATATTATTCAGAGGTGTTTTCTACTAGTTACATACCAGACCCTGATGTATATTATTCAGAGGTGTTTTCTACTGGGATCATACCAGACCCTGATGTATATTATTCAGAGGTGTTTTCTACTAGCTACATACCAGACCCTGATGTATATTATTCAGAGGTGTTTTCTACTAGCTACATACCAGACCCTGATGTATATTATTCAGAGGTGTTTTCTACTAGCTACATACCAGACCCTGATGTATATTATTCAGAGATGTTTTCTACTAGCTACATACCAGACCCTGATGTATATTATTCAGAGGTGTTTTCTACTAGCTATATACCAGACCCTGATGTATATTATTCAGAGGTGTTTTCTACTAGTTACATACCAGACCCTGATGTATATTATTCAGAGGTGTTTTCTACTAGCTACATACCAGACCCTGATGTATATTATTCAGAGGTGTTTTCTACTAGTTACATACCAGACCCTGATGTATATTATTCAGAGGTGTTTTCTACTGGGATCATACCAGACCCTGATGTATATTATTCAGAGGTGTTTTCTACTAGTTACATACCAGACCCTGATGTATATTATTCAGAGGTGTTTTCTACTAGCTACATACCAGACCCTGATGTATATTATTCAGAGGTGTTTTCTACTAGTTACATACCAGACCCTGATGTATATTATTCAGAGGTGTTTTCTACTAGCTACATACCAGACCCTGATGTATATTATTCAGAGGTGTTTTCTACTAGCTACATACCAGACCCTGATGTATATTATTCAGAGGTGTTTTCTACTAGCTACATACCAGACCCTGATGTATATTATTCAGAGGTGTTTTCTACTAGTTACATACCAGACCCTGATGTATATTATTCAGAGGTGTTTTCTACTGGGATCATACCAGACCCTGATGTATATTATTCAGAGGTGTTTTCTACTAGCTACATACCAGACCCTGATGTATATTATTCAGAGGTGTTTTCTACTAGCTACATACCAGACCCTGATGTATATTATTCAGAGATGTTTTCTACTAGCTACATACCAGACCCTGATGTATATTATTCAGAGGTGTTTTCTACTGGGATCATACCAGACCCTGATGTATATTATTCAGAGGTGTTTTCTACTGGGATCATACCAGACCCTGATGTATATTATTCAGAGGTGTTTTCTACTAGTTACATACCAGACCCTGATGTATATTATTCAGAGGTGTTTTCTACTAGCTACATACCAGACCCTGATGTATATTATTCAGAGGTGTTTTCTACTAGTTACATACCAGACCCTGATGTATATTATTCAGAGGTGTTTTCTACTAGCTACATACCAGACCCTGATGTATATTATTCAGAGGTGTTTTCTACTAGTTACATACCAGACCCTGATGTATATTATTCAGAGGTGTTTTCTACTAGCTACATACCAGACCCTGATGTATATTATTCAGAGATGTTTTCTACTAGCTACATACCAGACCCTGATGTATATTATTCAGAGGTGTTTTCTACTGGGATCATACCAGACCCTGATGTATATTATTCAGAGGTGTTTTCTACTGGGATCATACCAGACCCTGATGTATATTATTCAGAGGTGTTTTCTACTAGTTACATACCAGACCCTGATGTATATTATTCAGAGGTGTTTTCTACTAGCTACATACCAGACCCTGATGTATATTATTCAGAGGTGTTTTCTACTGGGATCATACCAGACCCTGATGTATATTATTCAGAGGTGTTTTCTACTGGGATCATACCAGACCCTGATGTATATTATTCAGAGGTGTTTTCTACTAGTTACATACCAGACCCTGATGTATATTATTCAGAGGTGTTTTCTACTAGCTACATACCAGACCCTGATGTATATTATTCAGAGGTGTTTTCTACTAGCTACATACCAGACCCTGATGTATATTATTCAGAGATGTTTTCTACTAGCTACATACCAGACCCTGATGTATATTATTCAGAGGTGTTTTCTACTGGGATCATACCAGACCCTGATGTATATTATTCAGAGGTGTTTTCTACTAGCTACATACCAGACCCTGATGTATATTATTCAGAGGTGTTTTCTACTAGCTACATACCAGACCCTGATGTATATTATTCAGAGGTGTTTTCTACTAGCTACATACCAGACCCTGATGTATATTATTCAGAGGTGTTTTCTACTGGGATCATACCAGACCCTGATGTATATTATTCAGAGGTGTTTTCTACTAGCTACATACCAGACCCTGATGTATATTATTCAGAGGTGTTTTCTACTAGTTACATACCAGACCCTGATGTATATTATTCAGAGGTGTTTTCTACTAGCTACATACCAGACCCTGATGTATATTATTCAGAGATGTTTTCTACTAGCTACATACCAGACCCTGATGTATATTATTCAGAGGTGTTTTCTACTGGGATCATACCAGACCCTGATGTATATTATTCAGAGGTGTTTTCTACTGGGATCATACCAGACCCTGATGTATATTATTCAGAGGTGTTTTCTACTAGTTACATACCAGACCCTGATGTATATTATTCAGAGGTGTTTTCTACTAGCTACATACCAGACCCTGATGTATATTATTCAGAGGTGTTTTCTACTGGGATCATACCAGACCCTGATGTATATTATTCAGAGGTGTTTTCTAGTTACATACCAGACCCTGATGTATATTATTCAGAGGTGTTTTCTACTAGTTACATACCAGACCCTGATGTATATTATTCAGAGGTGTTTTCTACTAGTTACATACCAGACCCTGATGTATATTATTCAGAGGTGTTTTCTACTAGCTACATACCAGACCCTGATGTATATTATTCAGAGGTGTTTTCTACTAGTTACATACCAGACCCTGATGTATATTATTCAGAGGTGTTTTCTACTAGCTACATACCAGACCCTGATGTATATTATTCAGAGGTGTTTTCTACTAGTTACATACCAGACCCTGATGTATATTATTCAGAGGTGTTTTCTACTAGCTACATACCAGACCCTGATGTATATTATTCAGAGGTGTTTTCTACTAGCTACATACCAGACCCTGATGTATATTATTCAGAGGTGTTTTCTACTAGCTACATACCAGACCCTGATGTATATTATTCAGAGGTGTTTTCTACTAGTTACATACCAGACCCTGATGTATATTATTCAGAGGTGTTTTCTACTAGCTACATACCAGACCCTGATGTATATTATTCAGAGGTGTTTTCTACTAGTTACATACCAGACCCTGATGTATATTATTCAGAGGTGTTTTCTACTAGTTACATACCAGACCCTGATGTATATTATTCAGAGGTGTTTTCTACTGGGATCATACCAGACCCTGATGTATATTATTCAGAGGTGTTTTCTACTAGCTACATACCAGACCCTGATGTATATTATTCAGAGGTGTTTTCTACTAGTTACATACCAGACCCTGATGTATATTATTCAGAGGTGTTTTCTACTAGCTACATACCAGACCCTGATGTATATTATTCAGAGGTGTTTTCTACTAGTTACATACCAGACCCTGATGTATATTATTCAGAGGTGTTTTCTACTAGTTACATACCAGACCCTGATGTATATTATTCAGAGGTGTTTTCTACTAGCTACATACCAGACCCTGATGTATATTATTCAGAGGTGTTTTCTACTAGCTACATACCAGACCCTGATGTATATTATTCAGAGGTGTTTTCTACTAGCTACATACCAGACCCTGATGTATATTATTCAGAGGTGTTTTCTACTAGCTACATACCAGACCCTGATGTATATTATTCAGAGGTGTTTTCTACTAGTTACATACCAGACCCTGATGTATATTATACTAGTTACATACCAGACCCTGATGTATATTATTCAGAGGTGTTTTCTACTAGTTACATACCAGACCCTGATGTATATTATTCAGAGGTGTTTTCTACTAGCTACATACCAGACCCTGATGTATATTATTCAGAGGTGTTTTCTACTAGTTACATACCAGACCCTGATGTATATTATACTAGTTACATACCAGACCCTGATGTATATTATTCAGAGGTGTTTTCTACTAGTTACATACCAGACCCTGATGTATATTATTCAGAGGTGTTTTCTACTAGTTACATACCAGACCCTGATGTATATTATACTAGTTACATACCAGACCCTGATGTATATTATTCAGAGGTGTTTTCTACTAGTTACATACCAGACCCTGATGTATATTATTCAGAGGTGTTTTCTACTAGCTACATACCAGACCCTGATGTATATTATTCAGAGGTGTTTTCTACTAGTTACATACCAGACCCTGATGTATATTATTCAGAGGTGTTTTCTACTAGCTACATACCAGACCCTGATGTATATTATTCAGAGGTGTTTTCTACTAGCTACATACCAGACCCTGATGTATATTATTCAGAGGTGTTTTCTACTAGTTACATACCAGACCCTGATGTATATTATTCAGAGGTGTTTTCTACTGGGATCATACCAGACCCTGATGTATATTATTCAGAGGTGTTTTCTACTGGGATCATACCAGACCCTGATGTATATTATTCAGAGGTGTTTTCTACTGGGATCATACCAGACCCTGATGTATATTATTCAGAGGTGTTTTCTACTGGGATCATACCAGACCCTGATGTATATTATTCAGAGGTGTTTTCTACTAGCTACATACCAGACCCTGATGTATATTATTCAGAGGTGTTTTCTACTAGTTACATACCAGACCCTGATGTATATTATTCAGAGGTGTTTTCTACTAGTTACATACCAGACCCTGATGTATATTATTCAGAGGTGTTTTCTACTAGTTACATACCAGACCCTGATGTATATTATTCAGAGGTGTTTTCTACTAGCTACATACCAGACCCTGATGTATATTATTCAGAGGTGTTTTCTACTGGGATCATACCAGACCCTGATGTATATTATTCAGAGGTGTTTTCTACTAGCTACATACCAGACCCTGATGTATATTATTCAGAGGTGTTTTCTACTAGCTACATACCAGACCCTGATGTATATTATTCAGAGGTGTTTTCTACTGGGATCATACCAGACCCTGATGTATATTATTCAGAGGTGTTTTCTACTAGCTACATACCAGACCCTGATGTATATTATTCAGAGGTGTTTTCTACTAGCTACATACCAGACCCTGATGTATATTATTCAGAGGTGTTTTCTACTAGCTACATACCAGACCCTGATGTATATTATTCAGAGGTGTTTTCTACTGGGATCATACCAGACCCTGATGTATATTATTCAGAGGTGTTTTCTACTAGCTACATACCAGACCCTGATGTATATTATTCAGAGGTGTTTTCTACTAGCTACATACCAGACCCTGATGTATATTATTCAGAGGTGTTTTCTACTAGCTACATACCAGACCCTGATGTATATTATTCAGAGGTGTTTTCTACTAGTTACATACCAGACCCTGATGTATATTATTCAGAGGTGTTTTCTACTAGCTACATACCAGACCCTGATGTATATTATTCAGAGGTGTTTTCTACTAGTTACATACCAGACCCTGATGTATATTATTCAGAGGTGTTTTCTACTAGTTACATACCAGACCCTGATGTATATTATTCAGAGGTGTTTTCTACTAGCTACATACCAGACCCTGATGTATATTATTCAGAGGTGTTTTCTACTAGTTACATACCAGACCCTGATGTATATTATTCAGAGGTGTTTTCTACTAGTTACATACCAGACCCTGATGTATATTATTCAGAGGTGTTTTCTACTGGGATCATACCAGACCCTGATGTATATTATTCAGAGGTGTTTTCTACTAGCTACATACCAGACCCTGATGTATATTATTCAGAGGTGTTTTCTACTAGCTACATACCAGACCCTGATGTATATTATTCAGAGGTGTTTTCTACTGGGATCATACCAGACCCTGATGTATATTATTCAGAGGTGTTTTCTACTAGTTACATACCAGACCCTGATGTATATTATTCAGAGGTGTTTTCTACTGGGATCATACCAGACCCTGATGTATATTATTCAGAGGTGTTTTCTACTAGTTACATACCAGACCCTGATGTATATTATTCAGAGGTGTTTTCTACTAGCTACATACCAGACCCTGATGTATATTATTCAGAGGTGTTTTCTACTAGTTACATACCAGACCCTGATGTATATTATTCAGAGGTGTTTTCTACTAGTTACATACCAGACCCTGATGTATATTATTCAGAGGTGTTTTCTACTAGTTACATACCAGACCCTGATGTATATTATTCAGAGGTGTTTTCTACTAGCTACATACCAGACCCTGATGTATATTATTCAGAGGTGTTTTCTACTAGTTACATACCAGACCCTGATGTATATTATTCAGAGGTGTTTTCTACTAGTTACATACCAGACCCTGATGTATATTATTCAGAGGTGTTTTCTACTAGCTACATACCAGACCCTGATGTATATTATTCAGAGGTGTTTTCTACTAGTTACATACCAGACCCTGATGTATATTATTCAGAGGTGTTTTCTACTAGCTACATACCAGACCCTGATGTATATTATTCAGAGGTGTTTTCTACTAGCTACATACCAGACCCTGATGTATATTATTCAGAGGTGTTTTCTACTAGCTACATACCAGACCCTGATGTATATTATTCAGAGGTGTTTTCTACTGGGATCATACCAGACCCTGATGTATATTATTCAGAGGTGTTTTCTACTAGTTACATACCAGACCCTGATGTATATTATTCAGAGGTGTTTTCTACTGGGATCATACCAGACCCTGATGTATATTATTCAGAGGTGTTTTCTACTAGTTACATACCAGACCCTGATGTATATTATTCAGAGGTGTTTTCTACTGGGATCATACCAGACCCTGATGTATATTATTCAGAGGTGTTTTCTACTAGTTACATACCAGACCCTGATGTATATTATTCAGAGGTGTTTTCTACTGGGATCATACCAGACCCTGATGTATATTATTCAGAGGTGTTTTCTACTGGGATCATACCAGACCCTGATGTATATTATTCAGAGGTGTTTTCTACTAGCTACATACCAGACCCTGATGTATATTATTCAGAGGTGTTTTCTACTAGTTACATACCAGACCCTGATGTATATTATTCAGAGGTGTTTTCTACTGGGATCATACCAGACCCTGATGTATATTATTCAGAGGTGTTTTCTACTAGTTACATACCAGACCCTGATGTATATTATTCAGAGGTGTTTTCTACTAGCTACATACCAGACCCTGATGTATATTATTCAGAGGTGTTTTCTACTAGTTACATACCAGACCCTGATGTATATTATTCAGAGGTGTTTTCTACTAGGATCATACCAGACCCTGATGTATATTATTCAGAGGTGTTTTCTACTAGCTACATACCAGACCCTGATGTATATTATTCAGAGGTGTTTTCTACTAGCTACATACCAGACCCTGATGTATATTATTCAGAGGTGTTTTCTACTAGTTACATACCAGACCCTGATGTATATTATTCAGAGGTGTTTTCTACTGGGATCATACCAGACCCTGATGTATATTATTCAGAGGTGTTTTCTACTAGTTACATACCAGACCCTGATGTATATTATTCAGAGGTGTTTTCTACTAGCTACATACCAGACCCTGATGTATATTATTCAGAGGTGTTTTCTACTAGCTACATACCAGACCCTGATGTATATTATTCAGAGGTGTTTTCTACTAGTTACATACCAGACCCTGATGTATATTATTCAGAGGTGTTTTCTACTAGTTACATACCAGACCCTGATGTATATTATTCAGAGGTGTTTTCTACTGGGATCATACCAGACCCTGATGTATATTATTCAGAGGTGTTTTCTACTAGCTACATACCAGACCCTGATGTATATTATTCAGAGGTGTTTTCTACTAGCTACATACCAGACCCTGATGTATATTATTCAGAGGTGTTTTCTACTAGCTACATACCAGACCCTGATGTATATTATTCAGAGATGTTTTCTACTAGCTACATACCAGACCCTGATGTATATTATTCAGAGGTGTTTTCTACTAGCTACATACCAGACCCTGATGTATATTATTCAGAGGTGTTTTCTACTAGCTACATACCAGACCCTGATGTATATTATTCAGAGGTGTTTTCTACTAGTTACATACCAGACCCTGATGTATATTATTCAGAGGTGTTTTCTACTAGCTACATACCAGACCCTGATGTATATTATTCAGAGATGTTTTCTACTAGTTACATACCAGACCCTGATGTATATTATTCAGAGGTGTTTTCTACTAGTTACATACCAGACCCTGATGTATATTATTCAGAGGTGTTTTCTACTAGCTACATACCAGACCCTGATGTATATTATTCAGAGGTGTTTTCTACTAGCTACATACCAGACCCTGATGTATATTATTCAGAGGTGTTTTCTACTGGGATCATACCAGACCCTGATGTATATTATTCAGAGGTGTTTTCTACTGGGATCATACCAGACCCTGATGTATATTATTCAGAGGTGTTTTCTACTGGGATCATACCAGACCCTGATGTATATTATTCAGAGGTGTTTTCTACTGGGATCATACCAGACCCTGATGTATATTATTCAGAGGTGTTTTCTACTAGCTACATACCAGACCCTGATGTATATTATTCAGAGGTGTTTTCTACTAGCTACATACCAGACCCTGATGTATATTATTCAGAGGTGTTTTCTACTGGGATCATACCAGACCCTGATGTATATTATTCAGAGGTGTTTTCTACTGGGATCATACCAGACCCTGATGTATATTATTCAGAGGTGTTTTCTACTAGCTACATACCAGACCCTGATGTATATTATTCAGAGGTGTTTTCTACTGGGATCATACCAGACCCTGATGTATATTATTCAGAGGTGTTTTCTACTGGGATCATACCAGACCCTGATGTATATTATTCAGAGGTGTTTTCTACTAGTTACATACCAGACCCTGATGTATATTATTCAGAGGTGTTTTCTACTGGGATCATACCAGACCCTGATGTATATTATTCAGAGGTGTTTTCTACTAGCTACATACCAGACCCTGATGTATATTATTCAGAGGTGTTTTCTACTAGCTACATACCAGACCCTGATGTATATTATTCAGAGGTGTTTTCTACTGGGATCATACCAGACCCTGATGTATATTATTCAGAGGTGTTTTCTACTAGTTACATACCAGACCCTGATGTATATTATTCAGAGGTGTTTTCTACTGGGATCATACCAGACCCTGATGTATATTATTCAGAGGTGTTTTCTACTAGCTACATACCAGACCCTGATGTATATTATTCAGAGGTGTTTTCTACTAGCTACATACCAGACCCTGATGTATATTATTCAGAGGTGTTTTCTACTAGCTACATACCAGACCCTGATGTATATTATTCAGAGGTGTTTTCTACTGGGATCATACCAGACCCTGATGTATATTATTCAGAGGTGTTTTCTACTAGTTACATACCAGACCCTGATGTATATTATTCAGAGGTGTTTTCTACTAGTTACATACCAGACCCTGATGTATATTATTCAGAGGTGTTTTCTACTAGCTACATACCAGACCCTGATGTATATTATTCAGAGGTGTTTTCTACTAGCTACATACCAGACCCTGATGTATATTATTCAGAGGTGTTTTCTACTAGTTACATACCAGACCCTGATGTATATTATTCAGAGGTGTTTTCTACTAGTTACATACCAGACCCTGATGTATATTATTCAGAGGTGTTTTCTACTAGCTACATACCAGACCCTGATGTATATTATTCAGAGGTGTTTTCTACTAGTTACATACCAGACCCTGATGTATATTATTCAGAGGTGTTTTCTACTGGGATCATACCAGACCCTGATGTATATTATTCAGAGGTGTTTTCTACTAGCTACATACCAGACCCTGATGTATATTATTCAGAGGTGTTTTCTACTAGCTACATACCAGACCCTGATGTATATTATTCAGAGGTGTTTTCTACTAGCTACATACCAGACCCTGATGTATATTATTCAGAGGTGTTTTCTACTAGTTACATACCAGACCCTGATGTATATTATTCAGAGGTGTTTTCTAGTTACATACCAGACCCTGATGTATATTATTCAGAGGTGTTTTCTACTAGCTACATACCAGACCCTGATGTATATTATTCAGAGGTGTTTTCTACTAGTTACATACCAGACCCTGATGTATATTATTCAGAGGTGTTTTCTACTAGCTACATACCAGACCCTGATGTATATTATTCAGAGGTGTTTTCTACTAGTTACATACCAGACCCTGATGTATATTATTCAGAGGTGTTTTCTACTAGCTACATACCAGACCCTGATGTATATTATTCAGAGGTGTTTTCTACTGGGATCATACCAGACCCTGATGTATATTATTCAGAGGTGTTTTCTACTAGCTACATACCAGACCCTGATGTATATTATTCAGAGGTGTTTTCTACTAGCTACATACCAGACCCTGATGTATATTATTCAGAGGTGTTTTCTACTGGGATCATACCAGACCCTGATGTATATTATTCAGAGGTGTTTTCTACTAGCTACATACCAGACCCTGATGTATATTATTCAGAGGTGTTTTCTACTAGTTACATACCAGACCCTGATGTATATTATTCAGAGGTGTTTTCTACTAGTTACATACCAGACCCTGATGTATATTATTCAGAGGTGTTTTCTACTGGGATCATACCAGACCCTGATGTATATTATTCAGAGGTGTTTTCTACTGGGATCATACCAGACCCTGATGTATATTATTCAGAGGTGTTTTCTACTAGCTACATACCAGACCCTGATGTATATTATTCAGAGGTGTTTTCTACTAGCTACATACCAGACCCTGATGTATATTATTCAGAGGTGTTTTCTACTGGGATCATACCAGACCCTGATGTATATTATTCAGAGGTGTTTTCTACTAGCTACATACCAGACCCTGATGTATATTATTCAGAGGTGTTTTCTACTAGCTACATACCAGACCCTGATGTATATTATTCAGAGGTGTTTTCTACTGGGATCATACCAGACCCTGATGTATATTATTCAGAGGTGTTTTCTACTAGCTACATACCAGACCCTGATGTATATTATTCAGAGGTGTTTTCTACTAGTTACATACCAGACCCTGATGTATATTATTCAGAGGTGTTTTCTACTAGTTACATACCAGACCCTGATGTATATTATTCAGAGGTGTTTTCTACTAGCTACATACCAGACCCTGATGTATATTATTCAGAGGTGTTTTCTACTAGCTACATACCAGACCCTGATGTATATTATTCAGAGGTGTTTTCTACTAGCTACATACCAGACCCTGATGTATATTATTCAGAGGTGTTTTCTACTAGCTACATACCAGACCCTGATGTATATTATTCAGAGGTGTTTTCTACTGGGATCATACCAGACCCTGATGTATATTATTCAGAGGTGTTTTCTACTGGGATCATACCAGACCCTGATGTATATTATTCAGAGGTGTTTTCTACTGGGATCATACCAGACCCTGATGTATATTATTCAGAGGTGTTTTCTACTAGTTACATACCAGACCCTGATGTATATTATTCAGAGGTGTTTTCTACTAGTTACATACCAGACCCTGATGTATATTATTCAGAGGTGTTTTCTACTAGTTACATACCAGACCCTGATGTATATTATTCAGAGGTGTTTTCTACTAGCTACATACCAGACCCTGATGTATATTATTCAGAGGTGTTTTCTACTAGCTACATACCAGACCCTGATGTATATTATTCAGAGGTGTTTTCTACTAGCTACATACCAGACCCTGATGTATATTATTCAGAGGTGTTTTCTACTAGCTACATACCAGACCCTGATGTATATTATTCAGAGGTGTTTTCTACTAGTTACATACCAGACCCTGATGTATATTATTCAGAGGTGTTTTCTACTAGTTACATACCAGACCCTGATGTATATTATTCAGAGGTGTTTTCTACTAGTTACATACCAGACCCTGATGTATATTATTCAGAGGTGTTTTCTACTAGTTACATACCAGACCCTGATGTATATTATTCAGAGGTGTTTTCTACTAGCTACATACCAGACCCTGATGTATATTATTCAGAGGTGTTTTCTACTGGGATCATACCAGACCCTGATGTATATTATTCAGAGGTGTTTTCTACTGGGATCATACCAGACCCTGATGTATATTATTCAGAGGTGTTTTCTACTAGCTACATACCAGACCCTGATGTATATTATTCAGAGGTGTTTTCTACTAGTTACATACCAGACCCTGATGTATATTATTCAGAGGTGTTTTCTACTAGCTACATACCAGACCCTGATGTATATTATTCAGAGGTGTTTTCTACTAGTTACATACCAGACCCTGATGTATATTATTCAGAGGTGTTTTCTACTAGTTACATACCAGACCCTGATGTATATTATTCAGAGGTGTTTTCTACTAGTTACATACCAGACCCTGATGTATATTATTCAGAGGTGTTTTCTACTGGGATCATACCAGACCCTGATGTATATTATTCAGAGGTGTTTTCTACTAGTTACATACCAGACCCTGATGTATATTATTCAGAGGTGTTTTCTACTGGGATCATACCAGACCCTGATGTATATTATTCAGAGGTGTTTTCTACTAGCTACATACCAGACCCTGATGTATATTATTCAGAGGTGTTTTCTACTAGTTACATACCAGACCCTGATGTATATTATTCAGAGGTGTTTTCTACTAGCTACATACCAGACCCTGATGTATATTATTCAGAGGTGTTTTCTACTAGTTACATACCAGACCCTGATGTATATTATTCAGAGGTGTTTTCTACTAGTTACATACCAGACCCTGATGTATATTATTCAGAGGTGTTTTCTACTAGTTACATACCAGACCCTGATGTATATTATTCAGAGGTGTTTTCTACTAGCTACATACCAGACCCTGATGTATATTATTCAGAGGTGTTTTCTACTAGTTACATACCAGACCCTGATGTATATTATTCAGAGGTGTTTTCTACTAGTTACATACCAGACCCTGATGTATATTATTCAGAGGTGTTTTCTACTGGGATCATACCAGACCCTGATGTATATTATTCAGAGGTGTTTTCTACTAGCTACATACCAGACCCTGATGTATATTATTCAGAGGTGTTTTCTACTAGCTACATACCAGACCCTGATGTATATTATTCAGAGGTGTTTTCTACTAGCTACATACCAGACCCTGATGTATATTATTCAGAGGTGTTTTCTACTGGCTACATACCAGACCCTGATGTATATTATTCAGAGGTGTTTTCTACTGGGATCATACCAGACCCTGATGTATATTATTCAGAGGTGTTTTCTACTGGGATCATACCAGACCCTGATGTATATTATTCAGAGGTGTTTTCTACTGGGATCATACCAGACCCTGATGTATATTATTCAGAGGTGTTTTCTACTAGCTACATACCAGACCCTGATGTATATTATTCAGAGGTGTTTTCTACTAGCTATATACCAGACCCTGATGTATATTATTCAGAGGTGTTTTCTACTAGTTACATACCAGACCCTGATGTATATTATTCAGAGGTGTTTTCTACTAGTTACATACCAGACCCTGATGTATATTATTCAGAGGTGTTTTCTACTAGTTACATACCAGACCCTGATGTATATTATTCAGAGGTGTTTTCTACTGGGATCATACCAGACCCTGATGTATATTATTCAGAGGTGTTTTCTACTAGCTACATACCAGACCCTGATGTATATTATTCAGAGGTGTTTTCTACTAGCTACATACCAGACCCTGATGTATATTATTCAGAGGTGTTTTCTACTAGCTACATACCAGACCCTGATGTATATTATTCAGAGGTGTTTTCTACTAGTTACATACCAGACCCTGATGTATATTATTCAGAGGTGTTTTCTACTAGTTACATACCAGACCCTGATGTATATTATTCAGAGGTGTTTTCTACTAGCTACATACCAGACCCTGATGTATATTATTCAGAGGTGTTTTCTACTAGCTACATACCAGACCCTGATGTATATTATTCAGAGGTGTTTTCTACTAGCTACATACCAGACCCTGATGTATATTATTCAGAGGTGTTTTCTACTAGTTACATACCAGACCCTGATGTATATTATTCAGAGGTGTTTTCTACTAGTTACATACCAGACCCTGATGTATATTATTCAGAGGTGTTTTCTACTGGGATCATACCAGACCCTGATGTATATTATTCAGAGGTGTTTTCTACTAGCTACATACCAGACCCTGATGTATATTATTCAGAGGTGTTTTCTACTAGCTACATACCAGACCCTGATGTATATTATTCAGAGGTGTTTTCTACTGGGATCATACCAGACCCTGATGTATATTATTCAGAGGTGTTTTCTACTAGCTACATACCAGACCCTGATGTATATTATTCAGAGGTGTTTTCTACTGGGATCATACCAGACCCTGATGTATATTATTCAGAGGTGTTTTCTACTAGCTACATACCAGACCCTGATGTATATTATTCAGAGGTGTTTTCTACTAGTTACATACCAGACCCTGATGTATATTATTCAGAGGTGTTTTCTACTAGTTACATACCAGACCCTGATGTATATTATTCAGAGGTGTTTTCTACTAGCTACATACCAGACCCTGATGTATATTATTCAGAGGTGTTTTCTACTAGTTACATACCAGACCCTGATGTATATTATTCAGAGGTGTTTTCTACTAGTTACATACCAGACCCTGATGTATATTATTCAGAGGTGTTTTCTACTGGGATCATACCAGACCCTGATGTATATTATTCAGAGGTGTTTTCTACTAGCTACATACCAGACCCTGATGTATATTATTCAGAGGTGTTTTCTACTGGGATCATACCAGACCCTGATGTATATTATTCAGAGGTGTTTTCTACTAGTTACATACCAGACCCTGATGTATATTATTCAGAGGTGTTTTCTACTAGCTACATACCAGACCCTGATGTATATTATTCAGAGGTGTTTTCTACTGGGATCATACCAGACCCTGATGTATATTATTCAGAGGTGTTTTCTACTAGCTACATACCAGACCCTGATGTATATTATTCAGAGGTGTTTTCTACTGGGATCATACCAGACCCTGATGTATATTATTCAGAGGTGTTTTCTACTAGCTACATACCAGACCCTGATGTATATTATTCAGAGGTGTTTTCTACTAGCTACATACCAGACCCTGATGTATATTATTCAGAGGTGTTTTCTACTGGGATCATACCAGACCCTGATGTATATTATTCAGAGGTGTTTTCTACTAGCTACATACCAGACCCTGATGTATATTATTCAGAGGTGTTTTCTACTGGCTACATACCAGACCCTGATGTATATTATTCAGAGGTGTTTTCTACTAGTTACATACCAGACCCTGATGTATATTATTCAGAGGTGTTTTCTACTAGTTACATACCAGACCCTGATGTATATTATTCAGAGGTGTTTTCTACTAGCTACATACCAGACCCTGATGTATATTATTCAGAGGTGTTTTCTACTGGGATCATACCAGACCCTGATGTATATTATTCAGAGATGTTTTCTACTAGTTACATACCAGACCCTGATGTATATTATTCAGAGGTGTTTTCTACTAGCTACATACCAGACCCTGATGTATATTATTCAGAGGTGTTTTCTACTAGCTACATACCAGACCCTGATGTATATTATTCAGAGGTGTTTTCTACTGGGATCATACCAGACCCTGATGTATATTATTCAGAGATGTTTTCTACTAGTTACATACCAGACCCTGATGTATATTATTCAGAGGTGTTTTCTACTAGCTACATACCAGACCCTGATGTATATTATTCAGAGGTGTTTTCTACTAGTTACATACCAGACCCTGATGTATATTATTCAGAGGTGTTTTCTACTAGTTACATACCAGACCCTGATGTATATTATTCAGAGGTGTTTTCTACTAGCTACATACCAGACCCTGATGTATATTATTCAGAGGTGTTTTCTACTAGTTACATACCAGACCCTGATGTATATTATTCAGAGGTGTTTTCTACTAGTTACATACCAGACCCTGATGTATATTATTCAGAGGTGTTTTCTACTAGCTACATACCAGACCCTGATGTATATTATTCAGAGGTGTTTTCTACTAGCTACATACCAGACCCTGATGTATATTATTCAGAGGTGTTTTCTACTAGCTACATACCAGACCCTGATGTATATTATTCAGAGGTGTTTTCTACTAGTTACATACCAGACCCTGATGTATATTATTCAGAGGTGTTTTCTACTAGTTACATACCAGACCCTGATGTATATTATTCAGAGGTGTTTTCTACTAGTTACATACCAGACCCTGATGTATATTATTCAGAGGTGTTTTCTACTAGTTACATACCAGACCCTGATGTATATTATTCAGAGGTGTTTTCTACTGGGATCATACCAGACCCTGATGTATATTATTCAGAGGTGTTTTCTACTAGCTACATACCAGACCCTGATGTATATTATTCAGAGGTGTTTTCTACTGGGATCATACCAGACCCTTATGTATATTATTCAGAGGTGTTTTCTACTAGCTACATACCAGACCCTGATGTATATTATTCAGAGGTGTTTTCTACTAGCTACATACCAGACCCTGATGTATATTATTCAGAGGTGTTTTCTACTAGCTACATACCAGACCCTGATGTATATTATTCAGAGGTGTTTTCTACTAGTTACATACCAGACCCTGATGTATATTATTCAGAGGTGTTTTCTACTAGCTACATACCAGACCCTGATGTATATTATTCAGAGGTGTTTTCTACTGGGATCATACCAGACCCTGATGTATATTATTCAGAGGTGTTTTCTACTAGTTACATACCAGACCCTGATGTATATTATTCAGAGGTGTTTTCTACTAGTTACATACCAGACCCTGATGTATATTATTCAGAGGTGTTTTCTACTAGCTACATACCAGACCCTGATGTATATTATTCAGAGGTGTTTTCTACTAGTTACATACCAGACCCTGATGTATATTATTCAGAGGTGTTTTCTACTAGTTACATACCAGACCCTGATGTATATTATTCAGAGGTGTTTTCTACTAGTTACATACCAGACCCTGATGTATATTATTCAGAGGTGTTTTCTACTGGGATCATACCAGACCCTGATGTATATTATTCAGAGGTGTTTTCTACTAGTTACATACCAGACCCTGATGTATATTATTCAGAGGTGTTTTCTACTAGCTACATACCAGACCCTGATGTATATTATTCAGAGGTGTTTTCTACTAGCTACATACCAGACCCTGATGTATATTATTCAGAGGTGTTTTCTACTAGCTACATACCAGACCCTGATGTATATTATTCAGAGGTGTTTTCTACTAGCTACATACCAGACCCTGATGTATATTATTCAGAGGTGTTTTCTACTAGTTACATACCAGACCCTGATGTATATTATTCAGAGGTGTTTTCTACTAGCTACATACCAGACCCTGATGTATATTATTCAGAGGTGTTTTCTACTAGTTACATACCAGACCCTGATGTATATTATACAGAGGTGTTTTCTACTGGGATCATACCAGACCCTGATGTATATTATTCAGAGGTGTTTTCTACTAGTTACATACCAGACCCTGATGTATATTATTCAGAGGTGTTTTCTACTAGCTACATACCAGACCCTGATGTATATTATTCAGAGGTGTTTTCTACTAGTTACATACCAGACCCTGATGTATATTATTCAGAGGTGTTTTCTACTAGCTACATACCAGACCCTGATGTATATTATTCAGAGGTGTTTTCTACTAGTTACATACCAGACCCTGATGTATATTATTCAGAGGTGTTTTCTACTAGTTACATACCAGACCCTGATGTATATTATTCAGAGGTGTTTTCTACTAGCTACATACCAGACCCTGATGTATATTATTCAGAGGTGTTTTCTACTAGCTACATACCAGACCCTGATGTATATTATTCAGAGGTGTTTTCTACTGGGATCATACCAGACCCTGATGTATATTATTCAGAGGTGTTTTCTACTAGCTACATACCAGACCCTGATGTATATTATTCAGAGGTGTTTTCTACTGGGATCATACCAGACCCTGATGTATATTATTCAGAGGTGTTTTCTACTAGTTACATACCAGACCCTGATGTATATTATTCAGAGGTGTTTTCTACTAGTTACATACCAGACCCTGATGTATATTATTCAGAGGTGTTTTCTACTAGCTACATACCAGACCCTGATGTATATTATTCAGAGGTGTTTTCTACTAGTTACATACCAGACCCTGATGTATATTATTCAGAGGTGTTTTCTACTAGTTACATACCAGACCCTGATGTATATTATTCAGAGGTGTTTTCTACTGGGATCATACCAGACCCTGATGTATATTATTCAGAGGTGTTTTCTACTAGTTACATACCAGACCCTGATGTATATTATTCAGAGGTGTTTTCTACTGGGATCATACCAGACCCTGATGTATATTATTCAGAGGTGTTTTCTACTAGTTACATACCAGACCCTGATGTATATTATTCAGAGGTGTTTTCTACTAGCTACATACCAGACCCTGATGTATATTATTCAGAGGTGTTTTCTACTGGGATCATACCAGACCCTGATGTATATTATTCAGAGGTGTTTTCTACTAGCTACATACCAGACCCTGATGTATATTATTCAGAGGTGTTTTCTACTAGCTACATACCAGACCCTGATGTATATTATTCAGAGGTGTTTTCTACTAGTTACATACCAGACCCTGATGTATATTATTCAGAGGTGTTTTCTACTAGCTACATACCAGACCCTGATGTATATTATTCAGAGGTGTTTTCTACTGGGATCATACCAGACCCTGATGTATATTATTCAGAGGTGTTTTCTACTAGCTACATACCAGACCCTGATGTATATTATTCAGAGGTGTTTTCTACTAGCTACATACCAGACCCTGATGTATATTATTCAGAGGTGTTTTCTACTGGGATCATACCAGACCCTGATGTATATTATTCAGAGGTGTTTTCTACTAGTTACATACCAGACCCTGATGTATATTATTCAGAGGTGTTTTCTACTAGCTACATACCAGACCCTGATGTATATTATTCAGAGGTGTTTTCTACTAGCTACATACCAGACCCTGATGTATATTATTCAGAGGTGTTTTCTACTGGGATCATACCAGACCCTGATGTATATTATTCAGAGGTGTTTTCTACTGGGATCATACCAGACCCTGATGTATATTATTCAGAGGTGTTTTCTACTAGCTACATACCAGACCCTGATGTATATTATTCAGAGGTGTTTTCTACTAGTTACATACCAGACCCTGATGTATATTATTCAGAGGTGTTTTCTACTAGCTACATACCAGACCCTGATGTATATTATTCAGAGGTGTTTTCTACTAGTTACATACCAGACCCTGATGTATATTATTCAGAGGTGTTTTCTACTAGTTACATACCAGACCCTGATGTATATTATTCAGAGGTGTTTTCTACTAGTTACATACCAGACCCTGATGTATATTATTCAGAGGTGTTTTCTACTAGTTACATACCAGACCCTGATGTATATTATTCAGAGGTGTTTTCTACTAGTTACATACCAGACCCTGATGTATATTATTCAGAGGTGTTTTCTACTAGTTACATACCAGACCCTGATGTATATTATTCAGAGGTGTTTTCTACTGGGATCATACCAGACCCTGATGTATATTATTCAGAGGTGTTTTCTACTGGCTACATACCAGACCCTGATGTATATTATTCAGAGGTGTTTTCTACTGGGATCATACCAGACCCTGATGTATATTATTCAGAGGTGTTTTCTACTAGTTACATACCAGACCCTGATGTATATTATTCAGAGGTGTTTTCTACTGGGATCATACCAGACCCTGATGTATATTATTCAGAGGTGTTTTCTACTGGGATCATACCAGACCCTGATGTATATTATTCAGAGGTGTTTTCTACTGGGATCATACCAGACCCTGATGTATATTATTCAGAGGTGTTTTCTACTAGTTACATACCAGACCCTGATGTATATTATTCAGAGGTGTTTTCTACTAGCTACATACCAGACCCTGATGTATATTATTCAGAGGTGTTTTCTACTAGCTACATACCAGACCCTGATGTATATTATTCAGAGGTGTTTTCTACTGGGATCATACCAGACCCTGATGTATATTATTCAGAGGTGTTTTCTACTAGTTACATACCAGACCCTGATGTATATTATTCAGAGGTGTTTTCTACTAGTTACATACCAGACCCTGATGTATATTATTCAGAGGTGTTTTCTACTAGTTACATACCAGACCCTGATGTATATTATTCAGAGGTGTTTTCTACTAGTTACATACCAGACCCTGATGTATATTATTCAGAGGTGTTTTCTACTAGTTACATACCAGACCCTGATGTATATTATTCAGAGGTGTTTTCTACTGGGATCATACCAGACCCTGATGTATATTATTCAGAGGTGTTTTCTACTGGCTACATACCAGACCCTGATGTATATTATTCAGAGGTGTTTTCTACTGGGATCATACCAGACCCTGATGTATATTATTCAGAGGTGTTTTCTACTGGCTACATACCAGACCCTGATGTATATTATTCAGAGGTGTTTTCTACTGGGATCATACCAGACCCTGATGTATATTATTCAGAGGTGTTTTCTACTAGCTACATACCAGACCCTGATGTATATTATTCAGAGGTGTTTTCTACTAGTTACATACCAGACCCTGATGTATATTATTCAGAGGTGTTTTCTACTAGCTACATACCAGACCCTGATGTATATTATTCAGAGGTGTTTTCTACTGGGATCATACCAGACCCTGATGTATATTATTCAGAGGTGTTTTCTACTAGTTACATACCAGACCCTGATGTATATTATTCAGAGGTGTTTTCTACTAGCTACATACCAGACCCTGATGTATATTATTCAGAGGTGTTTTCTACTGGGATCATACCAGACCCTGATGTATATTATTCAGAGGTGTTTTCTACTGGGATCATACCAGACCCTGATGTATATTATTCAGAGGTGTTTTCTACTAGCTACATACCAGACCCTGATGTATATTATTCAGAGGTGTTTTCTACTGGGATCATACCAGACCCTGATGTATATTATTCAGAGGTGTTTTCTACTAGCTACATACCAGACCCTGATGTATATTATTCAGAGGTGTTTTCTACTGGGATCATACCAGACCCTGATGTATATTATTCAGAGGTGTTTTCTACTGGGATCATACCAGACCCTGATGTATATTATTCAGAGGTGTTTTCTACTGGGATCATACCAGACCCTGATGTATATTATTCAGAGGTGTTTTCTACTAGCTACATACCAGACCCTGATGTATATTATTCAGAGGTGTTTTCTACTAGCTACATACCAGACCCTGATGTATATTATTCAGAGGTGTTTTCTACTGGGATCATACCAGACCCTGATGTATATTATTCAGAGGTGTTTTCTACTGGGATCATACCAGACCCTGATGTATATTATTCAGAGGTGTTTTCTACTAGCTACATACCAGACCCTGATGTATATTATTCAGAGGTGTTTTCTACTAGTTACATACCAGACCCTGATGTATATTATTCAGAGGTGTTTTCTACTAGCTACATACCAGACCCTGATGTATATTATTCAGAGGTGTTTTCTACTAGTTACATACCAGACCCTGATGTATATTATTCAGAGGTGTTTTCTACTAGCTACATACCAGACCCTGATGTATATTATTCAGAGGTGTTTTCTACTAGTTACATACCAGACCCTGATGTATATTATTCAGAGGTGTTTTCTACTAGTTACATACCAGACCCTGATGTATATTATTCAGAGGTGTTTTCTACTAGCTACATACCAGACCCTGATGTATATTATTCAGAGGTGTTTTCTACTAGCTACATACCAGACCCTGATGTATATTATTCAGAGGTGTTTTCTACTGGGATCATACCAGACCCTGATGTATATTATTCAGAGGTGTTTTCTACTGGGATCATACCAGACCCTGATGTATATTATTCAGAGGTGTTTTCTACTGGGATCATACCAGACCCTGATGTATATTATTCAGAGGTGTTTTCTACTAGCTACATACCAGACCCTGATGTATATTATTCAGAGGTGTTTTCTACTAGTTACATACCAGACCCTGATGTATATTATTCAGAGGTGTTTTCTACTAGCTACATACCAGACCCTGATGTATATTATTCAGAGGTGTTTTCTACTAGTTACATACCAGACCCTGATGTATATTATTCAGAGGTGTTTTCTACTAGTTACATACCAGACCCTGATGTATATTATTCAGAGGTGTTTTCTACTAGTTACATACCAGACCCTGATGTATATTATTCAGAGGTGTTTTCTACTAGCTACATACCAGACCCTGATGTATATTATTCAGAGGTGTTTTCTACTAGCTACATACCAGACCCTGATGTATATTATTCAGAGGTGTTTTCTACTAGTTACATACCAGACCCTGATGTATATTATTCAGAGGTGTTTTCTACTGGGATCATACCAGACCCTGATGTATATTATTCAGAGGTGTTTTCTACTAGTTACATACCAGACCCTGATGTATATTATTCAGAGGTGTTTTCTACTAGCTACATACCAGACCCTGATGTATATTATTCAGAGGTGTTTTCTACTAGTTACATACCAGACCCTGATGTATATTATTCAGAGGTGTTTTCTACTAGTTACATACCAGACCCTGATGTATATTATTCAGAGGTGTTTTCTACTAGCTACATACCAGACCCTGATGTATATTATTCAGAGGTGTTTTCTACTAGCTACATACCAGACCCTGATGTATATTATTCAGAGGTGTTTTCTACTGGGATCATACCAGACCCTGATGTATATTATTCAGAGGTGTTTTCTACTAGCTACATACCAGACCCTGATGTATATTATTCAGAGGTGTTTTCTACTAGCTACATACCAGACCCTGATGTATATTATTCAGAGGTGTTTTCTACTGGGATCATACCAGACCCTGATGTATATTATTCAGAGGTGTTTTCTACTAGCTACATACCAGACCCTGATGTATATTATTCAGAGGTGTTTTCTACTGGGATCATACCAGACCCTGATGTATATTATTCAGAGGTGTTTTCTACTAGTTACATACCAGACCCTGATGTATATTATTCAGAGGTGTTTTCTACTAGTTACATACCAGACCCTGATGTATATTATTCAGAGGTGTTTTCTACTAGTTACATACCAGACCCTGATGTATATTATTCAGAGGTGTTTTCTACTAGTTACATACCAGACCCTGATGTATATTATTCAGAGGTGTTTTCTACTAGTTACATACCAGACCCTGATGTATATTATTCAGAGGTGTTTTCTACTAGTTACATACCAGACCCTGATGTATATTATTCAGAGGTGTTTTCTACTAGTTACATACCAGACCCTGATGTATATTATTCAGAGGTGTTTTCTACTGGGATCATACCAGACCCTGATGTATATTATTCAGAGGTGTTTTCTACTGGCTACATACCAGACCCTGATGTATATTATTCAGAGGTGTTTTCTACTAGCTACATACCAGACCCTGATGTATATTATTCAGAGGTGTTTTCTACTAGTTACATACCAGACCCTGATGTATATTATTCAGAGGTGTTTTCTACTAGCTACATACCAGACCCTGATGTATATTATTCAGAGGTGTTTTCTACTAGTTACATACCAGACCCTGATGTATATTATTCAGAGGTGTTTTCTACTAGTTACATACCAGACCCTGATGTATATTATTCAGAGGTGTTTTCTACTAGTTACATACCAGACCCTGATGTATATTATTCAGAGATGTTTTCTACTGGGATCATACCAGACCCTGATGTATATTATTCAGAGGTGTTTTCTACTAGCTACATACCAGACCCTGATGTATATTATTCAGAGGTGTTTTCTACTGGGATCATACCAGACCCTGATGTATATTATTCAGAGGTGTTTTCTACTAGTTACATACCAGACCCTGATGTATATTATTCAGAGGTGTTTTCTACTAGTTACATACCAGACCCTGATGTATATTATTCAGAGGTGTTTTCTACTGGGATCATACCAGACCCTGATGTATATTATTCAGAGGTGTTTTCTACTGGGATCATTCCAGACCCTGATGTATATTATTCAAGATTTCTGGCTCTCACAGACCTGTAACTTCTTCTTTAAGAGGCTCCTCTGTCCTCCACTCATTACCTGTATTAATGGCACCTGTTTGAACTTGTTATCAGTATAAAAGACACCTGTCCACAACCTCAAACAGTCACACTCCAAACTCCACTATGGCCAAGACCAAAGAGCTGTCAAAGGTTTCCTGAAGTCCACAGTCATCTCCTTTGTTTTGTTTACGTTGAGTGAGAGGTTGTTTTCCTGACACCACACTCCGAGTGCCCTCACATCCTCCCTGAAGGCTGTCTCGTCGTTATTGGTAATCAAGCCCACTAATGTTGTGTCATCTGCAAACTTGATGATTGAGTTGGAGGCGTGCTTGGCCACGCAGTCGTGGGTGAACAGGGAGTACAGGAGGGGGCTGAGCACGCACCCTTGTGGGGCCCCAGTGTTGAGGGTCAGCAAAGTGGAGATGTTGTTTCCTACCTTCACCATCTGGGGGCGGCCCGTCAGAAAGTCCAGGACCCAGTTGCACAGGGCGGGGTTGAGGCCAGGGCCTCCAGCTTGAAGATGAGCTTGGAGGGTACTATGGTGTTGAATGCTGAGCTGTAATCAATGAACAGCATTCTGACATACAGTTGAAGTCGGAAGTTTACATCCATTTAGGTTGGAGTCATTAAAACATTCAAATCACTACACAAATTTCTTAACAAACTATAGTTTTGGCTAGTCGGTTAGGACATCTAATTTGTGCATGACACAAGTAATTTTTCCAGCAATATTTCTAGACAGATTATTTCACTGTATCACAATCCCAGTGGGTCAGAAATTGACATGCACTAAGTTGACTGTGCCTTTAAACAGCTTGGAAAATTCCAGAAAATGATGTCATGGATTTAGAAGCTTCTGATAAGCTAATTGACATCATTTGAGTCAATTGTAGGTGTACCTGTGGATGTACAGTGCCTTGCGAAAGTATTCGGCCCCCTTGAACTTTGCGACCTTTTGCCACATTTCAGGCTTCAAACATAAAGATATAAAACTGTATTTTCTTGTGAAGAATCAACAACAAGTGGGACACAATCATGAAGTGGAACGACATTTATTGGATATTTCAAACTTTTTTAACAAATCAAAAACTGAAAAATTGGGCGTGCAAAATTATTCAGCCCCCTTAAGTTAATATTTTGTAGCGCCACCTTTTGCTGCGATTACAGCTGTAAGTCACTTGGGGTATGTCTCTATCAGTTTTGCACATCGAGAGATTGAAAATTTTTCCCATTCCTCCTTGCAAAACAGCTCGAGCTCAGTGAGGTTGGATGGAGAGCATTTGTGAACAGCAGTTTTCAGTTCTTTCCACAGATTCTCGATTGGATTCAGGTCTGGACTTTGACTTGGCCATTCTAACACCTGGATATGTTTATTTTTGAACCATTCCATTGTAGATTTTGCTTTATGTTTTGGATCATTGTCTTGTTGGAAGACAAATCTCCGTCCCAGTCTCAGGTCTTTTGCAGACTCCATCAGGTTTTCTTCCAGAATGGTCCTGTATTTGGCTCCATCCATCTTCCCATCAATTTTAACCATCTTCCCTGTCCCTGCTGAAGAAAAGCAGGCCTAAACCATGATGCTGCCACCACCATGTTTGACAGTGGGGATGGTGTGTTCAGCTGTGTTGCTTTTACGCCAAACATAACGTTTTGCATTGTTGCCAAAAAGTTCAATTTTGGTTTCATCTGACCAGAGCACCTCCTTCCACATGTTTGGTGTGTCTCCCAGGTGGCTTGTGGCAAACTTTAAACGACACTTTTTATGGATATCTTTAAGAAATGGCTTTCTTCTTGCCACTCTTCCATAAAGGCCAGATTTGTGCAATATACGACTGATTGTTGTCCTATGGACAGAGTCTCCCACCTCAGCTGTAGAGCTCTGCAGTTCATCCAGAGTGATCATGGGCCTCTTGGCTGCATCTCTGATCAGTCTTCTCCTTGTATGAGCTGAAAGTTTAGAGGGACGGCCAGGTCTTGGTAGATTTGCAGTGGTCTGATACTCCTTCCATTTCAATATTATCGCTTGCACAGTGCTCCTTGGGATGTTTAAAGCTTGGGAAATCTTTTTGTATCCAAATCCGGCTTTAAACTTCTTCACAACAGTATCTCGGACCAGCCTGGTGTGTTCCTTGTTCTTCATGATGCTCTCTGCGCTTTTAACAGACCTCTGAGACTATCACAGTGCAGGTGCATTTATACGGAGACTTGATTACACACAGGTGGATTGTATTTATCATCATTAGTCATTTAGGTCAACATTGGATCATTCAGAGATCCTCACTGAACTTATGGAGAGAGTTTGCTGCACTGAAAGTAAAGGGGCTGAATAATTTTGCACGCCCAATTTTTCAGTTTTTGATTTGTTAAAAAGGTTTGAAATATCCAATAAATGTCGTTCCACTTCATGATTGTGTCCCACTTGTTGTTGATTCTTCACAAGAAAATACAGTTTTATATCTTCATGTTTGAAGCCTGAAATGTGGCAAAAGGTCGCAAAGTTCAAGGGGGCCGAATACTTTCGCAAGGCACTGTATTTCAAGGCCTACCTTCAAACTCAGTGCCTCTTTGCTTGACATCATGGGAAAATCAAAAGAAATCAGCCAAGACCTCAGAAAACAAATTGTAGACCTCCACAAGTCTGGTTCATCCTTGGGAGCAATTTCCAAATGCCTGAAGGTACCACATTCATCTATACAAACAATAGTACTCAAGTATAAACACCATGGGACCACGCAGCCGTCATACCGCTCAGGAAGGAGACGCATTCTGTCTCCTAGAGAGGAACGTACTTTGGTGTGAAAAGTGCAAATAAATCCCAGAACAACAGCAAAGGACCTTGCGAAGATGCTGGAGGAAACAGGTACGAAAGTATCTACAGTGCCTTGCGAAAGTATTCGGCCCCCTTGAACTTTGCAACCTTTTGCCACATTTCAGGCTTCAAACATAAAGATATAAAACTGTATTTTTTTGTGAAGAATCAACAACAAGTGGGACACAATCATGAAGTGGAACGACATTTATTGGATATTTCAAACTTTTTTAACAAATCAAAAACTGAAAAATTGGGCGTGCAAAATTATTCAGCCCCCTTAAGTTAATACTTTGTAGCGCCACCTTTTGCTGCGATTACAGCTGTAAGTCGCTTGGGGTATGTCTCTATCAGTTTTGCACATCGAGAGACTGACATTTTTTCCCATTCCTCCTTGCAAAACAGCTCGAGCTCAGTGAGGTTGGATGGAGAGCATTTGTGAACAGCAGTTTTCAGTTCTTTCCACAGATTCTCGATTGGATTCAGGTCTGGACTTTGACTTGGCCATTCTAACACCTGGATATGTTTATTTTTGAACCATTCCATTGTAGATTTTGCTTTATGTTTTGGATCATTGTCTTGTTGGAAGACAAATCTCCGTCCCAGTCTCAGGTCTTTTGCAGAATCCATCAGGTTTTCTTCCAGAATGGTCCTGTATTTGGCTCCATCCATCTTCCCATCAATTTTAACCATCTTCCCTGTCCCTGCTGAAGAAAAGCAGGCCCAAACCATGATGCTGTCACCACCATGTTTGACAGTGGGGATGGTGTGTTCAGGGTGATGAGCTGTGTTGCTTTTACGCCAAACATAACGTTTTGCATTGTTGCCAAAAAGTTAAATTTTGGTTTCATCTGACCAGAGCACCTTCTTCCACATGTTTGGTGTGTCTCCCAGGTGGCTTGTGGCAAACTTTAAACGACACTTTTTATGGATATCTTTAAGAAATGGCTTTCTTCTTGCCACTCTTCCATAAAGGCCAGATTTGTGCAATATACGACTGATTGTTGTCCTATGGACAGAGTCTCCCACCTCAGCTGTAGATCTCTGCAGTTCATCCAGAGTGATCATGGGCCTCTTGGCTGCATCTCTGATCAGTCTTCTCCTTTTATGAGCTGAAAGTTTAGAGGGACGGCCAGGTCTTGGTAGATTTGCAGTGGTCTGATACTCCTTCCATTTCAATATTATCGCTTGCACAGTGCTCCTTGGGATGTTTAAAGCTTGGAAAATATTTTTGTATCCAAATCCGGCTTTAAACTTCTTCACAACAGTATGTCGGACCTGCCTGGTGTGTTCCTTGTTCTTCATGATGCTCTCTGCGCTTTTAACGGACCTCTGAGACTATCACTGTGCAGGTGCATTTATACGGAGACTTGATTACACACAGGTGGATTGTATTCATCATCATTAGTCATTTAGGTCAACATTGGATCATTCAGAGATCCTCACTGAACTTATGGAGAGAGTTTGCTGCACTGAAAGTAAAGGGGCTGAATAATTTTGCACGCCCAATTTTTCAGTTTTTGATTTGTTAAAAAAGTTTGAAATATCCAATAAATGTCGTTCCACTTCATGATTGTGTCCCACTTTTTGTTGATTCTTCACAAAAAAATACAGTTTTATATCTTTATGTTTGAAGCCTGAAATGTGGCAAAAGGTCGCAAAGTTCAAGGGGGCCGAATACTTTTGCAAGGCACTGTATATCCACAGTAAAACAAGTCCTATATCGACATAACCTGAAAGGCCGCTCAGCAAAACCACCACAAAAAATCCCGACTACAGTTTGCAACTGCACATGGGGACAAAGATTGTACTTTTTGGAGAAATGTCCTCTGGTCTGATGAAACAAAAATAGAGCTTGCAAGCCGAAGAACACCATCCCAATCGTGAAGCATGGGGGTGGCAGCATCATGTTGTGGGAGTGCTTTGCTGCAGCAGGGACTGGTGCAATTCACAAAATAGATGGCATAATGAGGAATGAAAAGTCTGTGGAAATATTGAAGCAACATCTCAAAACATCAGTCAGGAAGTTAAAGCTTGGTTGCAAATGGGTCTTCCAAATGGACAATGACCTCAAGCATACTTCCAAAGTTGTGGCAAAATGGCTTAAGGACAACAAAGTCAAGGTATTGGAGTGGCCATCACACAGCCCTGACTTCAATCCTATAGAAACTTTGTGGGAAGAACTGAAAAAGTGTGTGCGAGCAAGGAGGCCTACCAACCTGACTCAGTTACACCAGCTCTGTCAGGAGGAATGAGCCAAAATTCACCCAACTTATTGTGGGAAGCATGTGGAAGGCTACCCAAAATGTTTGACCCAAGTTAAACAATTGAAAGGCAATGCTACCAAATACTAATTGAGTGTATGTAAACTTCTGACCCACTGAATGTGATGAAAGAAATAAAAGCAGAAATAAATCACTCTCTCTACTCTTATTCTGACATTTCACATTATTAAAATAAAGTGGTGATCCTAACTGACATAAGACAGGGAATTTATGTCTCGGATTAAATGTCAGGAATTGTGTATTTGGCTAAAGTGTATGCAAACTTCCAACTTCAACTGTAGGTATTCCTCTTGTCCAGATGGGACAGAGCAGTGCGATGGTGATTACATCGTCTGTGGACCTGTTGGGGCGTTATTCAAACTGAAGTGGGTCTAGGGTGACAGGTAAGGTAGAGGTGATATGATCCTTGACTAGTCTCTCAAAGCACTTCATGATGACATGTTGAGTGGTAGGGGGCGGTAGTCATTCATTTCAATTACCTTTACCTTCTTGGGTTCAGGAACATTGGTGGCCATCTTGAAGCATGTGGGGACACCAGACTGGGATAGGGAGCGATTGAATATGTCTGTAAACACACCAGCCAGCTGGTCTGCGCATGCTCCGAGGACGCGGCTAGGGATACACTCTGGGCCAGCAGCCTTGCGAGGGTTAACACGTTTAAATGTTTTACTCACGTTGGCCACGGAGAAGGAGGGGGGCAGGGCGCAGTCCTTGTTAGCGGGCCACGACGGTGGTATTGTATTATCCTCAAAGCGGGCAAAGAAGGTGGTTAGTTTGTCTGGAAGCATGACATCGTTGTCCGTGACGTGGCTGGTTATCTTTTTGTGGTCCGTGATTTCCTGTAGACCCTGCCACACACGTCTCGTGTCTCTTACCTGTCCTGTCCTGCCCTCCCCGTTCTCCTATCAAACCTGTGTTACTGGGGGTCTGAGCTGCTCTTAACTCTCCTGTCCTGTCCTCCCAATGGATGTCTCTTACCTCTTCTCCTGTCCTCCCCCTGGATGACTCCTCTCTCTTTCAGTTGCATGTGTGGTGTTTTTCTGATCTCATTCTTCCAGTTGTCTTCTGACTCATTTGATTTCAACTGATTTCCCCTCTCTCTCACTTTCTCTCTCTCTCTCTCAGGGTTCTCTCTCAGGTGTCTCTCAGGTCCTGAGCTGACTTTGTCCTCTGTGTGAATGGTGTTTCAGACCAGCCTGTTTTTCAATTGACATGAGTCAGTAACAGTTAATAGTTCCTGATGACCTGGCTACATGCAGTTTCTAACGCTTTGTCTGTCTCTCTGTGCTGTGTGTTCTAGGTGGGGACCTCTCTGGAAGCTCTCTACTACAGCAGGGTCCCAGGGTGGGGGACAAGGAGGAGGAGGACAGAGAGACTGGGGACATGGCCTTTCTGAAGGACCTCCTGAGCCCTGGACCAATGGACGCAGACGAGTTCAGTCGAGAGTGGCAAGGCACCTTTGGCTGCTTGGAGTTCTCTGACCCTGTCCCCCCCACCCCCACCCTAGTCCCTCCTCCACCTACTGGAGTGGCCTGCCCCCCCTCTCAGTCCCCCAGTCCCACCGGCTTCCTGCCCTCCCAGCTGCTGGACCACAGTCTGAGTTCTACAGGTCAGTCAGTCAGCACCATCTCCTGGTCTGACCTCTAGTGGCTAGATGATCTTACTGCATGTCTGACCTCTAGTGGCTAGATGATCTTACTGCATGTCTGACCTCTAGTGGCTAGATGACCTTACTGCATTTCTGACCTCTAGTGGCTAGATGACCTTACTGCATGTCTGACCTCTAGTGGCTAGATGATCTTACTGCATGTCTGACCTCTAGTGGCTAGATGACCCTACTGCATGTCTGACCTCTAGTGCCTGAATCACCTTACTGCATGTCTGACCTCGAGTGGCTGAATCACCTTACTGGATGTCTGACCTCTAGTGGCTAGATGACCTAGTAGCATCTAGAAATTGATAGTTTGTCTCCAGTTCTAGAAACTGATAGTTTGTCTCCAGTTCTAGAAACGGATAGTTTGTATCCAGTTCTAGTTTCATCTAGAAACTGATAGTTTGTCTCCAGTTCTAGAAACTGATAGTTTTGTCTCCAGTTCTAGAAACTGATAGTTTGTCTCCAGTTCTAGAAACTGATAGTTTGTCTCCAGTTCTAGTAGCATCTAGAAACTGATAGTTTGTCTCCAGTTCTAGAAACTGATAGTTTGTATCCAGTTCTAGTTTCATCTAGAAACTGATAGTTTGTCTCCAGTTCTAGTATAATCTAGAAACGGATAGTTTGTCTCCAGTTCTAGAAACGGATAGTTTGTCTCCAGTTCTAGAAACTGATAGTTTGTATCCAGTTCTAGTTTCATCTAGAAACTGATAGTTTGTCTCCAGTTCTAGAAACTGATAGTTTGTCTCCAGTTCTACTATCATCTAGAAACTGATAGTTTGTATCCAGTTCTAGTTTCATCTAGAAACTGATAGTTTGTCTCCAGTTCTAGAAACTGATAGTTTTGTCTCCAGTTCTAGAAACTGATAGTTTGTCTCCAGTTCTAGAAACTGATAGTTTGTCTCCAGTTCTAGTAGCATTTAGAAAATGATAGTTTGTCTCCAGTTCTAGTAGCATCTAGAAACTGATAGTTTGTCTCCAGTTCTAGAAACTGATAGTTTGTCTCCAGTTCTAGAAACTGATAGTTTGTCTCCAGTTCTAGTAGCATTTAGAAAATGATAGTTTGTCTCCAGTTCTAGTTTCATCTAGAAACTGATAGTTTGTCTCCAGTTCTAGTAGCATCTAGAAACTGATAGTTTGTCTCCAGTTCTAGAAACTGATAGTTTGTATCCAGTTCTAGTTTCATCTAGAAACTGATAGTTTGTCTCGAGTTCTAGTAGCATCTAGAAACTGATAGTTTGTATCCAGCTCTAGAAACTGATAGTTTGTATCCAGCTCTAGAAACGGATAGTTTGTATCCAGCTCTAGAAACGGATAGTTTGTCTCCAGTTCTAGAAACGGATAGTTTGTATCCAGTTCTAGTTTCATCTAGAAACTGATAGTTTGTATTCAGTTCTAGAAACTGATAGTTTGTATCCAGTTCTAGTATCATCTAGAAGGGGATAGTTTTGTCTCCAGTTCTAGAAACGGATAGTTTGTATCCAGTTCTAGTTTCATCTAGAAACTGATAGTTTGTCTCCAGTTCTAGAAATTGATAGTTTGTCTCCAGTTCTAGAAACTGATAGTTTGTATCCAGTTCTAGTATCATCTAGAAATGGATAGTTTGTCTCCAGTTCTAGAAATGGATAGTTTGTATCCAGTTCTAGTTTCATCTATAAACTGATAGTTTTGACTCCAGTTCTAGAAACTGATAGTTTGTCTCCAGTTCTAGTTTCATCTAGAAACGGATAGTTTGTATCCAGTTCTAGAAACTGATAGTTTGTATCCAGTTCTAGAAATTGATAGTTTGTCTCCAGTTCTAGAAATTGATAGTTTGTATCCAGTTCTAGTATCATCTAGAAATGGATAGTTTGTCTCCAGTTCTAGAAATGGATAGTTTGTATCCAGTTCTAGTTTCATCTAGAAACTGATAGTTTTGACTCCAGTTCTAGAAACTGATAGTTTGTCTCCAGTTCTAGTTTCATCTAGAAACTGATAGTTTGTATCCAGTTCTAGAAACTGATAGTTTGTATCCAGTTCTAGAAATTGATAGTTTGTCTCCAGTTCTAGAAATTGATAGTTTGTCTCCAGTTCTAGAAACTGATAGTTTGTCTCCAGTTCTAGAAACTGATAGTTTGTCTCCAGTTCTAGAAACTGATAGTTTGTCTCCAGTTCTAGAAACTGATAGTTTTGTCTCCAGTTCTAGTAGCGTCTAGAAAATGATAGTTTTGTCTCCAGTTCTAGTAACATCTAGAAACTGATAGTTTGTATCCAGTTCTAGTTTCATCTAGAAACTGATAGTTTTGTCTCCAGTTCTAGAAACTGATAGTTTGTATCCAGTTCTAGTATCATCTAGAAATGGATAGTTTGTCTCCAGTTCTAGAAACGGATAGTTTGTATCCAGTTCTAGTTTCATCTAGAAACTGATAGTTTTGACTCCAGTTCTAGAAACTGATAGTTTGTCTCCAGTTCTAGTATCATCTAGAAACTGATAGTTTGTATCCAGCTCTAGAAACGGATAGTTTGTATCCAGTTCAAGTTTCATCTAGAAACTGATAGTTTGTATCCAGTTCTAGTATCATCTAGAAATGGATAGTTTTGTCTCCAGTTCTAGAAACTGATAGTTTGTATCCAGTTCTAGTATCATCTAGAAACTGATAGTTTGTATCCAGTTCTAGAAACTGATAGTTTGTATCCAGTTCTAGAAACAGATAGTTTGTATCCAGTTCTAGTTTCATCTAGAAACTTATAGTTTGTATCCAGTTCTAGAAATTGATAGTTTGTCTCCAGTTCTAGAAACTGATAGTTTGTCTCCAGTTCTAGTACAATCTAGAAACGGATAGTTTGTCTCCAGTTCTAGAAACGGATAGTTTGTCTCCAGTTCTAGAAACTGATAGTTTGTATCCAGTTCTAGTTTCATCTAGAAACTGATAGTTTGTCTCCAGTTCTAGAAACTGATAGTTTGTCTCCAGTTCTACTATCATCTAGAAACTGATAGTTTGTATCCAGTTCTAGTTTCATCTAGAAACTGATAGTTTGTCTCCAGTTCTAGAAACTGATAGTTTTGTCTCCAGTTCTAGAAACTGATAGTTTGTCTCCAGTTCTAGAAACTGATAGTTTGTCTCCAGTTCTAGTAGCATTTAGAAAATGATAGTTTGTCTCCAGTTCTAGTAGCATCTAGAAACTGATAGTTTGTCTCCAGTTCTAGAAACTGATAGTTTGTCTCCAGTTCTAGAAACTGATAGTTTGTATCCAGTTGTAGTTTCATCTAGAAACTGATAGTTTGTCTCCAGTTCTAGTAGCATCTAGAAACTGATAGTTTGTCTCCAGTTCTAGTAGCATCTAGAAACTGATAGTTTGTATCCAGCTCTAGAAACTGATAGTTTGTCTCCAGTTCTAGAAACGGATAGTTTGTATCCAGTTCAAGTTTCATCTAGAAACTGATAGTTTGTATCCAGTTCTAGTATCATCTAGAAATGGATAGTTTTGTCTCCAGTTCTAGAAACTGATAGTTTGTATCCAGTTCTAGTATCATCTAGAAACTGATAGTTTGTATCCAGTTCTAGAAACTGATAGTTTGTATCCAGTTCTAGAAACAGATAGTTTGTATCCAGTTCTAGTTTCATCTAGAAACTTATAGTTTGTATCCAGTTCTAGAAATTGATAGTTTGTCTCCAGTTCTAGAAACTGATAGTTTGTCTCCAGTTCTAGTACAATCTAGAAACGGATAGTTTGTCTCCAGTTCTAGAAACGGATAGTTTGTCTCCAGTTCTAGAAACTGATAGTTTGTATCCAGTTCTAGTTTCATCTAGAAACTGATAGTTTGTCTCCAGTTCTAGAAACTGATAGTTTGTCTCCAGTTCTACTATCATCTAGAAACTGATAGTTTGTATCCAGTTCTAGTTTCATCTAGAAACTGATAGTTTGTCTCCAGTTCTAGAAACTGATAGTTTTGTCTCCAGTTCTAGAAACTGATAGTTTGTCTCCAGTTCTAGAAACTGATAGTTTGTCTCCAGTTCTAGTAGCATTTAGAAAATGATAGTTTGTCTCCAGTTCTAGTAGCATCTAGAAACTGATAGTTTGTCTCCAGTTCTAGAAACTGATAGTTTGTCTCCAGTTCTAGAAACTGATAGTTTGTATCCAGTTGTAGTTTCATCTAGAAACTGATAGTTTGTCTCCAGTTCTAGTAGCATCTAGAAACTGATAGTTTGTCTCCAGTTCTAGTAGCATCTAGAAACTGATAGTTTGTATCCAGCTCTAGAAACTGATAGTTTGTCTCCAGTTCTAGAAACGGATAGTTTGTATCCAGTTCTAGTTTCATCTAGAAACTGATAGTTTGTATTCAGTTCTAGAAACTGATAGTTTGTATCCAGTTCTAGTATCATCTAGAAACGGATAGTTTTGTCTCCAGTTCTAGAAACGGATAGTTTGTATCCAGTTCTAGTTTCATCTAGAAACTGATAGTTTGTCTCCAGTTCTAGAAATTGATAGTTTGTCTCCAGTTCTAGAAACTGATAGTTTGTATCCAGTTCTAGTATCATCTAGAAACGGATAGTTTGTATCCAGTTCTAGAAACTGATAGTTTGTATCCAGTTCTAGTATCATCTAGAAACTGATAGTTTGTATTCAGTTCTAAAAACTGATAGTTTGTATCCAGTTCTAGTATCATCTAGAAATTGATAGTTTGTCTCCAGTTCTAGAAATTGATAGTTTGTCTCCAGTTCTAGAAACTGATAGTTTGTATCCAGTTCTAGTATCATCTAGAAACGGATAGTTTGTATCCAGTTCTAGAAACTGATAGTTTGTAACCAGTTCTAGTATCATCTAGAAACTGATAGTTTGTATTCAGTTCTAAAAACGGATAGTTTGTATCCAGTTCTAGTATCATCTAGAAATGGATAGTTTGTCTCCAGTTCTAGAAATTGATAGTTTGTCTCCAGTTCTAGAAACTGATAGTTTGTATCCAGTTCTAGTATCATCTAGAAACGGATAGTTTGTATCCAGTTCTAGAAACTGATAGTTTGTATCCAGTTCTAGTATCATCTAGAAACTGGTAGTTTGTATTCAGTTCTAAAAACTGATAGTTTGTATCCAGTACTAGTATCATCTAGAAATGGATAGTTTGTCTCCAGTTCTAGAAACTGATAGTTTGTATCCAGTTCTAGTTTCATCTAGAAACTGATATTTTTGACTCCAGTTCTAGAAACTGATTGTTTGTCTCCAGTTCTAGTTTCATCTAGAAACTGATAGTTTGTATCCAGTTCTAGAAACTGATAGTTTGTATCCAGTTCTAGAAATTGATAGTTTGTCTCCAGTTCTAGAAATTGATAGTTTGTCTCCAGTTCTAGAAACTGATAGTTTGTCTCCAGTTCTAGAAACTGATAGTTTGTCTCCAGTTCTAGAAACTGATAGTTTGTCTCCAGTTCTAGAAACTGATAGTTTGTCTCCAGTTCTAGTAGCGTCTAGAAAATGATAGTTTTGTCTCCAGTTCTAGTAACATCTAGAAACTGATAGTTTGTATCCAGTTCTAGTTTCATCTAGAAACTGATAGTTTGTCTCCAGTTCTAGAAACTGATAGTTTGTATCCAGTTCTAGTTTCATCTAGAAACTGATAGTTTTGTCTCCAGTTCTAGAAATTGATAGTTTGTCTCCAGTTCTAGAAATTGATAGTTTGTCTCCAGTTCTAGAAACTGATAGTTTGTATCCAGTTCTAGTTTCATCTAGAAACGGATAGTTTGTATCCAGTTCTAGAAACTGATAGTTTGTATCCAGTTCTAGAAATTGATAGTTTGTCTCCAGTTCTAGAAATTGATAGTTTGTCTCCGGTTCTAGAAACTGATAGTTTGTCTCCAGTTCTAGAAACTGATAGTTTGTCTCCAGTTCTAGAAACGGATAGTTTGTCTCCAGTTCTAGAAACTGATAGTTTGTATCCAGTTCTAGTTTTATCTAGAAACTGATAGTTTGTCTCCAGTTCTAGAAACTGATAGTTTGTATCCAGTTCTAGTATCATCTAGAAACTGATAGTTTGTATCCAGTTCTAGTATCATCTAGAAACTGATAGTTTGTCTACAGTTCTAGAAACTGATAGTTTGTATCCAGTTCTAGAAACTGATAGTTTGTATCCAGTTCTAGAAACTGATAGTTTGTCTCCAGTTCTAGTAGCATTTAGAAACTGATAGTTTGTCTCCAGTTCTAGTATCATCTAGAAACTGATAGTTTGTCTCCAGTTCTAGAAACGGATAGTTTGTCTCCAGTTCTAGAAACTGATAGTTTTGTATCCAGTTCTAGTATCATCTAGAAACTGATAGTTTTGTCTCCAGTTCTTGTAGCATCTAGAAACTGATTCTAGTACATTCTTATCAGCTTGTTGTGTTCTTTCTTCTCTTCTTTCCTGGAAGAATGATGACATCACATTCCCTTGTTTCCTCTCCCTCCTTTCTATCCTCCTCTGTCCTTCTTTCTCTCAGGCTGGGCGACGCCTCCCATGTTCCAGGCTCCGCCCCTACAGTCCCCAGTGTCTGGCCAGGTCCAGTCAGCTAAGGGTGGCCCAAAGTCAACAGCCAATGGTGAGAGGGTGTGGTTTGTGAGGCTTGATGTCGTTGGCTCAGCAGTGTTGGGTTTAGTTTTAGCTTTCAAATGTGCCTTACAGTACCAATTCAGTACCTGTGTGTGTGTGTGTGTGTGTGTGTGTGTGTGTGTGTGTTTGTATAGTTCCTAAAGCTGCATCGCGGGACATGTCTGCATGGTTCAACCTGTTTGCTGATCTGGACCCCCTCTCTAACCCTGACACCATAGGACGCTCTGATGATGAGATCCTCAATGCCTGAGGGGGGTGTGTGTGTGTAGTTACTGTATACTTTGTAATGTCTGTAATATTCTATATTGATGATTGAGGAGGATTTGACTGAGATTCATCTTCTATACAGGATATGTACTGTAAGTGGGGTGGGCTTAACCTTAGAGATATAATATAGAACCTATCACCGGACCGGGCTCTACCAGTGACATGGTCTATAGTACTAATTATAAAGCGGGTAGTTTGGGTCCTGAATTCTGATTGGCTGAAACAGCATTCCAGTGTTGTGTATATCAGACAATATACCACAACTCCTAGTTTCCTGTTCCGTTTATGTTGGTGAGCAGTTTAGAATAGCAATACTGGGTTGGTGGTATATGGCCAGTATAGCACTGCTAAGGGCTGTATCCTGGACCTCTGCTTCGCGTCGTGCCAACAGCCCTTATGCGGGGTATATTGGCCATGTATCACAGCCCCTCTGGCCTCATTGCTTAACTAAAGACTCCCCGTAATCTGATCCGTTTTTGGTTCTAAAGGAAGTCGAAGTATCCACACTGGAGTGATGTGGATCTATGCCAAGCAAGGGACAGCTTATACAGTGGGTTAACATTGGCTTTAGGTCATCACTGCCCCCCCCATCACTGATTATTTGGACGAAGGCAGTGTGGTAAAATCAGCAGGGGGGAGGCAAACCCGGAACACCCAATTTATTAAACACATGGACCCAGAACATGGACCCAGAACTTGGACCCAGAGACCCAGAACATGGACCCAGAGACACAGAGACCCAGAACATGGACCCAGAGACCCAGAACATGGACCCAGACCCAGAACATGGACCCAGAGACCCAGAACATGGACCCAGAGACCCAGAACATGGACCCAGAGACCCAGAACATGGACCCAGAGAACCAGAACATGGACACATAGACCCAGAACATGGACACATGGACCCAGAACTAAATCGTGCAGCTGTGAGTTAACTGAGATGTCTAAGATGGTCTAATCATGTAAACTGCAGCATCTGGTTCTTGTCTCCACTACAAGAACTGGATTTGATACATCTCCTCTTGCTAATACTACCATACAGCCCTTTTAGCAGGTAGGATTTATACTGTACTGTAATCACATAGATCACCTAGGAAACAGCTTGTTCTACCTCACTGAAGCTCATATCACTGATTCTGTTTTCGTGATACAGGAACTCTAGAAGCTTTTCTCTGGAATACGTTTGATGATTGTTTATCTTCTGAATCCCCATGAGCGAAAGCAGAAGCAGATAGCTCTGAGCTTTTCATGAGAAGAATGGGAATATTATGCAGTCGTAAGTCTCACGATGCAGTTTTTATTACTTTACAGGTCATTCAGAAAGTATTCAGCCTTCACTTTAATCCACATTTTGTTAAGTTACAGCCTTATCCTAAAATGGATTACATCGTTTTTCCCCCCTCATTAATCTACACACAATACCATTATAATGACAAAGCAAAATAGCTTTTTAGAAATGTTTGCAAATGTATTACAAAAAACCCCAGGAAATATCACATTTTCATAAGTATTCAGTCAGTAATTTGAAGAAGCACCTTTGGTAGTGATTACAGCCTTGAGTTGTCTTGGGTATGATGCTACAAGCTTGGTACACCTGTATTTGGGGAGTTTCTCCCATTCTTCTCTGCAGATCCTTTCAATCTCTGTCAGGTTGGATGGGGAGCATTGCTGCACAGCTATTTTCAGGCCTCTCCAGAGATGTTCGATCAGGTTCAAGTCCGGGCTCTTGCTGGACAACTCCTGCGTTGTCTTGGCTGCGTTTTTAGGGTTGTTGTCCTGTTGGAAGGTGAAACTTCGCCCCAGTCTGAGGTCCTAAGCGCTCTGGAACAGGTTTTCATCAAGGATCTCATTGTACGTTGCTCCGTTCATCTTTCTCTCGATTCTGACTAGTCTCCCAGTCTCTGCCACTGAAAAACATCCCCACAGCATGATGCTGCCACCACCATGCTTCACTGTAGGGATGGTATTGGCCAGGTGATGAGCAGGGCCAGGTTTCCTCTAGACGTGACGCTTGGCATTCTGGCCAAAGAGTTCAATCTTGGTTTCATCAGACCAGACAATCTTGTTTCTCATGGTCTGAGGGTCCTTTAGGGGCCTTTTGGCAAACTCCAAGCGGACTGTCATGTGCCTTTTACTGAGGAGTGGCTTCCGTTTGGACACTTTACCATAAAGGCCTGATTGGTGGAGTGCTGCAGAGATGGTTGTCATTCTGGAAGGTTCTCCCATCTCCATAGAGGAACTCGAGCTCTGTCAGCTTGACCATCGGGTTCTTGGTCACCACCCTGACCAAGACCCTCCTTCTCCAATTACTCAGTTTGGCCGGGGCGAGTCTCATAGCAAACGGTCTGAATATTTATATAAATAAGGTATTTCTGTTTCTTATTTTTTATTAATGTGAGAACATTTAGAAAATCTGTTTCCGCTTTGTCATTACGGGGTATTTTGTAGATTGATAAGGAAAAAATGAATTAAAATTTTAGAATAAGGCTGTAACGTAACAAAATGTGGAAAAAGTCAAGCGGTCTGAATACTTTCCAAATGCGCTGTACATACAGACAAGAATGTATATCAATCACAAATGCTTTATTTTATTCAACTATGCCTTTTATTTCACTTAAAGGATGTGTAACGTCATAGGATGAATGCAACGGCATGTCACAGGATGAAACGGTTACCAACAGACATGTTGAAGGAACTTTATTAAACTGTTATTTCAGATGTTTTTCCATTTGTGCGTTTCTTTAAAAGTATTTATTTGTCATCAAGTTGAGTATTTCATTACCAACTCACCTCCCATCCTTTCCAGTCTACCCTGTCATCAAGTTGAGTATTTCATTACCAACTCACCTCCCATCCTTTCCAGTCTACCCTGTCATCAAGTTGAGTATTTCATTACCAACTCACCTCCCATCCTTTCCAGTCTACCCTGGTGGACATCTCTGCGAATACATTTGAAGGTCGATATTGGGCAAAAGCGCAAAAATAATGTCTTTAAACGGTATAACTGATCAATGCACCATCATACCAGGTAATTTATTGCTTTTAACAAAATGGCAAAATAAGATATTTGGCTACAGAAGTGCCACTTCTTTCCGATCTCCAAAAACAAATTCTGTGAAATGATGTCAACACATACTGGAGGAGTTACAGGCTAGATACAGTGGCTAGCTTAGCTAACAAACTGGCTACAGTGGCTAGCTTAGCTAATGAACTAGCTACAGTTGAAGTCGAAGTTTACATACACTTAGGTTGGAATCATTAAAACTCATTTTTCAACCACTCCACAAATGTCTTGTTAACAAACTATAGTTTTGGCAAGTCAGTTAGGACATCTACTTTGTGCATGACAGAAGTCATTTTTCCAACAATTGTTTACGGACAGATTCTTTCACTTATAATTCACTGTATCACAATTCCAGTGGGTCGGAAGTTTACATACACTAAGTTGACTGTGCCTTTAAAAAGCTTGGAAACTCCAGAAAATGATGTCATGGATTTAGAAGCTTCTGATAGGCTAATTGACATAATTTGAGTCAATTTGAAGTGTACCTGTGGATGTATTTCAAGGCCTACCTTCAAACTCAGTGCCTCTTTGCTTGACATCATGGGTAAATCAAAAGAAATCAGCCAAGACCTCAGAAAAATAATTGTAGACCTCCACAAGTCTGGTTCATCCTTGGGAGCAATTTCCAAATGCCTGAAGGTACCACGTTCATCTGTACAAACAATAGTACGCAACTATAAACACCATGAGACCACGCAGCCGTCATACCGCTCAGGAAGGAGACACGTTCTGTCTCCTAGAGATGAGCGTACTTTGGTGCGAAAAGTGCAAATCAATCACAGAACAACAGCAAAGGACCTTGTGAAGATGCTGGAGGAAACAGTTACAAAAGTATCTATATCCACAGTAAAACGAGTCCTCTATCGACATAACCTGAAAGGCTGCTCAGCAGGGAAGAAGCCACTGCTCCAAAACTGCCATAAAAAAGCCAGACTACGGTTTGAAACTGCACATGGGGACAAAGATCATACTTTTTGGAAATGTCCTATGGTCTGATGAAACAAAAATAGAACTCTTTGGCCATAATGACCATCATTATGTTTGGTGGAAAAAGGGGGTACTTGCAAGCCGAAGAACACCATCCCAACCGTGAAGCACAGGGGTGGCAGCATCATGCTGTGGGGGTGCTTTGCTGCAGGAGGGACTGGTGCACTTCACAAAATAGATGGCATAATGAGGAATTAAAGTTATGTAGATATATTGAAGCAAGAACTCAAGACATCAGTCAGGAAGTTAAAGCTTGGTCGCAAATGGGTCTTCCAAATGGACAATGACCTCAAGCATACTTCCAAAGTTGTGGCAATATGACAACAAAGTCAAGGTATTGGAGTGGCCATCACACAGCCCTGACCTCAATCCTATAGAAGATTTGTGGGCATAACTGAAAAAGTGTGTGTGAGCAAGGAGGCCTACAAACCGGACTCCGTTACACCATCCCTGTCAGGAGGAATGGGCCAAAATTCACTTGTGGAAGGCTACCCAAAACTTTTGCCAAAGTTAAACCATTTAAAGGCAATGCTACCAAATACTAATTGAGTGTATGTGAACTTCTGACCCACTGGGAATGTGATGAAAGAAATAAAAGCTGAAATAAATAATTCTCTCTACTATTATTCTGACATTTCACATTCTTAAAATAAAGTGGTGATCCTAACTGACCTAAAACAGGGAATTTGTAGTAGGATTAAATGTCAGGAATTGTGAAAAACTGAGTTTAAATGTATTTGGCTAAGGTGTATGTAAACTTCCGATTCAACTGTACGTTGGTCATGTGCACACCTGACTAGAATGACACTGATGTACCACCAAAGGCCACACCCCGTTTATGTTTGAAAACTGGGAAAGATGCGGAGTTGGACTGTTTCTCGTGTCCAAAGTTGACCTATAACAGGAAACCCCATCTCTACTGCTACAGGTTGTAAAACATGATCAAATATCATCTCCAATATTAAAATCTACTTTGACAGAAGAGCTCTTAATTTCTCTGTTGAGTGGACAGTACTGGTAGTTTAGAAGTCTGTACAGTTATGTAGAACGCTTAGAGCCCTGACCGGGATCAATTCTGAGCTCTGGTAATAACCACCAAAAACGCCTCCCCACCCTAAGGGCTCTATTCAATCTGTATGGCTGAAGTTCAACTTTACCACCTGATAGAAATGTAAAGGCAATGTTCCCGTGTTAGCGGAGACTGCATTCACGGTAAACGTTGCATATGTCGGCTCAATGGGAAATTACCTTTACATTTCTATCACACGGTCTGTAACGCTTCAGCCATCCAGATTGAATAGAGACCTAATTCTAGCTGATTAACCGAACCCTAAGTAAGTTACGCTAACCCCCTAACCAACCTTAAATGACCCCTAACCAACCTTAAATGACCCCTAACTCTCTAACCAACCTTAAATGACCCCTAGCCCCCTAACCCACCTTAAATTACCCCCTAACCCCCCAATCAACCTTAAATTGACCTGTAACCAACCTTAAATGACCCCTAACCATCCTTAAATGACCACTAACCAACCTAGTAATAATGTTATATTATTACTATTTTAATCCAGTTCTCATTGTTGCCTAAAATACAAACACAGTGCCTCATTATCTCCAGATCCAATACATTTCAGACACTTCCCCATGGCAGGCACAGTAAAGTAACAGCGCCTCTTCAACCGCAGGAGGCTGAAGAAATTTGAATTGGCACCTAAAACCCTCACATACTTTTACAGATGCACAATTGAGAGCATCATGTCGGGCTGTATCACTGCCTGGTACGGCAACTGCACCACCCACAACCGCAGGGCTCTCCAGAGGGTGGTGCGGTCTGCCAAACGCATCACCGGGGGCAAACTACCTGCCCTCCAGGACACCTACAACACCCAATGTCACAGGAAGGCCAACAACCATCCGTGGGAGGAAAGGGGAGGGATAGAGGGAGGAAGGAAAGAGGGATGGAGGAAGAGAGGGAAGGAGGGAGAAAAGGAGGAAAAAAAAGAGGGAGGAAGGAGGAAAGGGTAGGAAGAGAGGGAGGAAAGGGTAGGGAGGGATGGATGGATGGAGGAAGGGAGGGAGGAACTGGGAGGGAGGAAAGGGGAGGGAGGGAGTGAGGAAAGGGGAGGGAGGGAGTGAGGAAGGAAGGGAGAGAGGAAAGGAGGGAGGGAATGAGAGAGAGGGGAGGCAGACGAAGCAGAACACTGGACAGGCACCACGAGACAGGTCTTCAGGCACATTATTGTTTTTCTTTCATCCCGCCCATCTTAGTTTTGCTACAATATCTCTGAGCCCAGATCACCACGGAAACCACACAACCTGGATCACCATGGAAACCACACAGCTTCACACTGGAAGACATCTTAATTCAAGATACATAATAATGATTTGAAAATGTGGAGAGGTTTCACGGTTTAATGCGATGGAAATAAAAAGTGTCTCTTGTATCCTCTCGGTACATAGGATCAGTGGAATGTTGGGACCAGGTAGGACCAGTGGGTGGAGTTAGAATGAGCAGGTAGAACCAGGGGACTGTTATGACCAGGGGAGTTAGCATGTCGAAGGCGTCTCGATCAGCAGGGTATTATGTTCATTATGTTTATCTGACTGTGATGTTATTCAGCAGTCTGTCCTCCGGGGCAGAAGTGTGGTGCTCTAGCTCTCTGGTTCCTCCAGGTGTCTGGGCAGGCAGGGTTGCTGGTGGACCGTGCCCCAGGATACCCCTAGGGAAGGGGACAGGCTACGGAGGCCCACCCCACCTAGAGGCATCATGGAGGGGGACAGACTGTGCAGGCCAACCCCACCCAGAGGCACCAAGCTGGGGGACAGGCTGCGGAGGCCAACCCCTGATCTGAAGCTGAGCTCCGGGGCGGGCAACAGGGGCTTCAGGATGCTGACCAGGCAGAAGGCTGAGCCACTCTTAGGGATGAAGTTCACCTTGTTACGGTCCGGACACAGGAAGGGAGGAATCTCCTGGAGGGGTCTGGGACTGTAACACAAACACACACACATTGTCATTCAACACTAATATATGACACCGATTATTTATGGTATTTACTTAGCAGAGTGCCCTTTTCCCATACAAGAGGAGTAATACCAGTTTGGCCACAAAAGGCTGTACCTGTTCTGAGTTATCTTCTACTATGGTGGGCTTGGTGGGCTCACGCTAGTTTTAATGTTCTGAGTTAGCTTCTACTATGGTGGGCTTGGTGGGCTCGCGCTAGTTTTAATGTTCTGAGTTAGCTTCTACTATGGTGGGCTTGGTGGGCTCGCGCTAGTTTTAATGTTCTGAGTTAGTTTCTACTATGGTGGGCTTGGTGGGCTCACGCTAGTTTTAATGTTCTGAGTTAGCTTCTACTATGGTGGGCTTGGTGGGCTCGCGCTAGTTTTAATGTTCTGAGTTAGTTTCTACTATGGTGGGCTCGCGCTAGTTTTAATATTGTGAGTTAGCTTCTACTATGGTGGGCTTGCGCTAGTTTTAATATTGTGAGTTAGCTTCTACTATGGTGGGCTCGCGCTAGTTTTAATATTGTGAGTTAGCTTCTACTATGGTGGGCTCGCGCTATTTTTAATGTTCTGAGTTAGTTTCTACTATGGTGGGCTCGCGCTATTTTTAATGTTCTGAGAAGGGGTTAGGGTTGGGGCTAACCCTCCAAGGGGTTAGGGTTGGGGCTAACCCTCCAAGGGGTTAGGGTTGGGGCTAACCCTCCAAGGGGTTAGGGTTAACCCTCCAAGGGGTTAGGGTTGGGGCTAACCCTCCAAGGGGTTAGGGTTGGGGCTAACCCTCCAAGGGGTTAGGGTTGGGATTAACCCTCCAAGGGGTTAGTGTTAACCCTCCAAGGGGTTAGGGTTGGGGTTAACCCTCCAAGGGGTTAGGGTTGGGGCTAACCCTCCAAGGGGTTAGGGTTGGGGTTAACCCTCCAAGGGGTTAGGGTTGGGGTTAACCCTCCAAGGGGTTAGGGTTGGGGTTAACCCTCCAAGGGGTTAGGGTTGGGGTTAAGCCTCCAAGGGGTTAGGGTTGGGGTTAACCCTCCAAGGGGTTAGGGTTGGGGCTAACCCTCCAAGGGGTTGGGGCTAACCCTCCAAGGGGTTAGGGTTGGGGTTAACCCTCCAAGGGGTTAGGGTTGGGATTAACCCTCCAAGGGGTTAGGGTTAACCCTCCAAGGGGTTAGGGTTGGGGTTAACCCTCCAAGGGGTTAGGGTTGGGATTAACCCTCCAAGGGGTTAGGGTTGGGGTTAACCCTCCAAGGGGTTAGGGTTGGGGTTAACCCTCCAAGGGGTTAGGGTTGGGGTTAACCCTCCAAGGGGTTAGGGTTGGGGCTAACCCTCCAAGGGGTTAGGGTTAACCCTCCAAGGGGTTAGGGTTGGGGTTAACCCTCCAAGGGGTTAGGGTTGGGGTTAACCCTCCAAGGGGTTAGGGTTGGGGTTAACCCTCCAAGGGGTTAGGGTTGGGGTTAACCCTCCAAGGGGTTAGGGTTGGGGTTAACCCTCCAAGGGGTTAGGGTTGGGGCTAACCCTCCAAGGGGATAGGGTTGAGGCTAACCCTCCAAGGGGTTAGGGTTGGGGTTAACCCTCCAAGGGGTTAGGGTTGGGGTTAACCCTCCAAGGGGTTAGGGTTGGGGTTAACCCTCCAAGGGGTTGGGGTTAACCCTCCAAGGGGTTAGGGTTAACCCTCCAAGGGGTTAGGGTTGGGGTTAACCCTCCAAGGGGTTAGGGTTGGGGCTAACCCTCCAAGGGGTTAGGGTTGGGGTTAACCCTCCAAGGGGTTAGGGTTGGGGTTAACCCTCCAAGGGGTTAGGGTTGGGGTTAACCCTCCAAGGGGTTAGGGTTGGGGTTAACCCTCCAAGGGGTTAGGGTTGGGGTTAACCCTCCAAGGGGTTAGGGTTGGGGTTAACCCTCCAAGGGGTTAGGGTTGGGGTTAACCCTCCAAGGGGTTAGGGTTGGGGTTAACCCTCCAAGGGGTTAGGGTTGGGGTTAACCCTCCAAGGGGTTAGGGTTGGGGCTAACCCTCCAAGGGGTTAGGTTTGGGGTTAACCCTCCAAGGGGTTAGGGTTGGGGTTAACCCTCCAAGGGGTTGGGGTTAACCCTCCAAGGGGTTAGGGTTGGGGCTAACCCTCCAAGGGGTTAGGGTTGGGGTTAACCCTCCAAGGGGTTAGGGTTGGGGTTAACCCTCCAAGGGGTTAGGGTTGGGGTTAACCCTCCAAGGGGTTAGGGTTGGGGTTAACCCTCCAAGGGGTTAGGGTTGGGGTTTGTATTTGTTTTTATTATATTTTGACCGTGACAGTTTAAAATCTAGTGTTACTCCAAGCAGTTTAGTCATCTCAACTTGCTCAATTTCCACATTATTTATTACAAGATTTAGTTGAGGTTTTAGGGTTTAGTGAATGTTTTGTTCCAAATACAATGCGTTTAGTTTAAAAAATATTTAGGGCTAACTTATTCCTTGCCACCCACTCTGAAACTAACTGCAGCTCTTTGTTGAGTGTTGCAGTCATTTCCGTTGCTGTAGTAGCTGAAGTGTATAGTGTTGAGTTGTCCGCATACATAGAAACTCTGTCTTTACTCAAAGTCAGTGGCATGTCGTTAGTAAAACATTTAAAAAGCAAGGGGCCTAAACAGCTACCCTGGGGAATTCCTGATTCTAACTGGATTATATTTGAGAGGCTTCCATTAAAGAACATCCTCTGTGTTCTGTTAGACAAGTAACTCTTTATCCACATTATAGCAGGGGGTTAGTAAAGCCATAACACATGTTTTTCCAGCAGCAGACTATGTTCAATAATGTCAAAAGCTGCACTGAAGTCTAACAAGACAGTCCCCACAATCATTTTATCATCAACTTCTCTCAGCCAATCCTCAGTCATTTGTGTAAGTGCTGTGCTTGTAAGTGCTTGTTGACATTTAGGGTCAGGGGTTAGGGTGTACTCTCACAGCCCTCAGGACGTTTAGGGTCAGGGGTTAGGGTTAGAGGTTAAGGTGTACTCTCACAGCCCTCAGGACGTATAGGGTCAGGGGTTAGGGTTAGAGGTTAAGGTGTACTCTCACAGCCCTCAGGACGTTTAGGGTCAGGGGTTAGGGGTTAAGGTGTACTCTCACAGCCCTCAGGACGTTTAGGGTCAGGGTGTACTCTCACAGCCCTCAGGACGTTTAGGGTCAGGGGTTAGGGTTAGAGGTTAATGTTAGGCTGTACTCACAGTGACTCCTCAAAGACCTTGACCTTCTCACAGCCCTCCGGCGGCTCCCTCTTGAACATGTAGCTGTTGTTGGGCTTCGGAGACGCTGCATACTTCGGGAGAGGTGAGCAGGGACCCAGTTCTGAGGGACAGACAGACAGACGGACGGAGAGAGAGAGAGAGAGAGAGAGAGAGAGCAGGTCAGTCACAATATTCAGGGTGAGGGGGGGACAAAGCTATGGAAATGTGTGTGTGTGTACCTTTCTCCTCTGCGGTGTAGGGGCTGCCTCCTCCCATATCGTTGAGGATGGTGAGGTAGGAGGGAGAGATGGAGTCGGGCCGGCTGCTGCTGTTGCTATGCTTACCGCCACCGAGGCCCCCTCCTGAGGGGGTCTGTGTGTCAATGCTTCGGGTGGAACTGCTGCGCTGGGGGGGGAGGGGTGGGGGGGCACGGTGCCCGTCTGGGACATCTTGGGGCTGAACCCAAAGCACACATAAATAACAACAGTTGATTTGTGTGCGTGTGTGTGTGTGTGTGTGTGTGTGTGTGTGTTAACAAGAACAAGGACTCACAATAATAACCTCATCTCGTAGTTGTGGTGTGTCACGGATGATGATGCGTTCAATCTCCTGGTTGAGACCCTCCACACTGTTCCTGAAGCGCGGCGCCGTCGACTTGGGGACGGGGATCAGGATGGTCTTATTGGGCATCTGGGCCTTACATACAGACAGGGGAAAGGTTAGTGGTAGAGTTAGGGTGAACCCTTAGGGATGGGGTTAGGGTTAACCCTTAGAGATGGGGGTTAGGGTTAACCCTTAGGGATGGGGGTTAGGGTTAACCCTTAGAGATGGGGGTTAGGGTTAACACTTAGAGATGTGGTTAGGGTTAACCCTTAGAGATGGGGGTTAGGGTTAACACTTAGAGATGGGGGTAGGGTTAACCCTTAGGGATGGGGGTTAGGGTTAACCCTTAGAGATGGGGGTTAGGGTTAACCCTTAGAGATGGGGTTAGGGTTAACCCTTAGGGATAGGGGTTAGGGTTAACCCTTAGAGATGGGGTTAGGGTTAACCCTTAGAGATGGGGGTTAGGGTTAACCCTTAGGGATGGGGGTTAGGGTTAACCCTTAGAGATGGGGGTAGGGTTAACCCTTAGGGATGGGGGTTAGGGTTAACCCTTAGAGATGGGGGTTAGGGTTAACCCTTAGAGATGGGGTTAGGGTTAACCCTTAGGGATGGGGGTTAGGGTTAACCCTTAGAGATGGGGGTTAGGGTTAACCCTTAGAGATGGGGGTTAGGGTTAACACTTAGAGATGGGGTTAGGGTTAACACTTAGAGATGGGGGTTAGAGTTAACCCTTAGTGATGGGGGTTAGGGTTAACCCTTAGAAATGGGGGTTAGGGTTAACCCTTAGTGATGGGGGTTAGGGTTAACCCTTAGAGATGGGGGTTAGGGTTAACCCTTAGAGATGGGGGTTAGGGTTAACACTTAGAGATGGGGGTTAGGGTTAACCCTTAGAGATGGGGGTTAGGGTTAACTTCTAGAGATTGGGTTAGGCTTAACCCTTAGGGATGGGGGTAGGGTTAACCCTTAGGGATGGGGGTAGGGTTAACCCTTAGGGATGGGGGTAGGGTGAACCCTTAGGGATGGGGGTAGGGTTAACCATTAGAGATGGGGTTAGGGTTAACCCTTAGAGATGGGGGTAGGGTTAACCCTTAGGGATGGGGGTTAGGGTTAACCCTTAGAGATGGGGGTTAGGGTTAACCCTTAGAGATGGGGGTAGGGTTAACCCTTAGGGATGGGGGTTAGGGTTAACCCTTAGAGATGGGGGTTAGGGTTAACCCTTAGAGATGGGGGTTAGGGTTAACCCTTAGAGATGGGGGTTAGGGTTAACACTTAGAGATGGGGTTAGGGTTAACACTTAGAGATGGGGGTTAGAGTTAACCCTTAGTGATGGGGGTTAGGGTTAACCCTTAGAGATGGGGGTTAGGGTTAACCCTTAGTGATGGGGGTTAGGGTTAACCCTTAGAGATGGGGGTTAGGGTTAACACTTAGAGATGGGGGTTAGGGTTAACCCTTAGAGATGGGGGTTAGGGTTAACTTCTAGAGATTGGGTTAGGCTTAACCCTTAGGGATGGGGTTAGGGTTAACCCTTAGGGATGGGGGTAGGGTTAACCCTTAGAGATGGGGGTTAGGGTTAACTTCTAGAGATTGGGTTAGGCTTAACCCTTAGGGATGGGGTTAGGGTTAACCCTTTGGGATGGGGGTAGGGTTAACCCTTAGGGATGGGGGTAGGGTGAACCCTTAGGGATGGGGGTAGGGTGAACCCTTAGGGATGGGGGTAGGGTTAACCATTAGAGATTGGGGGTTAGGGTTAACCCTTAGAGATGGGGGTTAGGGTTAACCCTTAGAGATGGGGGTTAGGATTAACCCTTAGAGATGGGGTTAGGGTTAGGGTACTCTCTATAACTAAAGGTTAGGGTACTCTCTGTAACTAAAGGTTAGGGTACTCTCTGTAACTAAAGGTTAGGGTACTCTCTGTAACTAAAGGTTAGGGTACTCTCTGTAACTAAAGTATAGGGTACTCTCTGTAACTAAAGGTTAGGGTACTCTCTAACTAAATCTTAGGGTACTCTCTGTAACTACAGATTAGTGTACTCTCTCTAACTAAAGGTTAGGGTACTCTCTAACTAAAGGTTAGGATACTCTCTGTAACTAAAGGTTAGGGTACTCTCTGTAACTAAAGGTTAGGGTATTATCTGGAACTAAAGGTTAGGGTATTATCTGGAACTAAAGGTTCGGGTACTCTCTGGAACTAAAGGTTAGGGTACTCTCTGGAACTAAAGGTTAGGGTACTCTCTGTAACTAAAGGTTAGGGTTAGGGTACTCTCTGTAACTAAAGGTTAGGGTTAGGGTACTCTCTGTTACTAAAGGTTAGGGTTAGGGTACTCTCTGTAACTAAATGTTAGGGTACTTTCTTTAACTAAAGGTTAGGGTACTCTCTGTAACTAAAGGTTAGGGTACTCTCTGTAACTAAATGTTAGGGTACTCTCTAACTAAAGGTTAGGGTACTCTCTGTAACTAAATGTTAGGGTACTCTCTGTAACTAAAGGTTAGGGTACTCTCTATTACTAAAGGTTAGGGTACTCTCTGTAACTAAAGGTTAGAGTACTCTCTGTAACTAAAGGTTAGGATACTCTCTGTAACTAAATGTTAGGGTACTCTCTGTAACTAAAGGTTAGGGTACTCTCTGTTACTAAATGTTAGAGTACTCTCTGTAACTAAAGGTTAGGGTACTCTATGTAACTAAAGGTTAGGGTACTCTCTGTTACTAAATGTTAGAGTACTCTCTGTAACTAAATGTTAGGGTACTCTCTGTAACTAAAGGTTAGGGTACTCTCTGTAATGGTGCTCAGGTTACCTGTGACTGGATGATGGCAGCATGACTCCCGTTGAAGGGGGATCTGCGGTCCTTGTCCCTGCGGTGACGACTGCTGCGCTTACTGCGCTGGAGTTGCTGTCGCAATTTAGCAATCTGGAGGAGAGAAGAGATACTGGGTTAGGGGGTTTATTGATAGGATGTTGTTGTCTTTACCACTAAGACATGGAGAGTTGTCACTATGTTGTCACTGTGGAGTGTCACTATGTTGTCACTGTGGAGTGTCACTATGTTGTCACTATGTGGAGTGTCACTATGTTGTCACTGTGGAGTGTTACTATGTTGTCACTATGTTGTCACTATGTGGAGTGTCACTATGTTGTCACTATGTTGCCACTATGTGGAGTGTCACTATGTTGTCACTATGTGGAGTGTCACTATGTTGTCACTATGTGGATTGTCACTATGTGGAATGACACTATGTTGTCACTATGTGGAGTGACACTATGTTGTCACTATGTGGAGTGTCACTATGATGTCACTATGTGGATTGTCACTATGTTGTCACTATGTGGAGTGTCACTATGTTGTCACTATGTGGAGTGTCACTATGTTGTCACTATGTGGAGTGTCACTATGTTGTCACTATGTGGAGCGTCACTATGTTGTCACTATGTGGAGTGTCACTATGTTGCCACTATGTGGAGTGTCACTATGTGGAGTGTCACTATGTGGAGTGTCACTATGTGGAGTGTCAATATGTTGCCACTATGTGGAGTGTCACTATGTTGTCACTATGTGGAGTGTCACTATGTTGCCACTATGTGGAGTGTCACTATGTGGAGTGTCACTATGTGGAGTGTCAATATGTTGCCACTATGTGGAGTGTCACTATGTGGAGTGTCACTATGTGGAGTGTCACTATGTGGAGTGTCACTATGTGGAGTGTCACTATGTTGTCACTTAGTGGAGTGTCACTATGTGGAGTGTCATTATGTTGTCACTATGTGGAGTGTCACTATGTTGTCACTATGTGGAGTGTCACTATGTTGTCACTATGTGGAGTGTCACTATGTTGCCACTATGTGGAGTGTCACTATGTTGTCACTATGTGGAGTGTCACTATGTCGTCACTATGTGGAGTGTCACTATGTGGAGTGTCACTATGTTATCACTATGTGGAGTGTCACTATGTTATCACTATGTGGAGTGTCACTATGTGGAGTGTCACTATGTGGAGTGTCACTATGTGGAGTGTCACTATGTTGTCACTATGTGGAGTGTCACTATGTTGTCACTATGTGGAGTGTCACTATGATGTCACTATGTGGAGTGTCACTATGTTGTCACTGTGTGGAGTGTCACTGTGTGGAGTGTCACTGTGTGGAGTGTCACTATGTGGAGTGTCACTATGATGTCACTATGTGGAGTGTCACTATGATGTCACTATGTTGTCACTATGTTGTTACTATGTGGAGTGTCACTATGTGGAGTGTCACTATGTTGTCACTTTGTGGAGTGTCACTATGATGTCACTATGTTGTCACTATGTTGTCACTATGTGGAGTGTCACATTTGTCACTATGTGGAGTGTCACTATGTTGTCACTATGTGGAGTGTCACTATGTTGTCACTATGTGGAGTGTCACTATGATGTCACTATGTTGTTAGTATGTGGAGTGTCACTATGATGTCACTATGTTGTCACTATGTTGTTACTATGTGGAGTGTCACTATGTGGAGTGTCACTATGTTGTCACTTTGTGGAGTGTCACTATGATGTCACTATGTTGTCACTATGTTGTCACTATGTGGAGTGTCACATTTGTCACTATGTGGAGTGTCACTATGTTGTCACTATGTGGAGTGTCACTATGTTGTCACTATGTGGAGTGTCACTATGATGTCACTATGTTGTTAGTATGTGGAGTGTCACTATGATGTCACTATGTTGTCACTATGTTGTCACTATGTGGAGTGTCACTGTTGTCACTATGTGGAGTGTCACTATGTTGTCACTATGTGGAGTGTCACTATGATGTCACTATGTTGTTATTATGTGGAGTGTCACTATGTGGAGTGTCAATATGATGTCACTATGTTGTCACTATGTGGAGTGTCACTATGTTGTCACTATGTTGTCACTATGTGGAGTGTCACTATGTTGTCACTATGTTGTCACTATGTGGAGTGTCAATATGATGTCACTATGTTGTCACTATGTGGAGTGTCACTATGTTGTCACTATGTTGTCACTATGTGGAGTGTCACTATGTTGCCACTATGTGGAGTGTCACTATGTTGTCTCTATGTGGAGTGTCACTATGTGGAGTGTCACTATGTTGTTATTATGTTGTCACTATGTTGTCACTATGTTGTTATTATGTTGTCACTGATGTTATTATGTTGTCATTATGTTGTCACTGTTGTCACTATGTTGTTATTATGTTGTCACTATGTTGTTATTATGTTGTTATTATGTTGTCACTGATGTTATTATGTTGTCATTATGTTGTCACTGTTGTCACTATGTTGTTATTATGTTGTCACTATGTTGTTATTATGTTGTTATTATGTTGTCACTGATGTTATTATGTTGTTATTATGTTGTCACTATGTTGTTATTATGTTGTTATTATGTTGTCACTGATGTTATTATGTTGTCATTATGTTGTCACTGTTGTCACTATGTTGTTATTATGTTGTCACTATGTTGTTATTATGTTGTCACTGATGTTATTATGTTGTCATTATGTTGTCACTATGTTGTCATTATGTTGTCACTATGTTGTTATTATGTTGTTATTATGTTGTCACTGTTGTCACTATGTTGTTATTATGTTGTCACTATGTTGTTATTATGTTGTCACTGATGTTATTATGTTGTCATTATGTTGTCACTATGTTGTTATTATGTTGTCACTATGTTGTTATTATGTTGTCACTATGTTGTTATTATGTTGTCACTATGTTGTTATTATGTTGTCACTATGTTGTTATTATGTTGTCACTATGTTGTTATTATGTTGTCACTATGTTGTCACTATGTTGTTATTATGTTGTTATTATGTTGTCACTATGTTGTCATTATGTTGTCACTGTTGTCACTATGTTGTTATTATGTTGTCACTATGTTGTTATTATGTTGTCACTATGTTGTTATTATGTTGTCACTATGTTGTTATTATGTTGTCACTATGTTGTTATTATGTTGTCACTATGTTGTTATTATGTTGTCACTATGTTGTTATTATGTTGTCACTATGTTGTTATTATGTTGTCACTATGTTGTTATTATGTTGTCACTGATGTTATTATGTTGTCACTATGTTGTTATTATGTTGTCACTATGTTGTTATTATGTTGTCACTATGTTGTTATTATGTTGTCACTATGTTGTTATTATGTTGTCACTATGTTGTTATTATGTTGTCACTATGTTGTTATTATGTTGTCACTATGTTGTTATTATGTTGTCACTATGTTGTTATTATGTTGTCACTATGTTGTTATTATGTTGTCACTATGTTGTTATTATGTTGTCACTATGTTGTTATTATGTTGTTATTATGTTGTCACTGTTGTCACTATGTTGTTATTATGTTGTCACTATGTTGTTATTATGTTGTCACTGATGTTATTATGTTGTCATTATGTTGTCACTATGTTGTTATTATGTTGTTATTATGTTGTCACTATGTTGTTATTATGTTGTTATTATGTTGTCACTATGTTGTTATTATGTTGTCACTATGTTGTCACTATGTTGTTATTATGTTGTTATTATGTTGTCACTATGTTGTCACTATGTTGTCAGTATCTAAAGGCAGAGACTGAACAGTGTGACTAACCTCTTTGAGCTGGTCGGTGTTATTATGTTGTCACTATGTTGTCACTATGTTGTTATTATGTTGTCACTGATGTTATTATGTTGTCATTATGTTGTCACTGTTGTCACTATGTTGTTATTATGTTGTCACTATGTTGTTATTATGTTGTTATTATGTTGTCACTGATGTTATTATGTTGTCATTATGTTGTCACTATGTTGTTATTATGTTGTTATTATGTTGTCACTGATGTTATTATGTTGTCATTATGTTGTCACTATGTTGTTATTATGTTGTTATTATGTTGTCACTGATGTTATTATGTTGTCATTATGTTGTCACTATGTTGTCACTATGTTGTTATTATGTTGTCACTGATGTTATTATGTTGTCATTATGTTGTCACTGTTGTCACTATGTTGTTATTATGTTGTCACTATGTTGTTATTATGTTGTCACTGATGTTATTATGTTGTCATTATGTTGTCACTATGTTGTCATTATGTTGTCACTATGTTGTTATTATGTTGTTATTATGTTGTCACTGTTGTCACTATGTTGTTATTATGTTGTCACTATGTTGTTATTATGTTGTCACTGATGTTATTATGTTGTCATTATGTTGTCACTATGTTGTTATTATGTTGTTATTATGTTGTCACTATGTTGTTATTATGTTGTCACTATGTTGTTATTATGTTGTCACTATGTTGTTATTATGTTGTCACTATGTTGTTATTATGTTGTCACTATGTTGTCACTATGTTGTTATTATGTTGTTATTATGTTGTCACTATGTTGTCATTATGTTGTCACTGTTGTCACTATGTTGTTATTATGTTGTCACTATGTTGTTATTATGTTGTCACTATGTTGTTATTATGTTGTCACTATGTTGTTATTATGTTGTCACTATGTTGTTATTATGTTGTCACTATGTTGTTATTATGTTGTCACTATGTTGTTATTATGTTGTCACTATGTTGTTATTATGTTGTCACTATGTTGTTATTATGTTGTCACTATGTTGTTATTATGTTGTCACTATGTTGTTATTATGTTGTCACTATGTTGTTATTATGTTGTCACTATGTTGTTATTATGTTGTTATTATGTTGTCACTGTTGTCACTATGTTGTTATTATGTTGTCACTATGTTGTTATTATGTTGTCACTGATGTTATTATGTTGTCATTATGTTGTCACTATGTTGTTATTATGTTGTTATTATGTTGTCACTATGTTGTTATTATGTTGTTATTATGTTGTCACTATGTTGTTATTATGTTGTCACTATGTTGTCACTATGTTGTTATTATGTTGTTATTATGTTGTCACTATGTTGTCACTATGTTGTCAGTATCTAAAGGCAGAGACTGAACAGTGTGACTAACCTCTTTGAGCTGGTCGGTGTTATTATGTTGTCACTATGTTGTCACTATGTTGTTATTATGTTGTCACTGATGTTATTATGTTGTCATTATGTTGTCACTATGTTGTTATTATGTTGTCACTATGTTGTCACTATGTTGTCAGTATCTAAAGGCAGAGACTGAACAGTGTGACTAACCTCTTTGAGCTGGTCGGTGCTCCCGCAGGAGGCCGATCTCTTGTGGCTCCCCCGCCTCCTCTCATCCGCCCAGGCCCTGGGGGTCTGACACCACAGAGAGAGGTGAGATGCATGAATACAAACACACACACTGGGGGTCTGACACCACAGAGAGAGGTGAGATAGATGAATACACACACACACACACACACACACACACACACACACACACACACCCTAGGGGTCTGACACCACAGAGAGAGACAGGTGAGATGCATGAATACAAACAAAAACACACACACACACTCACCTGAGTGGCCTTGTCCCTCATGCAGGGAGTGTGGTGGGCGTGGCTTCCGTCCTGAGGCCGGGGACCAATAAGGTAAGAGCCAAGGAGCGTGCCCAGTAGGGGCCACAGCTGGGAGGAGCCAGAGGAAGTGGGAGGAGCAGAAAGACAGGAAGAGAAGAAGAGAGGGGAAAATAAGAAATACATTTGTAAACAAACAGCTGAGATGCTCAGTCTGAGGCAGGTGCCCCACTGATGTAACCCATCAATACAATATACACTAACCATCCAACCCATATCAACCCTAACCCATCATACAGACCATCCAACCCAGCCATATCAACCCTAACCCATCATACAGACCATCCAACCCAGCCATATCAACCCTAACCCATCATATAGACCATCCAACCCAGCCATATCACATCAATACAATATACACTAACCATCCAACCCATATCAACCCTAACCCATCATACAGACCATCCAACCCAGCCATATCAACCCTAACCCATCATACAGACCATCCAACCCAGCCATATCAACCCTAACCCATCATACAGACCATCCAGCCCAGCCATATCAACCCTAACCCATCATACAGACCATCCAACCCAGCCATATCAACCCTAACCCATCATACAGACCATCCAACCCAGCCATATCAACCCTAACCCATCATACAGACCATCCAACCCAGTCATATCAACCCTAACCCATCATACAGACCATCCAACCCAGTCATATCAACCCTAACCCATCATACAGACCATCCAGCCCAGCCATATCAACCCTAACCCATCATACAGACCATCCAACCCAGCCATATCACATCAATACAATATACACTAACCATCCAACCCAGTCATATCAACCCTAACCCATCATATAGACCATCCAACCCAGCCATATCACATCAATACAATATACACTAACCATCCAACCCAGTCATATCAACCCTAACCCATCATACAGACCATCCAACCCAGTCATATCAACCCTAACCCATCATACAGACCATCCAACCCATATCAACCCTAACCCATCATACAGACCATCCAGCCCAGCCATATCAACCCTAACCCATCATACAGACCATCCAACCCAGCCATATGAACCCTAACCCATCATACAGACCATCCAACCCAGCCATATGAACCCTAACCCATCATACAGACCATCCAACCCAGCCATATCAACCCTAACCCATCATACAGACCATCCAGCCCAGCCATATCAACCCTAACCCATCATACAGACCATCCAACCCAGTCATATTAACCCTAACCCATCATACAGACCATCCAACCCAGCCATATCAACCCTAACCCATCATACAGACCATCCAACCCAGTCATATCAACCCTAACCCATCATACAGACCATCCAACCCAGCCATATCAACCCTAACCCATCATACAGACCATCCAACCCATATCAACCCTAACCCATCATACAGACCATCCAACCCATATCAACCCTAACCCATCATACAGACCATCCAACCCAGCCATATCAACCCTAACCCATCATACAGACCATCCAACCCAGCCATATCAAACCTAACCCATCATAAAGACCATCCAACCCATATCAACCCTAACCCATCATACAGACCATCCAACCCAGTCATATCAACCCTAACCCATCATACAGACCATCCAACCCATATCAACCCTAACCCATCATAGAGACCATCCAACCCATATCAACCCTAACCCATCATACAGACCATCCAACCCAGCCATATGAACCCTAACCCATCATACAGACCATCCAACCCAGCCATATCAACCCTAACCCATCATACAGACCATCCAACCCATATCAACCCTAACCCATCATATAGACCATCCAACCCAGCCATATCACATCAATACAATATACACTAACCATCCAACCCAGCCATATCAACCCTAACCGTCATACAGACCATCCAACCCAGTCATATCAACCCTAACCCATCATACAGACCATCCAACCCATATCAACCCTAACCCATCATACAGACCATCCAACCCATATCAACCCTAACCCATCATACAGACCATCCAACCCATATCAACCCTAACCCATCATACAGACCATCCAACCCATATCAACCCTAACCCATCATACAGACCATCCAACCCAGCCATATCAACCCTAACCCATCATACAGACCATCCAACCCAGCCATATCAAACCTAACCCATCATACCGACCATCCAACCCAGCCATATCAACCCTAACCCATCATACAGACCATCCAACCCAGCCATATCAACCCTAACCCATCATACCGACCATCCTGCCCAGCCATATCAACCCTAACCCATCATATAGACCATCCAACCCAGCCATATCACATCAATACAATATACACTAACCATCCAACCCAGCCATATCAACCCTAACCCATCATACAGACCATCCAACCCAGCCATATGAACCCTAACCCATCATACAGACCATCCAACCCAGCCATATCAACCCTAACCCATCATACAGACCATCCAACCCATATCAACCCTAACCCATCATATAGACCATCCAACCCAGCCATATCACATCAATACAATATACACTAACCATCCAACCCAGCCATATCAACCCTAACCGTCATACAGACCATCCAACCCAGTCATATCAACCCTAACCCATCATACAGACCATCCAACCCATATCAACCCTAACCCATCATACAGACCATCCAACCCATATCAACCCTAACCCATCATACAGACCATCCAACCCATATCAACCCTAACCCATCATACAGACCATCCAACCCATATCAACCCTAACCCATCATACAGACCATCCAACCCAGCCATATCAACCCTAACCCATCATACAGACCATCCAACCCAGCCATATCAAACCTAACCCATCATACCGACCATCCAACCCAGCCATATCAACCCTAACCCATCATACAGACCATCCAACCCAGCCATATCAACCCTAACCCATCATATAGACCATCCAACCCAGCCATATCACATCAATACAATATACACTAACCATCCAACCCAGCCATATCAACCCTAACCCATCATACAGACCATCCAACCCAGCCATATCAACCCTAACCCATCATATAGACCATCCAACCCAGCCATATCACATCAATACAATATACACTAACCATCCAACCCAGCCATATCAACCCTAACCCATCATACAGACCATCCAACCCAGCCATATCAACCCTAACCCATCATACAGACCATCCAACCCAGCCATATGAACCCTAACCCATCATACAGACCATCCAACCCAGCCATATCAACCCTAACCCATCATACAGACCATCCAACCCAGTCATATCAACCCTAACCCATCATACAGACCATCCAACCCAGTCATATCAACCCTAACCCATCATACAGACCATCCAACCCAGCCATATCAACCCTAACCCATCATATAGACCATCCAGCCCAGTCATATCAACCCTAACCCATCATATAGACCATCCAACCCAGCCATATCACATCAATACAATATACACTAACCATCCAACCCAGCCATATCAACCCTAACCCATCATACAGACCATCCAACCCATATCAACCCTAACCCATCATACAGACCATCCAACCCATATCAACCCTAACCCATCATACAGACCATCCAACCCATATCAACCCTAACCCATCATACAGACCATCCAACCCATATCAACCCTAACCCATCATACAGACCATCCAACCCAGCCATATCAACCCTAACCCATCATACAGACCATCCAACCCAGCCATATCAAACCTAACCCATCATACCGACCATCCAACCCAGCCATATCAACCCTAACCCATCATACAGACCATCCAACCCAGTCATATCAACCCTAACCCATCATACAGACCATCCAACCCATATCAACCCTAACCCATCATACAGACCATCCAACCCAGCCATATCAACCCTAACCCATCATATAGACCATCCAACCCAGCCATATCACATCAATACAATATACACTAACCATCCAACCCAGCCATATCAACCCTAACCCATCATACAGACCATCCAACCCAGTCATATCAACCCTAACCCATCATACAGACCATCCAACCCCTATCAACCCTAACCCATCATACAGACCATCCAACCCAGCCATATCAACCCTAACCCATCATACAGACCATCCAACCCAGCCATATCAACCCTAACCCATCATACAGACCATTCAACCCAGCCATATCAACCCTAACCCATCATACAGACCATCCAGCCCAGCCATATCAACCCTAACCCATCATACAGACCATCCAACCCAGCCATATCAACCCTAACCCATCATACAGACCATCCAACCCAGCCATATCAACCCTAACCCATCATATAGACCATCCAGCCCAGTCATATCAACCCTAACCCATCATACAGACCATCCAACCCAGTCATATCACATCAATACAATATACACTAACCATCCAACCCAGTCATATCAACTCTAACCCATCATACAGACCATCCAACCCAGCCATATCAAACCTAACCCATCATACCGACCATCCAACCCAGCCATATCAAACCTAACCCATCATACAGACCATCCAACCCAGCCATATCAACCCTAACCCATCATACAGACCATCCAACCCAGCCATATCACATCAATACAATATACACTAACCATCCAACCCAGTCATATCAACCCTAACCCATCATACAGACCATCCAACCCATATCAACCCTAACCCATCATACAGACCATCCAACCCAGTCATATCAACCCTAACCCATCATACAGACCATCCAACCCAGTCATATCAACCCTAACCCATCATACAGACCATCCAACCCATATCAACCCTAACCCATCATATAGACCATCCAGCCCAGTCATATCAACCCTAACCCATCATACAGACCATCCAACCCAGCCATATCAACCCTAACCCATCATATAGACCATCCAACCCAGCCATATCAACCCTAACCCATCATACAGACCATCCAACCCAGCCATATCAACCCTAACCCATCATACAGACCATCCAACCCAGCCATATCAACCCTAACCCATCATACAGACCATCCAACCCAGCCATATCAATCCTAACCCATCATATAGACCATCCAGCCCAGTCATATCAACCCTAACCCATCATACAGACCATCCAACCCAGTCATATCACATCAATACAATATACACTAACCATCCAACCCAGCCATATCAACCCTAACCCATCATACAGACCATCCAACCCATATCAACCCTAACCCATCATACAGACCATCCAACCCAGTCATATCAACCCTAACCCATCATATAGACCATCCAACCCAGCCATATCAACCCTAACCCATCATACCGACCATCCAACCCAGCCATATCAAACCTAACCCATCATAAAGACCCTCTGTTCCCCTTACCCTGTCTCCTCTACCCCCTGTCTCCTCTACCCCCTGTCTCCTCTACCCCCTTTACCCTGTCTCCTCTACCCCCTTTACCCTGTCTCCTCTACCCCCTTTACCCTGTCTCCTCTACCCCCTGTCTCCTCTACCCCCTGTCTCCTCTACCCCCTGTCCCCTCTACCCCGTATCCTCTACCCCATCTCCTCTACCTCCTGTCTCCTCTACCCCCTGTCTCCTCTACCCCCTGTCCCCTCTACCCCCTGTCTCCTCTACCCCCTGTCCCCTCTACCCCCTGTCTCCTCTACCCCCTGTCTCCTCTACCCCGTCTCCTCTACCCCATCTCCTCTACCCCATCTCCTCTACCTCCTGTCTCCTCTACCCCCTGTCTCCTCTACCCCTTGTCTCCTCTACCCCTTGTCTCCTCTACCCTCTTGTCCTCTCTACCCCCCAGTCCCCAGATACCCTCTCTCCTCTACCCCCCGTCTCCTCTACCCCGTCTCCTCTATACCCTGCCCCCTCTATCCTGTCTCCTCTACCCTCCTGTCTCCTCTACCCCGTCTCCTCTACCCCCTATCCCCTCTACCCCCTATCCCTTCTACCCAGTCTCCTCTACCCTCCTGTCCCCTCTACCCCCCAGTCCCCAGATACCCTGTCTCCTCTACCCTCCTGTCCCCTCTACCCCCTGTCTCCTCTACCTCCTGTCCCCTCTACCCTCCTGTCCCCTCTACCCCCCAGTCCCCAGATACCCTGTCTCCTCTACCCTCCTGTCCCCTCTACCCCCTGTCTCCTCTACCCTCCTGTCCCCTCTACCCTCTGTCCCCTCTAACCCAGTCTCCTCTACCCTCCTGTCCCCTCTACCCCCTGTCTCCTCTACCTCCTGTCCCCTCTACCCTCCTGTCTCCTCTACCCTCCTGTCCCCTCTACCCCCTGTCTCCTCTACCCTCCTGTCCCCTCTACCCTCTGTCCCCTCTAACCCAGTCTCCTCTACCCCCTGTTCCCTCTACCCCCTGTTCCCTCTACCCCCTGTCTCCTCTACCCCCTGTCCCCTCTACCCAGTCTCCTCTACCCCCTGTCCCCTCTACCCCCTGTCCCCTCTACCCCCTGTCTCCTCTACCCCCTGTCCCCTTTACCCCTTGTCTCCTCTACCCCATCCCAATTACCCGGTCTCCTGCCCCCTCTATCCAGTCTCCTCTACCCCCTGTCCCCTCTACCCCCTCTACCCCCTGTCTCCTCTACCCCCTGTCCCCTCTACCCCTTGTCTCCTCTACCCCATCCCAATTACCCGGTCTCCTGCCCCCTCTATCCTGTCTCCTCTACCCCCTGTGCCCTCTACCCTGTTTCAATTCAGAAACAAGCTGAGTCTGCTGTTATTGTCATGCTGCTCAGATTAACCCTAATACAAGAGAGAGAGCTGGTCCAGCAGAGAAGCTATATTTGGCAGCAGAGCCCTCCCTTTCCCTCAGAACCAAGCATCACTGTTGCTATGGGACCAAGGCACTTCATACTGTATATCTGGATCCAAACACAAACCAGATGCCAACAATGTGCTCTCTCTTTTTCTCTCCCTCTCTCTCTCTGCAGGACCACACTCTTAAACATTGGACAACATGTTACAGTAGTCATCACTATTAAGAACACACAGCCATGATCAAGAGAAGATAAATGATAAATATATGATCAATGCCGACCGGTGCATGCATTAGCGGTAGTATTATCCGTTTGATAAATCAGATCCAGTGATTGGCTCACCTCCAAGAGGCCTTGGAGGATACGTGCCCAGCAGCGAGGCGAGAGATGAGACCTGCCGCTAACCTGGAGACGAGACAGGGGGGGATCAGGGGGAGGAACCGGGAGAGGGCGACAGCGGAGCAGAGATGTCGGAGACGGAGACGACAGACACAAACAAGCAGTAATGAACAGATGGCTCGTGGATGCGCATAGAGAGGTTGCTATGGGCGTTGCTGTAGCCTGCCTGCTGAAACGCGCGGTGTTGTTGATGATGAGGATGAGCAGTCCGTTTTGTCGTGATGGTGAAAATATATCATCCGATGAAAATATTTCAGGTAGCGAGGATCCACGTTGCAGATTAGCGCGAAGAATATCAGGGAAATAACAAATAACAGGGCGGGGGATGGAAGATCCTTTGCTTGCAGAGCGGAGAGAGACCGTCACAGCGGATCCGTGCGTGGCTTTGTCGTAGCGAGTCACCACGCTGCTCGTGCTGATGCTGCAGTTGCTAGGGCGCGTGGTGCAGATGATCTCCACGAACCAAGGAGCGCGTGTGCGGGGCGATGCATAGACCTACCGTATAAATAACAGTGCGGTGGTTTCCATGCGGTCTAAAACCCACCGGTCTATATGAGTTTAACAGTCAGTGAACGGATTATTTTCAATTACAAAACAAAAACAGGGCCTGAAATCAAATAGACTTTGAGGCAGTTGTCAGCAACACACAATATAACGGATATAGTCCATGAACCAGGGGTTCGGTCAGGCTCGCTTAGGGAAACGATGTCTCAGTGATTTTTCTGAAGGTCTATGTGCCTAGAGTTGGACAATGTGTGATAGCAGTGCAGCAATGGTAGTATGTATGTGATAACGCGTTGTTTTATCCCTCCATCCCGTACATCTTTCCCATAGGGATTTTACCATCGGACAGGAACAAAACGCGTTGTTTTATCCCTCCATCCCATACATCTTTCCCATAGGGATTTTACCCTCGGACAGGAACAAAACGCGTTGTTTTATCCCTCCATCCCATACATCTTTCCCATAGGGATTTTACCCTCGGACAGGAACAAAACGCGTTGTTTTATCCCTCCATCCCATACATCTTTCCCATAGGGATTTTACCCTCGGACAGGAACAAAACGCGTTGTTTTATCCCTCCATCCCATACATCTTTCCCATAGGGATTTTACCCTCGGACAGGAACAAAACGCGTTGTTTTATCCCTCCATCCCATACATCTTTCCCATAGGGATTTTACCCTCGGACAGGAACAAAACGCGTTGTTTTATCCCTCCATCCCATACATCTTTCCCATAGGGATTTTACCCTCGGACAGGAACAAAACTCGTTGTTTTATCCCTCCATCCCATACATCTTTCCCATAGGGATTTTACCCTCGGACAGGAACAAAACGCGTTGTTTTTTTTTATCCCTCCATCCCATACATCTTTCCCATAGGGATTTTACCCTCGGACAGGAACAAAACGCGTTGTTTTATCCCTCCATCCCATACATCTTTCCCATAGGGATTTTACCCTCGGACAGGAACAAAACGCGTTGTTTTATCCCTCCATCCCGTACATCTTTCCCATAGGGATTTTACCCTCGGACAGAAACAAAACGCGTTGTTTTATCCCTCCATCCCATACATCTTTCCCATAGGGATTTTACCCTCGGACAGGAACAAAACGCGTTGTTTTATCCCTCCATCCCATACATCTTTCCCATAGGGATTTTACCCTCGGACAGAAACAAAACGAACACATTGGTACATTTTAAACCAAGTTTGACAAGTGGTTCTGAAAGGTCATGAAATTACCTTTCAAATTATATATAATATAACCAACATTGAAAGCACCAGCTACAACAAGCCTATTGTTTAAACATCGCTCATATTGTGCCATTGATATTAGAAGGTTGGAAGGTTAACCATAGAATTCCATGTAATGGGCAGCTGTGTGTTTGGATCGTAACTTCCTGTGATAGAGGCACCACGGTACACAAGCACAGCTGTGTGTTTGGATCGTAACTTCCTGTGATAGAGGCACCACGGTGCACAAGCACAGCTGTGTGTTTGGATCGTAACTACGAGCTGTCCAGTGACACAAGCTGAAACCCAGCTACGAGCTGTCCAGTGACACGAGCTGAAACCCAGCTACAAGCTGAAACCCAGCTACGAGCTGTCCAGTGACACGAGCTGAAACCCAGCTATGAGCTGTCCAGTGACACGAGCCTACCAGACTAGCTAAATACCAGCTATACCAGCTACACTGAACCAAATCAAATCAAATTGTATTGGTCACATACACATGGTTAGCAGATGTTAATGCGAGTGTAGCGAAATGCTTGTGCTTCTAGTTCCGACCGTGCAGTAATATCTAACAAGTAATCTAGCAATTTCACAACAACTACCTAATACACACAAGTGTAAAGGAATGAATAAGAATATGTACATATCAATATATGGATGAGCGATGGCAGAACGGCATAGGCAAGATGCAGTAGATGGTATAGAGTACAGTACATACATATGAGATGAGTAATGTAGGGTATGTAAACATTATATAAAGTGGCATTGTGTAAATTGACTAGTGATACATTTACTGCCAGCTCACAGTTGGAAATGAGAAGCTGTTCTCAACTGGCCTACCTGGTTAAATAAAGGTGTTCTCAACTGGCCTACCTGGTTAAATAAAGGTGTTCTCAACTGGCCTACCTGGTTAAATAAAGGTGTTCTCAACTTGCCAACCTGGTTAAATAAAGGTGTTCTCAACTAGCCTACCTGGTTAAATAAAGGTGTTCTCAACTAGCCTACCTGGTTAAATAAAGGTGTTCTCAACTAGCCTACCTGGTTAAATAAAGGTGTTCTCAACTGGTGGTTGTTGTCCTTGATGATCGTTTTGGCCTTCCTGTGACATCGGGTGGTGTAGGTGTCGTGGAGGGCAGGTAGTTTGCCCCCATGCATGAAAGCACCAGCTGTTCCGGATGACTGTGTGCTTATGCACTCTGTAGCCAAGGTGAGTTAGACCTTTAATAAACAGGTTAACATTCACAAGGCTGCAGGGCCAGACGGGTTACCAGGACGTGTACTCAGAGCATGTGCTGACCAGCTCTGAGTACACGTCCTGGTAACCCGTCTGGCCCTGCAGCCTTGTGAATGTTAAGCCCCCCCTCGTCTGTTCTGTCTTGCGGGTGCAGCGTATATCCCGCTAGCTGAATATCCATGTCGTCATTCAGCCACGATTCCGTGAAGCATAAGATGTTACAGTTTTTGATGTCCCGTTGGTAGGATATTCGTGATCGTACCTCGTCTAGTTTATTGTCCAATGATTGCACGTTGGCGAGTAATATTGACGGTAACGGCAGCTTTCCTAGATGTCCTGATATCGAGAAGCTCTTTGTCTAATCCGAGGTGGGTGATCGCTGTCCTGATATCCAGAAGCTCTTTGTCTAATCCGAGGTGGGTGATCGCTGTCCTGATATCAAGAAACTCTTTGTCTAATCCGAGGTGAGTGATCGCTGTCCTGATATCCAGAAGCTCTTTGTCTAATCCGAGGTGGGTGATCGCTGTCCTGATATCTAGAAGCTCTTTGTCTAATCCGAGGTGAGTGATCGCTGTCCTGATATCCAGAAGCTCTTTGTCTAATCCGAGGTGAGTGATCGCTGTCCTGATATCTAGAAGCTCTTTGTCTAATCCGAGGTGAGTGATCGCTGTCCTGATATCAAGAAACTCTTTGTCTAATCCGAGGTGAGTGATCGCTGTCCTGATATCCAGAAGCTCTTTGTCTAATCCGAGGTGGGTGATCGCTGTCCTGATATCAAGAAGCTCTTTGTCTAATCCGAGGTGAGTGATCGCTGTCCTGATATCTAGAAGCTCTTTGTCTAATCCGAGGTGAGTGATCGCTGTCCTGATATCTAGAAGCTCTTTGTCTAATCTGAGGTGAGTGATCGCTGTCCTGATATCTAGAAGCTCTTTGTCTAATCCGAGGTGAGTGATCGCTGTCCTGATATCTAGAAGCTCTTTGTCTAATCTGAGGTGAGTGATCGCTGTCCTGATATCTAGAAGCTCTTTGTCTAATCCGAGGTGAGTGATCGCTGTCCTGATATCTAGAAGCTCTTTGTCTAATCCGAGGTGGGTGATCGCTGTCCTGATATCTAGAAGCTCTTTGTCTAATCCGAGGTGAGTGATCGCTGTCCTGATATCTAGAAGCTCTTTGTCTAATCCGAGGTGAGTGATCGCTGTCCTGATATCTAGAAGCTCTTTGTCTAATCTGAGGTGAGTGATCGCTGTCCTGACATCCAGAAGCTCTTTTCTGACATAAAATATGGTTGCAGAAACATTATGTACAAAATAATTTACAAATATCGTGAAAAAAACCACAATTGGTTAGGAGACCGTAAAACGGCAGCCATCTCCTCCGGCGCCATTTTCATTTTTGATAATCATCATCTAACAGGGGAGGGAGATACCTAATCATCATCTAACAGGGGAGGGAGATAACTAATCATCATCTAACAGGGGAGGGAGATACCTAATCATCATCTAACAGGGGAGGGAGATACCTAATCATCATCTAACAGGGGAGGGAGATACCTAATCATCATCTAACAGGGGAGGGAGATACCTAATCATCATCTAACAGGGGAGGGAGATACCTAATCATCATCTAACAGGGGAGGGAGATACCTAATCATCATCTAACAGGGGAGGGAGATACCTAATCATCGTCTAACAGGGGAGGGAGATACCTAATCATCATCTAACAGGGGAGGGAGATACCTAATCATCGTCTAACAGGGGAGGGAGATACCTAATCATCATCTAACAGGGGAGGGAGATACCTACTCATCATCTAACAGGGGAGGGAGATACCTAATCATCATCTAACAGGGGAGGGAGATACCTAATCATCATCTAACAGGGGAGGGAGATACCTAATCATCATCTAACAGGGGAGGGAGATACCTAATCATCATCTAACAGGGGAGGGAGATACCTAATCATCATCTAACAGGGGAGGGAGATACCTAATCATCATCTAACAGGGAAGGGAGATACCTAATCATCATCTAACAGGGGAGGGAGATACCTAATCATCATCTAACAGGGGAGGGAGATACCTAATCATCATCTAACAGGGGAGGGAGATACCTAATCATCATCTAACAGGGGAGGGAGATACCTAATCATCATCTAACAGGGGAGGGAGATACCTAATCATCATCTAACAGGGGAGGGAGATACCTAATCATCATCTAACAGGGGAGGGAGATACCTAATCATCATCTAACAGGGGAAGGGAGATACCTAATCATCATCTAACAGGGGAGGGAGATACCTAATCATCATCTAACAGGGGAGGGAGATACCTAATCATCATCTAACAGGGGAGGGAGATACCTAATCATCATCTAACAGGGGAGGGAGATACCTAATCATCATCTAACAGGGGAGGGAGATACCTAATCATCATCTAACAGGGGAGGGAGATACCTAATCATCATCTAACAGGGGAGGGAGATACCCAATCATCATCTAACAGGGGAGGGAGATACCTAATCATCATCTAACAGGGGAGGGAGATACCTAATCATCATCTAACAGGGGAGGGAGATACCTAATCATCATCTAACAGGGGAGGGAGATACCTAATCATCATCTAACAGGGGAGGGAGATACCTAAACATCATCTAACAGGGGAGGGAGATACCTAATCATCATCTAACAGGGGAGGGAGATACCTAATCATCATCTAACAGGGGAGGGAGATACCTAATCATCATCTAACAGGGGAGGGAGATACCTAATCATCATCTAACAGGGAAGGGAGATACCTAATCATCATCTAACAGGGGAGGGAGATACCTAATCATCATCTAACAGGGGAGGGAGATACCTAATCATCATCTAACAGGGGAGGGAGATACCTAATCATCATCTAACAGGGGAGGGAGATACCTAATCATCATCTAACAGGGGAGGGAGATACCTAATCATCATCTAACAGGGGAGGGAGATACCTAATCATCATCTAACAGGGGGAGGGAGATACCTAATCATCATCTAACAGGGGAGGGAGATACCTAATCATCATCTAACAGGGGAGGGAGATACCTAATCATCATCTAACAGGGGAGGGAGATACCTAATCATCATCTAACAGGGGAGGGAGATACCTAATCATCATCTAACAGGGGAGGGAGATACCTAATCATCATCTAACAGGGGAGGGAGATACCTAATCATCATCTAACAGGGGAGGGAGATACCTAATCATCATCTAACAGGGGAGGGAGATACCTAATCATCATCTAACAGGGGAGGGAGATACCTAATCATCATCTAACAGGGGAGGGAGATACCTAATCATCATCTAACAGGGGAGGGAGATACCTAATCATCATCTAACAGGGGAAGGGAGATACCTAATCATCATCTAACAGGGGAGGGAGATACCTAATCATCATCTAACAGGGGAGGGAGATACCTAATCATCATCTAACAGGGGAGGGAGATACCTAATCATCATCTAACAGGGGAAGGGAGATACCTAATCATCATCTAACAGGGGAAGGGAGATACCTAATCATCATCTAACAGGGGAGGGAGATACCTAATCATCATCTAACAGGGGAGGGAGATACCTAATCATCATCTAACAGGGGAGGGAGATACCTAATCATCATCTAACAGGGGAGGGAGATACCTAATCATCATCTAACAGGGGAGGGAGATACCTAATCATCATCTAACAGGGGAGGGAGATACCTAATCATCATCTAACAGGGGAGGGAGATACCTAATCATCATCTAACAGGGGAGGGAGATACCTAATCATCATCTAACAGGGAAAGGGAGATACCTAATCATCATCTAACAGGGGGAGGGAGATACCTAATCATCATCTAACAGGGGAAGGGAGATACCTAATCATCATCTAACAGGGGAAGGGAAGGGAAGGGAAGGGAGAGGAGATACCTAATCATCATCTAACAGGGGAAGGAGATACCTAATCATCATCTAACAGGGGAGGGAGATACCTAATCATCATCTAACAGGGGAGGGAGATACCTAATCATCATCTAACAGGGGAGGGAGATACCTAATCATCATCTAACAGGGGAGGGAGATACCTAATCATCATCTAACAGGGGAGGGAGATACCTAATCATCATCTAACAGGGGAGGGAGATACCTAATCATCATCTAACAGGGGAGGGAGATACCTAATCATCATCTAACAGGGGGAGGGAGATACCTAATCATCATCTAACAGGGGGAGGGAGATACCTAATCATCATCTAACAGGGGAAGGGAGATACCTAATCATCATCTAACAGGGGAAGGGAAGGGAAGGGAAGGGAGAGGAGATACCTAATCATCATCTAACAGGGGGAGGGAGATACCTAATCATCATCTAACAGGGAAAGGGAAGGGAAGGGAGAGGAGATACCTAATCATCATCTAACAGGGGAAGGGAGAGGAGATACCTAATCATCATTAACAGGGGAAGGGAAGGGAGAGGAGATACCTAATCATCATCTAACAGGGGAAGGGAGAGGAGATACCTTATCATCATCTAACAGGGGAAGGGAAGGGAGAGGAGATACCTTATCATCTTCTAACAGGGGAAGGGAAGGGAGAGGAGATACCTTATCATCATCATCTAACAGGGAAAGTTCATAATAACTATACCACTGTGTTTTATATATTTATTACCTAACCCTGAGTTCACAATAACTGTGTTTTATATATTTATTACCTAACCCTGAGTTCATAATAACTGTGTTTTATATATTTATTACCTAACCCTGAGTTCATAATAACTATACCACTGTGTTTTATATATTTATTATCTAACCCTGAGTTCATAATAACTGTGTTTTATATATTTATTACCTAACCCTGAGTTCATAATAACTGTGTTTTATATATTTATTACCTAACCCTGAGTTCATAATAACTGTGTTTTATATATTTATTATCTAACCCTGAGTTCATAATAACTATACCACTGTGTTTTATATATTTATTACCTAACCCTGAGTTCATAATAACTGTGTTTTATATATTTATTATCTAACCCTGAGTTCATAATAACTGTGTTTTATATATTTATTATCCACCCTGAGTTCATAATAACTATACCACTGTGTTTTATATATTTATTATCTAACCCTGAGTTCATAATAACTATACCACTGTGTTTTATATATTTATTATCTAACCCTGAGTTCATAATAACTGTGTTTTATATATTTATTACCTAACCCTGAGTTCATAATAACTATACCACTGTGTTTTATATATTTATTATCTAACCCTGAGTTCATAATAACTATACCACTGTGTTTTATATATTTATTATCTAACCCTGAGTTCATAATAACTGTGTTTTATATATTTATTATCTAACCCTGAGTTCATAATAACTATACCACTGTGTTTTATATATTTATTACCTAACCCTGAGTTCATAATAACTGTGTTTTATATATTTATTATCTAACCCTGAGTTCATAATAACTATACCACTGTGTTTTATATATTTATTACCTAACCCTGAGTTCATAATAACTGTGTTTTATATATTTATTACCTAACCCTGAGTTCATAATAACTGTGTTTTATATATTTATTACCTAACCCTGAGTTCATAATAACTGTGTTTTATATATTTATTACCTAACCCTGAGTTCATAATAACTGTGTTTTATATATTTATTACCTAACCCTGAGTTCATAATAACTATATCACTGTGTTTTATATATTTATTACCTAACCCTGAGTTCATAATAACTGTGTTTTATATATTTATTATCTAACCCTGAGTTCATAATAACTATACCACTGTGTTTTATATATTTATTACCTAACCCTGAGTTCATAATAACTGTGTTTTATATATTTATTATCTAACCCTGAGTTCATAATAACTGTGTTTTATATATTTATTACCTAACCCTGAGTTCATAATAACTGTGTTTTATATATTTATTACCTAACCCTGAGTTCATAATAACTATACCACTGTGTTTTATATATTTATTATCTAACCCTGAGTTCATAATAACTATACCACTGTGTTTTATATATTTATTATCTAACCCTGAGTTCATAATAACTGTGTTTTATATATTTATTACCTAACCCTGAGTTCATAATAACTATACCACTGTGTTTTATATATTTATTACCTAACCCTGAGTTCATAATAACTGTGTTTTATATATTTATTACCTAACCCTGAGTTCATAATAACTGTGTTTTATATATTTATTATCTAACCCTGAGTTCATAATAACTGTGTTTTATATATTTATTATCTAACCCTGAGTTCATAATAACTATACCACTGTGTTTTATATATTTATTATCTAACCCTGAGTTCATAATAACTGTGTTTTATATATTTATTATCTAACCCTGAGTTCATAATAACTATACCACTGTGTTTTATACATTTATTAAAATGTTTTTGTTTTGTCAAACCTGTAGTGTTCATCATATTAACATGGCAGGTCAGAGTTAACCCTTACAGAGCATAGGTACGTTTTTTGTTGTTGTTGTTGCAATACACAAACATATATTTCTCATCCAAATGCAAGATACCAAAACAGAAAGCTAATTTGATCCTCTCTGAAGCAGCACTAAAACCGACAGTCCCTGACACAGACTTCAGGTCCTGCACGGCCTAGATCCACTGCATCCTGCGTCTGCTGGCATGTAGCTACAACACGCAGCCCAGCCCCACACACGTTGCAAACACACGCCAACACATCCATAGTCCACATGGTACAGATTCACAAGACAGGGAAAACAGTTCCAGCATGATTCAGAAGGTTTGCTTTAAAAAGAGTTGGATTCCGAGCAGACAGAATTGTGGGAATCAGAGTTTCTCTGTTGAAAGAGAGGTGTTGTTGTTGCTGTTCGTCCATTTCTGAACAGATGCATCCTGCTTCTCTTGATTGTAGTCCCAGAATCCCAGTGTTCTCTGGTGATTGTAGTCCCAGAATCCCAGTGTTTTCTGGTGATTGTAGTTTCCCCCAGTCCTGTCTGGTGATTGTAGTATCCCCCAGTCCTGTCTGGTGATTGTATTCCCCCCCAGTCCTGTCAGGTGATTGTTGTCCCCCAGTCATGTCTGGTGATTGTAGTCCCCCCAGTCCTGTCAGGTGATTGTAGTATCCCCCAGTCCTGTCTGGTGATTGTTGTCCCCCAGTCCTGTCAGATGATTGTAGTCCCCCAGTCCTGTCTGGTGATTGTAGTATCCCCCAGTCATGTCTGGTGATTGTAGTCCCCCCAGTTCTGTCAGGTGATTATAGTATCCCCCAGTCCTGTCTGGTGATTGTAGTTTCCACCAGTCCTGTCTGGTGATTGTAGTATCCCCCAGTCCTGTCTGGTGATTGTAGTATCCCCCAGTCCTGTCAGGTGATTGTAGTCCCCCCCAGTCCTGTCTGGTGATTGTAGTATCCCCCAGTCCTGTCAGGTGATTATAGTATCCCCCAGTCCTGTCTGGTGATTGTAGTTTCCCCCAGTCCTGTCTGGTGATTGTAGTTTCCACCAGTCCTGTCTGGTGATTGTAGTATCCCCCAGTCCTGTCTGGTGATTGTAGTATCCCCCAGTCCTGTCAGGTGATTGTAGTCCCCCCCAGTCCTGTCTGGTGATTGTAGTATCCCCCAGTCCTGTCTGGTGATTGTAGTCCCCCCCAGTCCTGTCTGGTGATTGTAGTCCCCCCAGTCCTGTCTGGTGATTGTAGTCCCCCCCAGTCCTGTCAGGTGATTGTAGTCCCCCACAGTCATGTCTAGTGATTGTAGTCCCCCCCAGTCCTGTCTGGTGATTGTAGTACCCCCCAGTCCTGTCTGGTGATTGTAGTCCCCCCCAGTCCTGTCTGGTGATTGTAGTCCCCCCAGTCCTGTCTGGTGATTGTAGTCCCCCCCCAGTCCTGTCTGGTGATTGTAGTCCCCCCCAGTCCTCTCTGGTGATTGTAGTCCCCCCCAGTCCTCTCTGGTTATTGTAGTCCCCCCCAGTCCTGTCAGGTGATTGTAGTCCCCCCCCAGTCCTGTCTAGTGATTGTAGTCCCCCCCAGTCCTGTCAGGGGATTGTAGTATCCCCCAGTCCTGTCTGGTGATTGTAGTCCCAGAGTCCCAGTAAACAGAGCAAGCCCACTGACATTACAACTGTGGGTAGTACTTCAGTTGTTCGATTTAAGGAGAGGGTTTACAGACTGAATAAAATATTGAGTTGGTGTCCATGTCCAAGTGCAACACAGAGATTATATAAAAACATTTAAACAAGAAAAAACAGAAGTGTTAAAAACATAATGAAAGCACCTAAAAGCTGTATCCTATTGCACAGTTTAAATCATGATACAAAATCAAAAATGAACAGAGCATGAAACAAGTGAAAGTGGATAATTGTGTCTTTAAGACCAGAGTCAGTCATGTCTGGAGCAAAGTCCTTATGGTGCTGAAAGACAGAGCAAATACTATGACTGTTGAAAGGCACCAGAGCAGCCTCCCTCATGGTCACAGAGATTTCAACTGGAGAAGACCCCATTATACACATAGACAAATGAAACCACAAGGAAGAGATTGCTGCATAGCTGGATTCAACTTAAAGCAATGTCATCAAAATGACACAAAGCGAGAGAGACGGGACACAACCAACTGCTGTTACAACACTGCTTCCTCCTGCTGTCATAACAACACTACTGTCTGTGTTGTCCCTCTGAAGGTCAGAGTTCAGAGGCGGGTGTCGCTGGGTTCAGAGGTCAGATAGACAGCGGAGCTGGACTTGGGCCGGGCCTGACCTTCTCCCCTGTTGTTGTTCACCTCTGACCCCCTGGTATCTGTGGTGATGACCCAGGTGGCGGGTCGCCAGCGCTTCAGGGAGTACGGTGTCTTCACACGCTTCTTAATCTTCTCCCCTGTTCCCTGGTTCTGGACCAAGGCCTCCCCTGGAACACAAACACAGGGTTAAGGTCAGGGGGTAAGGGTTAAGGTCAGGGGGTCAGGGTCAGGCTGTGAGGGTTAGGGTCAGGCTCAACAGGTTAGGGTCAGGCTGTGAGGGTTCGGGTCAGTGGGTAAGGGTTAGGGTCAGGCTGTGAGGGATAGCGTCAGGGGGTAAGGGTTAGGGTCAGGCTGTGAGGGTTAGGGTCAGGCTGTGAGGGTTCGGGTCAGGCTGTGAGGGTTCGGGTCAGGGGGTAAGGGTTAGGGTCAGGCTGTGAGGGATAGCGTCAGGGGGTAAGGGTTAGGGTCAGGCTGTGAGGGTTAGGGTCAGGCTGTGAGGGTTCGGGTCAGGCTGTGAGGGTTCGGGTCAGGGGGTAAGGGTTAGGGTCAGGCTGTGAGGGATAGCGTCAGGGGGTAAGGGTTAGGGTCAGGCTGTGAGGGTTAGGGTCAGGCTGTGAGGGTTAGGGTCAGGCTGTGAGGGTTCGGGGGTAAGGGTTAGGGTCAGGCTGTGAGGGTTAGGGTCAGGCTGTGAGGGTTAGGGTCAGGCTGTGAGGGTTAGCGTCAGGGGTTAAGGGTTAGGGTCAGGCTGTGAGGGTTAGGGTCAGGCTGTGAGGGTTAGGGTCAGGCTGTGAGGGTGCTCTGCTCACCCAGTGAGACCAGGTCTCTGGTGGTGAAGGACAGGTCCAGGGAGTTGGGTCTCTCCGGCCGCCGGCCTCCTTTAGGCTGCCTGAGTAGGGCTTCACCTCTCATGGGGACAGGGTTGGGGTCAGGTCCAGACAAGGAACCAGACACAGAACTCTCCCCCAGGGAGCAGGGGGTCTCTCCACTGGTACTTCCTCCTGCTCCCTCCTCCTCTTCCTCTCCTCCCCCATCACTCTCCCCCTCTCCCTCCCCCAGTACCAGTCCATTGCTGTTGTTGTTGTTGTTGTTGGGCCGTGCGTTAGAGGAGTGGACATCTGGTTGTCCTGTCTCTCTGCTCAGCAGGGGTTGGTGTTCGTCTGGGCTGGCAGTGATCAGCCCCAGCTGGCCGTCCTCAGAGCTCTGGGGGTTCGTGCTCTGACTTAGAGTGAGCCCCACCGTGCTGCTGGCGCCCCCTGCTGGCAAGGACCCGGTCGCGTGCCCGTTCACAGAGAGGTCCCGTAGGACCAGCAGGTTGTTGGTGGCGCTGACCCGGTGGGACTCGGAGATGGCGGTGACGTTGGACACGCCATTGGTCTTAGCTCCGCCCTCTACCTGTCGTAGGTTGGACTTGCCACGGCGACCGAATTTAAACCTCAGAGAGGATGAGTCTTTCTTAGGCGGCTTGGTGCGGAGCAGCAGGCTGGAGGGTCGTTTGGGGAGGTTTTGCTGCTTGGGGAGAGGGAATACGGCGGGGGGAGACGCCTCGGCAGCCATCTTGATGAAGGGGAAGAGCAGGGAGGAGGAGGCGGGACTCAGCAGGTCCGGAGAACAGAACTGTTTCTGGCTGTGTTCCATCAGGTTCTCATCAGAACTCTCCTTCAGGTTCTTATCCACCTCCCTGGGGTCCAGCTTGGTGGTCTCCAGATCCTCCTGGGTCAGGGTCAGGTGGAGGTTAGGGTTGGGGTCATGACCCTGGCTGGACTCTGAGATGAAGGTCATGGTTGTGAGGGAAGAGGAGGTTCCAGCGGAGGGGTTGCCGGGGAGACGGGCGTGAGCCGCCTGCTGCCGCTCGTAGTTTATAGAGTTCCTGTTCCTCTCTCCAGCCACACCTCCATCTCTCGTCCGGCCAATCAAAGCGGAGGGGGCGTCGCTGTGTGTGCTCTTGGTCGTGCCGTCCTGCTCCTCGATGTAGGACGAGGCAGGGTCGGGGCCGGACTGTGGCCCCATGCGGTTTCTGTTGGGGCCACAGACACGTTAACACCACAACAGGTACTTATCACCAAGGAGGACAACAAGGTGTGTGTGTGTCGTTGTGCAGTGCAGCTGGTTCTAGTAGGTATGAGTGTAAGGTGTGTGTGTGTGTCGTTGTGCAGTGCAGTAGGTATGAGTGTAAAGTTAGGGTGTGTGTGTGTGTCAACAATGTAGAGAGAGAGAGTAAACAACAGGTGAACAGTGTTACAGCTGGGTTGAGTGGAGGGTGTGTATAGTGTCTGTACCTATCATTGAACAGTGTGTTACAGCTGGGTTGAGTGGAGGGTGTGTATAGTGTCTGTACCCATCATTGAACAGTGTGGTACAGCTGGAGGGTGTGTATAGTGTCTGTACCTATCATTGAACAGTGTGTTACAGTGGAGGGTGTGTATAGTGTCTGTACCTATCATTGAACAGTGTGGTACAGTGGAGGGTGTGTATAGTGTCTATACCTATCATTGAACAGTGTGGTACAGTGGAGGGTGTGTATAGTGTCTGTACCTATCATTGAACAGTGTGTTACAGCTGGGTTGAGTGGAGGGTGTGTATAGTGTCTGTACCTATCATTGAACAGTGTGGTACAGTGGAGGGTGTGTATAGTGTCTATACCTATCATTGAACAGTGTGGTACAGTGGAGGGTGTGTATAGTGTCTATACCTATCATTGAACAGTGTGGTACAGTGGAGGGTGTGTATAGTGTCTATACCTATCATTGAACAGTGTGGTACAGTGGAGGGTGTGTATAGTGTCTGTACCTATCATTGAACAGTGTGGTACAGCTGGGTTGAGAGGAGGGTGTGTATAGTGTCTGTACCTATCATTGAACAGTGTGGTACAGTGGAGGGTGTGTATAGTGTCTGTACCTATCATTGAACAGTGTGGTACAGCTGGGTTGAGAGGAGGGTGTGTATAGTGTCTGTACCTATCATTGAACAGTGTGGTACAGCTGGGTTGAGTGGAGGGTGTGTATAGTGTCTGTACCTATCATTGAACAGTGTGGTACAGCTGGATTGAGTGGAGGGTGTGTATAGTGTCTATACCTATCATTGAACAGTGTGGTACAGTGGAGGGTGTGTATAGTGTCTATACCTATCATTGAACAGTGTGGTACAGTGGAGGGTGTGTATAGTGTCTATACCTATCATTGAACAGTGTGGTACAGCTGGGTTGAGAGGAGGGTGTGTATAGTGTCTGTACCCATCATTGAACAGTGTGGTACAGTGGAGGGTGTGTATAGTGTCTATACCTATCATTGAACAGTGTGGTACAGCTGGGTTGAGAGGAGGGTGTGTATAGTGTCTGTACCTATCATTGAACAGTGTGGTACAGTGGAGGGTGTGTATAGTGTCTGTACCTATCATTGAACAGTGTGGTACAGCTGGGTTGAGAGGAGGGTGTGTATAGTGTCTGTACCTATCATTGAACAGTGTGGTACAGCTGGGTTGAGTGGAGGGTGTGTATAGTGTCTGTACCTATCATTGAACAGTGTGGTACAGCTGGATTGAGTGGAGGGTGTGTATAGTGTCTATACCTATCATTGAACAGTGTGGTACAGTGGAGGGTGTGTATAGTGTCTATACCTATCATTGAACAGTGTGGTACAGTGGAGGGTGTGTATAGTGTCTATACCTATCATTGAACAGTGTGGTACAGTGGAGGGTGTGTATAGTGTCTGTACCTATCATTGAACAGTGTGGTACAGTGGAGGGTGTGTATAGTGTCTGTACCTATCATTGAACAGTGTGGTACAGTGGAGGGTGTGTATAGTGTCTATACCTATCATTGAACAGTGTGGTACAGTGGAGGGTGTGTATAGTGTCTATACCTATCATTGAACAGTGTGTTACAGTGGAGGGTGTGTATAGTGTCTGTACCTATCATTGAACAGTGTGGTACAGTGGAGGGTGTGTATAGTGTCTGTACCTATCATTGAACAGTGTGGTACAGTGGAGGGTGTGTATAGTGTCTATACCTATCATTGAACAGTGTGGTACAGTGGAGGGTGTGTATAGTGTCTGTACCTATCATTGAACAGTGGTACAGCTGGGTTGAGTGGAGGGTGTGTATAGTGTCTGTACCTATCATTGAACAGTGGTACAGCTGGGTTGAGTGGAGGGTGTGTATAGTGTCTATACCTATCATTGAACAGTGTGGTACAGTGGAGGGTGTGTATAGTGTCTGTACCTATCATTGAACAGTGGTACAGCTGGGTTGAGTGGAGGGTGTGTATAGTGTCTGTACCTATCATTGAACAGTGTGGTACAGTGGAGGGTGTGTATAGTGTCTGTACCTATCATTGAACAGTGTGGTACAGTGGAGGGTGTGTATAGTGTCTGTACCTATCATTGAACAGTGTGGTACAGTGGAGGGTGTGTATAGTGTCTATACCTATCATTGAACAGTGTGGTACAGTGGAGGGTGTGTATAGTGTCTATACCTATCATTGAACAGTGTGGTACAGTGGAGGGTGTGTATAGTGTCTATACCTATCATTGAACAGTGTGGTACAGTGGAGGGTGTGTATAGTGTCTGTACCTATCATTGAACAGTGTGGTACAGCTGGGTTGAGAGGAGGGTGTGTATAGTGTCTGTACCTATCATTGAACAGTGTGGTACAGTGGAGGGTGTGTATAGTGTCTGTACCTATCATTGAACAGTGTGGTACAGCTGGGTTGAGAGGAGGGTGTGTATAGTGTCTGTACCTATCATTGAACAGTGTGGTACAGCTGGGTTGAGTGGAGGGTGTGTATAGTGTCTGTACCTATCATTGAACAGTGTGGTACAGCTGGATTGAGTGGAGGGTGTGTATAGTGTCTATACCTATCATTGAACAGTGTGGTACAGTGGAGGGTGTGTATAGTGTCTATACCTATCATTGAACAGTGTGGTACAGTGGAGGGTGTGTATAGTGTCTATACCTATCATTGAACAGTGTGGTACAGCTGGGTTGAGAGGAGGGTGTGTATAGTGTCTGTACCCATCATTGAACAGTGTGGTACAGTGGAGGGTGTGTATAGTGTCTATACCTATCATTGAACAGTGTGGTACAGCTGGGTTGAGAGGAGGGTGTGTATAGTGTCTGTACCTATCATTGAACAGTGTGGTACAGTGGAGGGTGTGTATAGTGTCTGTACCTATCATTGAACAGTGTGGTACAGCTGGGTTGAGAGGAGGGTGTGTATAGTGTCTGTACCTATCATTGAACAGTGTGGTACAGCTGGGTTGAGTGGAGGGTGTGTATAGTGTCTGTACCTATCATTGAACAGTGTGGTACAGCTGGATTGAGTGGAGGGTGTGTATAGTGTCTATACCTATCATTGAACAGTGTGGTACAGTGGAGGGTGTGTATAGTGTCTATACCTATCATTGAACAGTGTGGTACAGTGGAGGGTGTGTATAGTGTCTATACCTATCATTGAACAGTGTGGTACAGTGGAGGGTGTGTATAGTGTCTGTACCTATCATTGAACAGTGTGGTACAGTGGAGGGTGTGTATAGTGTCTGTACCTATCATTGAACAGTGTGGTACAGTGGAGGGTGTGTATAGTGTCTATACCTATCATTGAACAGTGTGGTACAGTGGAGGGTGTGTATAGTGTCTATACCTATCATTGAACAGTGTGTTACAGTGGAGGGTGTGTATAGTGTCTGTACCTATCATTGAACAGTGTGGTACAGTGGAGGGTGTGTATAGTGGAGGGTGTGTATAGTGTCTATACCTATCATTGAACAGTGTGGTACAGTGGAGGGTGTGTATAGTGTCTGTACCTATCATTGAACAGTGGTACAGCTGGGTTGAGTGGAGGGTGTGTATAGTGTCTGTACCTATCATTGAACAGTGGTACAGCTGGGTTGAGTGGAGGGTGTGTATAGTGTCTATACCTATCATTGAACAGTGTGGTACAGTGGAGGGTGTGTATAGTGTCTGTACCTATCATTGAACAGTGGTACAGCTGGGTTGAGTGGAGGGTGTGTATAGTGTCTGTACCTATCATTGAACAGTGTGGTACAGTGGAGGGTGTGTATAGTGTCTGTACCTATCATTGAACAGTGTGGTACAGTGGAGGGTGTGTATAGTGTCTGTACCTATCATTGAACAGTGTGGTACAGTGGAGGGTGTGTATAGTGTCTGTACCTATCATTGAACAGTGTGTTACAGTGGAGGGTGTGTATAGTGTCTGTACCTATCATTGAACAGTGTGTTACAGTGGAGGGTGTGTATAGTGTCTGTACCTATCATTGAACAGTGTGGTACAGTGGAGGGTGTGTATAGTGTCTATACCTATCATTGAACAGTGGTACAGCTGGGTTGAGTGGAGGGTGTGTATAGTGTCTGTACCTATCATTGAACAGTGTGGTACAGTGGAGGGTGTGTATAGTGTCTGTACCTATCATTGAACAGTGTGGTACAGCTGGATTGAGTGGAGGGTGTGTATAGTGTCTATACCTATCATTGAACAGTGTGGTACAGTGGAGGGTGTGTATAGTGTCTATACCTATCATTGAACAGTGTGGTACAGTGGAGGGTGTGTATAGTGTCTATACCTATCATTGAACAGTGTGGTACAGTGGAGGGTGTGTATAGTGTCTGTACCTATCATTGAACAGTGTGGTACAGTGGAGGGTGTGTATAGTGTCTGTACCTATCATTGAACAGTGTGGTACAGTGGAGGGTGTGTATAGTGTCTATACCTATCATTGAACAGTGTGGTACAGTGGAGGGTGTGTATAGTGTCTATACCTATCATTGAACAGTGTGTTACAGTGGAGGGTGTGTATAGTGTCTGTACCTATCATTGAACAGTGTGGTACAGTGGAGGGTGTGTATAGTGTCTGTACCTATCATTGAACAGTGTGGTACAGTGGAGGGTGTGTATAGTGTCTATACCTATCATTGAACAGTGTGGTACAGTGGAGGGTGTGTATAGTGTCTGTACCTATCATTGAACAGTGGTACAGCTGGGTTGAGTGGAGGGTGTGTATAGTGTCTGTACCTATCATTGAACAGTGGTACAGCTGGGTTGAGTGGAGGGTGTGTATAGTGTCTATACCTATCATTGAACAGTGTGGTACAGTGGAGGGTGTGTATAGTGTCTGTACCTATCATTGAACAGTGGTACAGCTGGGTTGAGTGGAGGGTGTGTATAGTGTCTGTACCTATCATTGAACAGTGTGGTACAGTGGAGGGTGTGTATAGTGTCTGTACCTATCATTGAACAGTGTGGTACAGTGGAGGGTGTGTATAGTGTCTGTACCTATCATTGAACAGTGTGGTACAGTGGAGGGTGTGTATAGTGTCTGTACCTATCATTGAACAGTGTGTTACAGTGGAGGGTGTGTATAGTGTCTGTACCTATCATTGAACAGTGTGTTACAGTGGAGGGTGTGTATAGTGTCTGTACCTATCATTGAACAGTGTGGTACAGTGGAGGGTGTGTATAGTGTCTGTACCTATCATTGAACAGTGTGGTACAGTGGAGGGTGTGTATAGTGTCTGTACCTATCATTGAACAGTGTGGTACAGTGGAGGGTGTGTATAGTGTCTGTACCTATCATTGAACAGTGTGGTACAGTGGAGGGTGTGTATAGTGTCTATACCTATCATTGAACAGTGTGGTACAGCTGCTACCAGTAGGGTTGAGTGTAGGGCTGACAGACTTGGACTGGTCCCAGATCAGCAGTAGTTCAGCCATGCGCTCCTCTGCACACTGAGCGGTCAGCCTGGCCTCAGCATCCTGGTCCCAACAGTCCTCCATGGTCTCCTTCAGGGACCGCACCGCCTGAGGGAAGGTTACAGAGGCTAACACATACCACACCACACCACACCATACCACACCACACAACACCATACCACACAACACCATACCACACAACACCATACCACACAACACCATACCACACAACACCATACCATACAACACCACACCATACCATACAACACCATACCACACAACACCACACCATACCACACAACACCATACCACACAACACCATACCATACAACACCACACCATACCACACAACACCATACCACACAACACCACACCATACCATACCATACTACACCACACCATACAACACCACACCACACCATACCACACACCACCACACCATACCACACAATACCACACCATACCATACCACACACACCATACCATATCACACACACCACAGGTCTCACCAGGCTGTTTTCCTTCCAGGCCTCGGGGAACTTGGGTCTCTGTTTCTCTCTGGACACCAGGACCTGCATGTCCTCAAAGGAAGGGTGGTTCCCTGCCTCGGCCTGGAACGCCACCTGGAGGTCTGGGACTGATTCTCCTGGAGAGAAAGGAGGAACCAGAACATTAAGGTGGAAACTCAATACTGTGATTTGACAACTAATTGTGGTCAGGAGTAAGTTTCTCTGGGCTCCCGAGTGGCGCAGCATCTCAGTGCTAGAGGCGTCGCTACAGACCCTGGTTAGATTCCAGGCTGTATCACATCCGGCCGTGACTTGGACTCCCATAGGGCGGTCCACAATTGGCCCAGCGTCATCCGGTTTAGGCCGTCATTGTAAATAAGAATTTGTTCTTAACTGGCTCATGAAGGTCTCCCAGAGGCCTAGGGTTAGAGGTCAGGGTTATTACCTGGGAAGAGGTCAGTACACCTCATGAAGGTCTCCCAGTAGATGAGGCCCAGGGTTAGAGGTCAGGGTTATTACCTGGGAAGAGGTCAGTACACCTCATGAAGGTCTCCCAGTAGACGAGGCCCAGGGTTAGAGGTCAGGGTTATTACCTGGGAAGAGGTCAGTACACCTCATGAAAGTCTCCCAGTAGACGAGGCCCAGGGTTAGAGGTCAGGGTTATTACCTGGGAAGAGGTCAGTACACCTCATGAAGGTCTCCCAGTAGACGAGGCCCAGGGTTAGAGGTCAGGGTTATTACCTGGGAAGAGGTCAGTACACCTCATGAAGGTCTCCCAGTAGATGAGGCCCAGGGTTAGAGGTCAGGGTTATTACCTGGGAAGAGGTCAGTACACCTCATGAAAGTCTCCCAGTAGACGAGGCCCAGGGTTAGAGGTCAGGGTTATTACCTGGGAAGAGGTCAGTACACCTCATGAAGGTCTCCCAGTAGACGAGGGCCAGGGTTAGAGGTCAGGGTTATTACCTGGGAAGAGGTCAGTACACCTCATGAAGGTCTCCCAGTAGACGAGGCCCAGGGTTAGAGGTCAGGGTTATTACCTGGGAAGAGGTCAGTACACCTCATGAAGGTCTCCCAGTAGACGAGGCCCAGGGCGTACATGTCCACCTGCTTCAGAGCCGACTCACAGTCCCTCAGGTTCACAGCCCCCTCCAGAACCTCTGGGGCCATGTAGCGGACTGTACCCACCTGAAGAGAGACAGAACCAGGGTTGAAATACATAACCCCTAACCACCCAATCCAGAATGTCCAAAGCCAAGTAGAAGTTAGATCCCACAAGGGAGAGACAGATGTGGGTTTCAAAGGGTTCTATGGTCTCACCTCACTGATTAAATTGGTTTCAAAGGGTTCTATGGTCTCCCCTCACTGATTAAATTGGTTTCAAAGGGTTCTATGGTCTCACCTCACTGATTAAATTGGTTTCAAAGGGTTCTATGGTCTCACCTAACTGATTAAATTGGTTTCAAAGGGTTCTATGGTCTCACAACACTGATTCAAATGGTTCTATGGTCTCCCCTCACTGATTAAATTGGTTTCAAAGGGTTCTATGGTCTCACCTCACTGATTAAATTGGTTTCAAAGGGTTCTATGGTCTCACCTCACTGATTAAATTGGTTTCAAAGGGTTCTATGGTCTCCCCTCACTGATTAAATTGGTTTCAAAGGGTTCTATGGTCTCACCTCACTGATGACATGGGTTTCAAAGGGTTCTATGGTCTCATTGCACTGATTAAATTGGTTTCAAAGGGTTCTATGTTCTCACCTCAATGATTCATATGGTTCTATGGTCTCCCCTCACTGCTTAAATTGGTTTCAAAGGGTTCTATGGTCTCCCCTCACTGATTAAATTGGTTTCAAAGGGTTCTATGGTCTCACCTCACTGATTAAATTGGTTTCAAAGGGTTCTATGGTCTCACCTCACTGATGACATGGGTTTCAAAGGGTTCTATGGTCTCACCTAACTGATTAAATTGGTTTCAAAGGGTTCTATGGTCTCACCTCACTGATTCAAAGGGTTCTATGGTCTCCCCTCACTGATGACATGGGTTCCAAAGGGTTCTATGGTTTCCCCTCACTGATGACATGGATTTCAAGGGGTTATATTGTCTCCCCTCACTGATGACATGGGTTCCAAAGGGTTCTATGGTCTCACCTCACTGATGACATGGGTTCCAAAGGGTTCTATGGTCTCACCTCACTGATTAAATTGGTTTCAAAGGGTTCTATGGTCTCACCTCACTGATGACATGGGTTTCAAAGGGTTCTATGGTCTCACCTCACTGATTACATTTGTTTCAAAGGGTTCTATGGTCTCCCCCCACTGATGACATGGGTTCCAAAGGGTTCTATGGTCTCACCTCACTGATGACATGGGTTTCAAAGGGTTCTATAGTCTCACAACACTGATGACATGGGTTCCAAAGGGTTCTATGGTTTCCCCTCACTGATGACATGGGTTCCAAAGGGTTCTATGGTCTCACCTCACTGATTAAATTGGTTTCAAAGGGTTCTATGGTCTCACCTCACTGATGACATGGGTTTCAAAGGGTTCTATGGTCTCACTGTACTGATTAAATTGGTTTCAAAGGGTTCTATGTTCTCACCTCAATGATTCATATGGTTCTATGGTCTCCCCTCACTTTTTCAATTGGTTTCAAAGGGTTCTATGGTCTCCCCTCACTGATTAAATTGGTTTCAAAGGGTTCTATGGTCTCACCTCACTCATGACATGGGTTTCAAAGGGTTCTATAGTCTCCCCTCACTGATGACATGGGTTCCAAAGGGTTCTATGTTCTCACCTCACTGATGACATGGGTTCCATGGTCTCCCCTCACTGATGACATGGGTTTCAAAGGGTTCTATGGTCTCCCCCCACTGATGACATGGGTTCCAAACGGTTCTATGGTCTCCCCTCACTGATTAAATTGGTTTCAAAGGGTTCTATGGTCTCCCCTCGCTGATGACATGGGTTCCAAAGGGTTCTATGGTCTCCCCCCACTGATGACATGGGTTTCAAAGGGTTCTATGGTCTCCCCCCACTGATGACATGGGTTCCAAAGGGTTCTATTGTCTCCCCTCACTGATGACATGGGTTTCAAAGGGTTCTATTGTCTCACCTCACTGATGGCAGCGTTCTCCTCCTCTCCCTGTCGTACCGGCCGGTTCCCCGTCAACTTCATGGAGAGGCCAAAGTCGATGATGACACACGTTCCGTCGTTCTTCACCAGAATGTTCCGACTGTTCAGATCTCTGTGAGACACAGCTGGCTTGTAGAAGTCTGGAGGAGGACGAGGTGGAAGAGGATGGGGGAGAAGAGGAGGTATGGAGAGAGAAGGAGGTGGAAAGAGGAGAAAGAGGGGAGAAGAGAGGATGATAAGGAATAGAGGAGGGGAGGAAGAGAGGTGGAGGAGGAGGGAGAAGAGGGGGAGGGAGAAGAGGGGGAGGGAGAAGAGAGGGGGAGGGAGAAGAGAGGGGGAGGGAGAAGAGAGGGGGAGGGAGAAGAGAGGAGGGGGAGGAAGAGAGGAGGAGGAGGGAGAAAGGAGTTACAAGATAATATTTAGAACTAGGACCGTGGTGGTTCATAATAGATGAGAACTGATCCTCTACCAGTTTTTACTGACAACCAGGGCACAGGCAGAGCTCTATTGACTTGGTGCAGTATCCACTAGGGGGCAGTGAGAGCCCTGTAGAACAGAGCAGTACTCTGGTGATAGTATTGTAGAATAGAGCAGCAGACTGGTGATTGAACCACAGCCAGAGGATGGCTACATTACTACTCCACATTGAACCACAGCCAGAGGATGGCTACATTACTACCCCACACTGAACCACAGAGGATGGCTACATTACTACTCCACATTGAACCACAGAGGATGGCTACATTACTACTCCACATTGAAACCCAGAGGATGGGTACATTACTACTCCACATTGAACCACAGCCAGACGATGGCTACATTACTACTCCACATTGAACCACAGAGGATGGCTACATTACTACTCCACATTGAAACCCAGAGGATGGCTACATTACTACTCCACATTGAACCACAGCCAGAGGATGGCTACATTACTACTCCACATTGAACCACAGAGGATGGCTACATTACTACTCCACATTGAAACCCAGAGGATGGCTACATTACTACTCCACATTGAACCACAGCCAGAGGATGGCTACATTACTACTCCACATTGAACCACAGAGGATGGCTACATTACTACTCCACATTGAAACCCAGAGGATGGCTACATTACTACTCCACATTGAGCCACAGCCAGAGGATGGCTACATTACTACTCCACATTGAACCAGAGGATGGCTACATTACTACTCCACATTGAAACCCAGAGGATGGGTACATTACTACTCCACATTGAAACCCAGAGGATGGCTACATTACTACTCCACATTGAACCACAGCCAGAGGATGGCTACATTACTACTCCACATTGAACCACAGAGGATGGCTACATTACTACTCCACATTGAACCACAGAGGATAGCTACATTAATACTCCACATTGAACCACAGCCAGAGGATGGCTACATTACTACTCCACATTGAACCAAAGCCAGAGGATGGCTACATTACTACTCCACAGTGAACCACAGCCAGAGGATGGCTACATTACTACTCCACATTGAACCACAGAGGATGGCTACATTACTACATTGAACCACAACCAGAGGATGGATACATTACTATTCTACATTGAACCACAACCAGAGGATGGCTACATTACTACCACACATTGAACCACAGCCAGAGGATGGCTACATTACTACTCTACATTGAACCACACCAAGAGGATGGCTACATTACTACTCAACATTGAACCACAACTAGAGGATGGCTACATTACTACTCCACATTGAACCACAGCCAGAGGATGGCTAAATTACTACTCCACATTGAACCACAGCCAGAGGATGGCCACATTACTACTCCACATTGAACCACAGAGGATGGCTACATTACTACTCCACATTGAACCACAGCCAGAGGATGGCTACATTACTACTCCACATTGAACCACAGCCAGAGGATGGCTACATTACTACTCCACATTGAACCACAGCCAGAGGATGGCTACATTACTACTCCACATTGAACCACAGCCAGAGGATGGCTACATTACTACCACACATTGAACCACAGAGGATGGCTACATTACTACTCACATTGAACCACAGACAGACAATGGCTACATTACTACTCCACATTGAAACCCAGCCAGAGGATGGCTACATTACTGCTCCACATTGAACCACAGAGGATGGCTACATTACTATTCCACATTGAACCACAGCCAGAGGATGGCTACATTACTACTCTACATTGAACCACACCAAGAGGATGGCTACATTACTACTCCACATTGAACCACAACCAGAGGATGGCTACATTACTACTCCACATTGAACCACATCCAGAGGATGGCTACATTACTACTCCACATTGAACCACAGCCAGAAGATGGCTACATTACTACTCCACATTGAACCACAGCCAGAGGATGGCCACATTACTACTCCACATTGAACCACAGAGGGTGGCTACATTAATACTCCACATTGAACCACAGAGGATAGCTACATTACTACATTGAACCACAACCAGAGGATGGATACATTACTATTCTACATTGAACCACAACCAGAAGATGGCTACATTACTACCACACATTGCACCACAGCCAGAGGATGGCTACATTACTACTCCACATTGAACCACAGCGAGGATGGCTACATTACTACTCTACATTGAACCACAGAGGATGGCTACATTACTACTCCACATTGAAACTCAGCCAGAGGATGGCTACATTACTACTCTACAATGAACCACAGTGGATGGCTACATTACTACTCTACATTGAACCCCAGAGGATGGCTACATTACTATTCCACATTGAACCACAGCCAGAGGATGGCTACATTACTACTCCACATTGAACCACACCAAGAGGATGGCTACATTACTACTCCACATTGAACCACAGAGGATAGCTACATTAATACTCCACATTGAACCACAGCCAGAGGATGGCTACATTACTACTCCACATTGAACCAAAGCCAGAGGATGGCTACATTAGTACTCCACAGTGAACCACAGCCAGAGGAAAGCTACATTACTACTCCACATTGAACCACAGAGGATGGCTACATTACTACATTGAACCACAACCAGAGGATGGATACATTACTATTCTACATTGAACCACAACCAGAGGATGGCTACATTACTACCACACATTGAACCACAGCCAGAGGATGGCTACATTACTACTCTACATTGAACCACACCAAGAGGATGGCTACATTACTACTCAACATTGAACCACAACTAGAGGATGGCTACATTACTACTCCACATTGAACCACAGCCAGAGGATGGCTAAATTACTACTCCACATTGAACCACAGCCAGAGGATGGCCACATTACTACTCCACATTGAACCACAGAGGATGGCTACATTACTACTCCACATTGAACCACAGCCAGAGGATGGCTACATTACTACTCCACATTGAACCACAGCCAGAGGATGGCTACATTACTACTCCACATTGAACCACAGCCAGAGGATGGCTACATTACTACTCCACATTGAACCACAGCCAGAGGATGGCTACATTACTACAACACATTGAACCACAGAGGATGGCTACATTACTACTCACATTGAACCACAGACAGACAATGGCTACATTACTACTCCACATTGAAACCCAGCCAGAGGATGGCTACATTACTGCTCCACATTGAACCACAGAGGATGGCTACATTACTATTCCACATTGAACCACAGCCAGAGGATGGCTACATTACTACTCTACATTGAACCACACCAAGAGGATGGCTACATTACTACTCCACATTGAACCACAACCAGAGGATGGCTACATTACTACTCCACATTGAACCACATCCAGAGGATGGCTACATTACTACTCCACATTGAACCACAGCCAGAAGATGGCTACATTACTACTCCACATTGAACCACAGCCAGAGGATGGCCACATTACTACTCCACATTGAACCACAGAGGGTGGCTACATTAATACTCCACATTGAACCACAGAGGATAGCTACATTACTACATTGAACCACAACCAGAGGATGGATACATTACTATTCTACATTGAACCACAACCAGAAGATGGCTACATTACTACCACACATTGCACCACAGCCAGAGGATGGCTACATTACTACTCCACATTGAACCACAGCGAGGATGGCTACATTACTACTCTACATTGAACCACAGAGGATGGCTACATTACTACTCCACATTGAAACTCAGCCAGAGGATGGCTACATTACAATGAACCACAGTGGATGGCTACATTACTACTCTACATTGAACCCCAGAGGATGGCTACATTACTATTCCACATTGAACCACAGCCAGAGGATGGCTACATTACTACTCCACATTGAACCACACCAAGAGGATGGCTACATTACTACTCCACATTGAACCACAGAGGATAGCTACATTAATACTCCACATTGAACCACAGCCAGAGGATGGCTACATTACTACTCCACATTGAACCAAAGCCAGAGGATGGCTACATTAGTACTCCACAGTGAACCACAGCCAGAGGAAAGCTACATTACTACTCCACATTGAACCACAGAGGATGGCTACATTACTACATTGAACCACAACCAGAGGATGGATACATTACTATTCTACATTGAACCACAACCAGAGGATGGCTACATTACTACCACACATTGAACCACAGCCAGAGGATGGCTACATTACTACTCTACATTGAACCACACCAAGAGGATGGCTACATTACTACTCAACATTGAACCACAACTAGAGGATGGCTACATTACTACTCCACATTGAACCACAGCCAGAGGATGGCTAAATTACTACTCCACATTGAACCACAGCCAGAGGATGGCCACATTACTACTCCACATTGAACCACAGAGGATGGCTACATTACTACTCCACATTGAACCACAGCCAGAGGATGGCTACATTACTACTCCACATTGAACCACAGCCAGAGGATGGCTACATTACTACTCCACATTGAACCACAGCCAGAGGATGGCTACATTACTACTCCACATTGAACCACAGCCAGAGGATGGCTACATTACTACAACACATTGAACCACAGAGGATGGCTACATTACTACTCACATTGAACCACAGACAGACAATGGCTACATTACTACTCCACATTGAAACCCAGCCAGAGGATGGCTACATTACTGCTCCACATTGAACCACAGAGGATGGCTACATTACTATTCCACATTGAACCACAGCCAGAGGATGGCTACATTACTACTCTACATTGAACCACACCAAGAGGATGGCTACATTACTACTCCACATTGAACCACAACCAGAGGATGGCTACATTACTACTCCACATTGAACCACATCCAGAGGATGGCTACATTACTACTCCACATTGAACCACAGCCAGAAGATGGCTACATTACTACTCCACATTGAACCACAGCCAGAGGATGGCCACATTACTACTCCACATTGAACCACAGAGGGTGGCTACATTACTACTCCACATTGAACCACAGAGGATAGCTACATTACTACATTGAACCACAACCAGAGGATGGATACATTACTATTCTACATTGAACCACAACCAGAAGATGGCTACATTACTACCACACATTGCACCACAGCCAGAGGATGGCTACATTACTACTCCACATTGAACCACAGCGAGGATGGCTACATTACTACTCTACATTGAACCACAGAGGATGGCTCCATTACTACTCCACATTGAAACTCAGCCAGAGGATGGCTACATTACTACTCTACATTGAACCCCAGAGGATGGCTACATTACTATTCCACATTGAACCACAGCCAGAGGATGGCTACATTACTACTCCACATTGAACCACAACCAGAGGATGGCTACATTACTACTCCACATTGAACCACATCCAGAGGATGGCTACATTACTACTCCACATTGAACCACAGCCAGAGGATGGCTACATTACTACTCCACATTGAACCACAGCCAGAGGATGGCCACATTACTACTCCACATTGAACCACAGAGGATGGCTACATTACTACTCCACATTGAACCACAGAGGATGGCTACATTACTACATTGAACCACAACCAGAGGATGGATACATTACTATTCTACATTGAACCACAACCAGAAGATGGCTACATTACTACCACACATTGCACCACAGCCAGAGGATGGCTACATTACTACTCCACATTGAACCACAGAGGATGGCTACATTACTATTCCACATTGAACCACAGAGGATGGGTACATTACTGCTCCACATTGAACCACAGCGAGGATGGCTACATTACTAGTCTACATTGAACCACAGAGGATGGCTACATTACTACTCCACATTGAAACCCAGCCAGAGGATGGCTACATTACTGCTCCACATTGAACCACAGCGAGGATGGCTACATTACTAGTCTACATTGAACCACAGAGGATGGGTACATTACTACTCTACATTGAACCACAGAGGATGGCTACATTACTATTCCATATTGAACCACAGCCAGAGGATGGCTACATTACTACTCCACATTGAACCACAACCAGAGGATGGATACATTACTACTCCACATTGAACCACAGCCAGAGGATGGCTACATTACTACTCTACATTGAACCACAGAGGATGGCTCCATTACTACTCCACATTGAACCACATCCAGAAGATGGCCACATTAAAACTCCACATTGAACCACAGAGGATGGCTACATTACTACTCCACATTGAACCACAGAGGATAGCTACATTACTACTCCACATTGAACCACAGCCAGAGGATGGCTACATTACTACTCCACATTGAACCACAGCCAGAGGATGGCTACATTACTACTCCACATTGAACCACAGCCAGAGGATGGCTACATTACTACTCCACATTGAACCACAGAGGATGGCTACATTACTACTCTACATTGAACCCCAGAGGATGGCTACATTACTATTCCACATTGAACCACAGAGGATGGCTACTCTACTACTCCACATTGAACCACAGCCAGAGGATGGCTACATTACTACTCCACATTGAACCACAGCCAGAGGATGCCTACATTACTACTCCACATTGAACCACAGAGGTCAGGTGGACAGGGCGTGGAGGTCAGGTGGACAGGGCTTGGAGGTCAGGTGGACAGGGCGTGGAGGTCAGGTGGATGTCTCACCTCCTTTAAGCAGCTCAGTATGCAGGTAGGCCAGGCCTCTGGTGATGGAATGGGCCAGACGACAGCTACTCATCCAGTCTCCTGTCTGCAGGCCCAGATAGCGATACAAAGAGCCCTGACAGAGAGAGAGAGAGGAGGGAAGGATATATACTGTATAAATACATCATAATGCACCAGGACACAGAGAGAGAGAGAGAGAGAGAGAGAGAGAGAGAGAGAGAGAGAGAGAGAGAGAGAGAGAGAGAGAGAGAGAGAGAGAGAGAGAGAGAGAGAGAGAGAGAGAGAGAGAGAGAGAGAGAGAGAGAGAGAGAGAGAGAGAGAGAGAGAGAGAGAGAGAGAGAGAGAGAGAGAGAGAGAGAGAGAGAGAGAGAGAGAGAGAGAGAGAGAGAGAGAGAGAGAGAGAGAGAGAGAGAGAGAGAGAGAGAGAGAGAGAGAGAGAGAGAGAGAGAGGAGGGAAGGAGGGAGAGAGATGGAGGGAGAGAGAGAGATGGAGGGAGAGAGAGAGATGGAGGGAGAGAGAGATGGAGGGAGAGAGAGATGGAGTGAGGGAGAGATGGAGGGAGGGAGAGAGAGAGATGGAGAGATTGAGAGATAGAGCTGGAGAGAGAAAGATATATATATATCTATATTCTGTATTAATACATCATAATACACCAGGACACAGAGGGGGAGAGCAGACAGTGCTGAGGTGGTTTGTCACTTTAAATAAAAGGGAATCAGCTCCCTAAGCCGTCTGGAACCAGTAGAAACCAGTAGAAGGTACACCACTCGGCCCCCAGCCGTCTGTAACCAGTAGAATCCAGTAGAAGGTACTCTACTCGGCCCCCAGCCGTCTGTAACCAGTAGAACCCAGTAGAAGGTACACCACTCGGCCCCCAGCCGTCTGTAACCAGTAGAATCCAGTAGAAGGTACTCTACTCGGCCCCCAGCAGTCTGTAACCAGTAGAAGGTACTCTACTCGGCCCCCAGCAGTCTGTAACCAGTAGAAGGTACTCTACTCGGCCCCCAGCAGTCTGTAACCAGTAGAAGGTACTCTACTCGGCCCCCAGCAGTCTGTAACCAGTAGAAGGTACTCTACTCGGCCCCCAGCAGTCTGTAACCAGTAGAAGGTACTCTACTCGGCCCCCAGCCGTCTGGAACCAGTAGAAACCAGTAGAAGGTACTCTACTCGGCCCCCAGCCGTCTGGAACCAGTAGAAACCAGTAGAAGGTACTCTACTCGGCCCCCAGCCGTCTGTAACCAGTAGAAACCAGTAGAAGGTACTCTACTCGGCCCCCAGCCGTCTGGAACCAGTAGAACCCAGTAGAAGGTACTCTACTCGGCCCCCAGCCGTCTGGAACCAGTAGAACCCAGTAGAAGGTACTCTACTCGGCCCCCAGCCGTCTGTAACCAGTAGAATCCAGTAGAAGGTACACCACTCGGCCCCCAGCCGTCTGTAACCAGTAGAACCCAGTAGAAGGTACTCTACTCGGCCCCCAGCCGTCTGTAACCAGTAGAATCCAGTAGAAGGTACACCACTCGGCCCCCAGCCGTCTGGAACCAGTAGAACCCAGTAGAAGGTACTCTACTTGGCCCCCAGCCGTCTGGAACCAGTAGAACCCAGTAGAAGGTACTCCACTCGCCCCCCAGCCGTCTGGAACCAATAGAATCTAGTAGAAGGTACTTACGTGGGGGTAGTACTCCATGACCAGAAGGTACTCCACTCGGCCCTCGGCCCCCAGCCGTTCGTCGGCAGCGATGAAGTGAGCGATGTTGTCATGCTCCAGCAGGGGGAGACAATAAATGGAACACTCGTTCAGGAAGTTCTGCCGATTGGCTGAGCTGAACACCTTCACAGCCACCTGTCGCTCGTCCAACGAACCACAGAACACCGAGCCGTACCGGCCTCGACCTATCAGCTGACAGAGAGAAAAAGAGGGAGAAGAAAGATTGCGAAAAGACGACTGGATCTCAATTACATTTTGGTCCTCAAACCGATTCTCTCTATGTGCAGCAGCTGTGGTAGGTGTAGATGTGTATAAGGTAGAATAGCTGTAGTAGCTGTAGTAGATGTGTATAAGGTAGAATAGCTGTAGTAGCTGTAGTAGATGTGTATAAGGTAGAATAGCTGTAGTAGCTGTAGTAGATGTGTATAAGGTAGAATAGCTGTAGTAGCTGTAGTAGCTGTAGTAGATGTGTATAAGGTAGAATAGCTGTAGTAGCTGTAGTAGATGTGTATAAGGTAGAATAGCTGTAGTAGCTGTAGTAGCTGTAGTAGATGTGTATAAGGTAGAATAGCTGTAGTAGCTGTAGTAGATGTGTATAAGGTAGAATAGCTGTAGTAGCTGTAGTAGATGTGTATAAGGTAGAATAGCTGTAGTAGCTGTAGTAGCTGTAGTAGATGTGTATAAGGTAGAATAGCTGTAGCAGCTGTAGTAACTGTAATAACTGAAGTAGCTGTAATAGCTGTAATAACTGTAGCATCTGTAGTAACTGTAATAACTGTAGCAGCTGTAATAACTGCAATAGCTATACTAACTGTAGTAGCTGTAATAACTGTAACAGCTGTAATAACTGTAGTAGCTGTAATAACTGCAATAGCTATACTAACTGTAGTAGCTGTAATAACTGTAACAGCTGTAATAACTGTAACAGCTGTAATAACTGTAATAGCTGTAGTAGCTGTATTAACTGTAAAAACTAACAGCTGTAATAACTGTAGTAGCTGTAGTAGCTTAATAACTGTAGTAGCTGTAATAACTGTAGCAACTGTAATAAATGTAGTTGCTGTAATAACTGTAACAGTCGTAATAGCTGTAGTATCTGTTATAACGGTAATTGCTGAAATAACTGTATAAGCTGTAATGGCTGTAATAACTGTAGCAGCTGTAATAGCTGTAATAGCTGTAACAACGGTAATAGCTGTGGCAGCTGTAATACCTGTAATAGCTGTAATAACTAATAACTGTAGCAGCTGCAATAACGGTAATAGTTGTAATAACTGTAGTAGCTGAGATCTGCACAACGCATCACCGGGGGCAAACTACCTGCCCTCCAGGACAACTACACCACCCGATGTCACAGGAAGGCCATAAAGATCATCAAGGACAACAACCACCCGAGCCACTGCCTGTTCACCCCGCTATCATCCAGAAGGCGAGGTCAGTACAGGTGCATCAAAGCTGGGACCGAGAGACTGAAAAACAGCTTCTATCTCAAGGCCATCAGACTGTTAAACAGCCACCACTAACATTGAGTGGCTGCTGCCAACACACTGACTCAACTCCAGCCACTTTAATAATGGGAATTGATGGGAAATTATGTAAAATATATCACTAGCCACTTTAAACAATGCTACCTAATATAATGTTTACATACCCTACATTATTCATCTCATATGTATATGTATATACTGTACTCTATATCATCTACTGCATCTTTATGTAATATATGTATCACTAGCCACTTTAACTATGCCACTTTGTTTACATACTCATCTCATATGTATATACTGCACTCAATACCATCTACTGTATCTTGCCTATGCCGCTCTGTACCATCACTCATTCATATATCTTTATGTACATATTCTTTATCCCCTTACACTTGTGTCTATAAGGTAGTAGTTTTGGAATTGTTAGCTAGATTACTTGTTGGTTATTACTGCATTGTCGGAACTAGAAGCACAAGCATTTCGCTACACTCGCATTAACATCTGCTAACCATGTGCATGTGACAAATACAATTTGATTTGATTTGATTTGTAGCAGCTGTAGTAGCTGTAGTAGCTGTAATAACTGTAGTAGCTGTAATAACTGTAGTAGCTGTAATAACTGTAGCAGCTGTAATAACTGTAGTAGCTGTAGTAGCTGTAGTAGCTGTAATAGCTGTAGTAGCTGTAATAACTGTAGTAGCTGTAATAACTGTAGTAGCTGTAATAACTGTAGTAGCTGTAGTAGCTGTAGTAGCTGTAATAGCTGTAGTAGCTGTAATAACTGTAGTAGCTGTAATAACTGTAGTAGCTGTAATAACTGTAGTAACTGTAGTAACTGTAATAACTGTAGCAGCTGTAATAACTGTAGCGGCTGTAATAACTGTAGCAGCTGTAATAACTGGTGGCTGTAATAACTGTAGAAACTGTAAACTGTAGTAGCTAGAGCAACTGTAATAACTGTAGCAACTGTAATAACTGTAATAACTGTAGCAACTGTAGTAACTGTAGCAACTGTAGCACCTGTAGCAACTGTAGCAACTGTAATAACTGTAATAACTGTAGCAGCTATAATAACTGTAGTAACTGTAGTAGCTGTAATAACTATCATAACTGTAGTAACTGTAGTAGCTGTAATAACTATCATAACTGTAGTAACTGTAGTAGCTGTAATAACTATCATAACTGTAGTAACTGTAGTAGCTGTAATAACTATCATAACTGTAGTAACTGTAGTAGCTGTAATAACTATCATAACTGTAGTAACTGTAGTAGCTGTAATAAATATAATAACTGTAGTAACTGTAGTAGCTGTAATTTTTTAATATTTTTTTTTATTTCACCTTTATTTAACCAGGTAAGCAAGTTGAGAACAAGTTCTCATTTACAATTGCGACCTGGCCAAGATAAAGCAAAGCAGTTCGACACATACAACGACACAGAGTTACACATGGAGTAAAACAAACATACAGTCAATAATACAGTATAAACAAGTCTATATACGATGTGAGCAAATGAGGTGAGATAAGGGAGGCAAAGGCAAAAAAGGCCATGGTGGCAAAGTAAATACAATATAGCAAGTAAAACACTGGAATGGGAGATTTGCAGTGGGAGAAAGTGCAAAGTAGAAATAAAAATAATGGGGTGCAAAGGAGCAAAATAAATAAATAAATTAAATACAGTAGGGAAAGAGGTAGTTGTTTGGGCTAAATTATAGGTGGGCTATGTACAGGTGCAGTAATCTGTGAGCTGCTCTGACAGTTGGTGCTTAAAGCTAGTGAGGGAGATAAGTGTTTCCAGTTTCAGAGATTTTTGTAGTTCGTTCCAGTCATTGGCAGCAGAGAACTGGAAGGAGAGGCGGCCAAAGAAAGAATTGGTTTTGGGGGTGACTAGAGAGATATACCTGCTGGAGCGTGTGCTACAGGTGGGAGATACAATGGTGACCAGCGAGCTGAGATAAGGGGGGACTTTACCTAGCAGGGTCTTGTAGATGACATGGAGCCAGTGGGTTTGGCGACGAGTATGAAGCGAGGGCCAGCCAACGAGAGCGTGCAGGTCGCAATGGTGGGTAGTATATGGGGCTTTGGTGACAAAACGGATTGAACTGTGATAGACTGCATCCAATTTGTTGAGTAGGGTATTGGAGGCTATTTTGTAAATGACATCGCCAAAGTCGAGGATTGGTAGGATGGTCAGTTTTACAAGGGTATGTTTGGCAGCATGAGTGAAGGATGCTTTGTTGCGAAATAGGAAGCCAATTCTAGATTTTACTTTGGATTGGAGATGTTTGATATGGGTCTGGAAGGAGAGTTTACAGTCTAACCAGACACCTAAGTATTTGTAGTTGTCCACGTATTCTAAGTCAGAGCCGTCCAGAGTAGTGATGTTGGACAGGAGGGCAGGTGCAGGTAGCGATCGGTTGAAGAGCATGCATTTAGTTTTACTTGTATTTAAGAGCAATTGGAGGCCACGGAAGGAGAGTTGTATGGCATTGAAGCTTGCCTGGAGGGTTGTTAACACAGTGTCCAAAGAAGGGCCAGAAGTATACAGAATGGTGTCGTCTGCGTAGAGGTGGATCAGAGACTCACCAGCAGCAAGAGCGACCTCATTGATGTATACAGAGAAGAGAGTCGGTCCAAGAATTGAACCCTGTGGCACCCCCATAGAGACTGCCAGAGGTCCGGACAGCAGACCCTCCGATTTGACACACTGAACTCTATCAGAGAAGTAGTTGGTGAACCAGGCGAGGCAATCATTTGAGAAACCAAGGCTGTCGAGTCTGCCGATGAGGATGTGGTGATTGACAGAGTCGAAAGCCTTGGCCAGATCAATGAATACGGCTGCACAGTAATGTTTCTTATCGATGGCTGTAATAACTGTAGTAACTGTAATAACTGTAATAACTGTAGTAACTGTAGCAACTGTAGTAGCTGTAGTAACTGTAATAACTGTAGTAGCTGTAATAACTGTAATAACTGTAATAACTGTAGTAACTGTAGCAGCTGTAATAACCGTAGTAGCTGTAGCAACTGTAATAACTGTAGTAGCTGTAATAACTGTAGTAACTGTAGCAGCTGTAGCAGCTGTAATAACTGTAACAACTATAATAACTGTAATAACTGTAGTAACTGTAACAACTGTAATATCTGTAGCAGCAGTAATAACTGTAATAACTGTAGTAGCTGTAGCAACTGTAATAACCGTAGTAGCTGTAGCAACTGTAATAACTGTAGCAGCTGTAATAACTGTAGTAGCTGTAATAACTATAATAACTGTAGTAACTGCAGTAGCTGTAGCAGCTGTAATAACTGTAATAACTATAGTAGCTGTAGTAACTGTAATAACTGTAGTAACTGTAGCAACTGTAGTAGCTGTAGTAACTGTAATAACTGTAGTAACTGTAATAACTGTAGTAACTGTAATAACTGTAGTAACTGTAGCAACTGTAGTAGCTGTAGTAACTGTAATAACTGTAGTAGCTGTAATAACTGTAGTAACTGTAGTAGCTGTAGCAGCTGTAATAACTGTAACAACTATAATAACTGTAGTAACTGTAGTAGCTGTAGTAACTGTAATAACTGTAATAACTGTAGCAGCGGTAATAACTGTAATAACTGTAGTAGCTGTAGCAACTGTAATAACCGTAGTAGCTGTAGCAACTGTAACAACTGTAGTAGCTGTAATAATTATAATAACTGTAGTAACTGTAGTAGCTGTAGCAGCTGTAATAACTGTAATAACTATAATAACTGTAGTAGCTGTAGCAACTGTAATAACTGTAGTAGCTGTAATAACTGTAATAACTGTAGTAGCTGTAATAACTGTCATAACTGTAGTAGCTGTAGCAACTGTAATAACTGTAGTAGCTGTAATAGCTGTAGTAGCTGTAATAACTATAATTACTGTAGTAGCTGTAGCAGCTGTAATAACTGTAACAACTATAATAACTGTAGTAACTGTAATAACTGTAATAACTGTAGTAGCGGTAATAACTGTAGTAGCTGTAGTAACTGTAATAACTGTAGTAGCTGTAGCCATCTGACCTCCAGTTGTTTGAGGTTGTCCAGGTCCAGAGAGCTCTCAGAACCAGCTCCCTCCATCATGTTGAGATTATGAAGGCCCTGTTTACCAACTCCTGAGAATACATACACAGTCAGACAGAGGCTTAGGTCACGGGGATAAACAGAGATAAGCGTCATATTATTGTCTGGTTATCACCATGGTTACTCACTGTGCATCATGCGGTAACCGAAGAAGGCAGCAAAGATGATGACAGCCAGCACAGAGACAACAGCCAAGGAGATGACTATGGTCTCTTCACACTGCAACTGGTTGTCTACAGCAGGACATAAACAACCTGTTAGTCTGTCTCTAACCTGGTAGTATTCTGGTGGTCTACAGCAGGACATAAACAACCTGTTAGTCTGTCTCTAACCTGGTAGTATTCTGGTGGTCTACAGCAGGACATAAACAACCTGTTAGTCTGTCTCTAACCTGGTAGTATTCTGGTGGTCTACAGCAGGACATAAACAACCTGTTAGTCTCCGTCTCTAACCTGGTAGTATTCTGGTGGTCTACAGCAGGACATAAACAACCTGTTAGTCTGTCTCTAACCTGGTAGTATTCTGGTGGTCTACAGCAGGACATAAACAACCTGTTAGTCTGTCTCTAACCTGGCAGTATTCTGGTGGTCTACAGCAGGACATAAACAACCTGTTAGTCTCCGTCTCTAACCTGGTAGTATTCTGGTGGTCTACAGCAGGACATAAACAACCTGTTAGTCTCCGTCTCTAACCTGGTAGTATTCTGGTGGTCTACAGCAGGACATAAACAACCTGTTAGTCTGTCTCTAACCTGGTAGTATTCTGGTGGTCTACAGCAGGACATAAACAACCTGTTAGTCTGTCTCTAACCTGGTAGTATTCTGGTGGTCTACAGCAGGACATAAACAACCTGTTAGTCTGTCTCTAACCTGGTAGTATTCTGGTGGTCTACAGCAGGACATAAACAACCTGTTAGTCTGTCTCTAACCTGGTAGTATTCTGGTGGTCTACAGCAGGACATAAACAACCTGTTAGTCTGTCTATAGGTTAGAGGTCATGGGTTAGTCACAAGAATATATTGCGACCCAAATCTGATAACATTAAAAGTGATTCATTTTTACATCAACAAATAACCTTCAATTCATGACATGTTCATCTCTTATCAAAATAAACCAATACATACATTCACTCAATCAAATTTCTCCAAAACCTTTATTTTTCAATAGCTCCAGTCCTCCTGTACCCCCAACAGAGCACAATAATGTGGCCCTGAACAGGCTCCAGTCCTCCTGTACCCCCAGCCCCAACAGAACACATTAATGTGGCCCTGAACAGGCTCCAGTCCTCATGTACCCCCAACAGAACACAATAATGTGGCCCTGAACAGGCTCCAGTCCTCCAACAGAACACAATAATGTGGCCCTGAACAGGCTCCAGTCCTGCTGTACCCCCAACAGAACACATTAATGTGGCCCTGAACAGGCTCCAGTCCTCCTGTACCCCCAGCCCCAACAGAACACATTAATGTGGCCCTGAACAGGCTCCAGTCCTCCTGTACCCCCAGCCCCAACAGAACACATTAATGTGGCCCTGAACAGGCTCCAGTCCTCCTGTACCCCCAACAGAACACATTAATGTGGCCCTGAACAGGCTCCAGTCCTCCTGTACCCCCAGCCCCAACAGAACACATTAATGTGGCCCTGAACAGGCACACCTTGTTCAACTCATGGAGGGCTTGATGATTAGTTGACTCAGGTGTGCATGTCTGGGACTACGTTAATGTGTACTGTTGTGGCGGGTGGTACTGGAGGTCTGGAGCTGAGAACCACCTCTCTACAGCATGACGTTAGTATCAGCCTCAGGGTGAGTGTGTAGAACCACCTCTCTATAGCATCACGTTAGTATCAGCCTCAGGGTGAGTGTTGAACAACCTCTCTACAGCATGACGTCAGTCTCTCAGTATCAGCCTCAGGGTGAGTGTGTTGAACCACCTCTCTACAGCATGATGTCAGTCTCTCAGTATCAGCCTCAGGGTGAGTGTGTTGAACCAGCCCTTAACCAACAGGTGTAGACCTCACAGTGAAATGCTGACTGACCAGCCCTTAACCACCAGGTGTAGACCTCACAGTGAAATGCAGACTGACCAGCCCTTAACCACCAGGTGTAGACCTCACAGTGAAATGCAGACTGACCAGCCCTTAACCACCAGGTGTAGACCTCACAGTGAAATGCTGACTGACCAGCCCTTAACCAACAGGTGTAGACCTCACAGTGAAATGCCGACTGACAAGCCCTTAACCAACAGGTGTAGACCTCACAGTGAAATGCTGACTGACCAGCCCTTAACCAACAGGTGTAGACCTCACAGTGAAATGCTGACTGACCAGCCCTTAACCACCAGGTGTAGATACAGTGGGGCAAAAAGGTATTTAGTCAGCCACCAATTGTGCAAGTTCTCCCACTTAAAAAGATGAGAGAGGCCTGTAATTCATCATAGGTACACTTCAACTATGACAGACAAAATGAGGAAAAAAAATCCAGAATTTATGAATTTATTTGCAAATTATGGTGGAAAATAAGTATTTGGTCACCTACAAACAAGCAAGATTTCTGGCTCTCACAGACCTGTAACTTCTTCTTTAAGAGGCTCCTCTGTCTTCCACTCGTTACCTGTATTAATGGCACCTGTTTGAACTTGTTATCAGTATAAAAGACACCTGTCCACAACCTCAAACAGTCACACTCCAAACTCCACTATGGCCAAGACCAAAGAGCTGTCAAAGGACACCCAAAACAAAATTGTAGACCTGCACCAGGCTGGGAAGACTGAATCTGCAATAGGTAAGCAGCTTGGTTTGAAGAAATCAACTGTGGGAGCAATCATTAGGAAATGGAAGACATACAAGACCACTGATAATCTCCCTCGATCTGGGGCTCCACGCAAGATCTCACCCCGTGGGGTCAAAGTGATCACAAGAACGGTGAGCAAAAATCCCAGAACCACACGGGGGGACCTAGTGAATGACCTGCAGAGAGCTGGGACCAAAGTAACAAAGCCTACCATCAGTTACACACTACGCCGCCAGGAACTCAAATCCTGCAGTGCCAGACGTGTCCCCCTGCTTAAGCCAGTACATGTCCAGGCCCATCTGAAGTTTGCTAGAGAGCATTTGGATGATCCAGAAGAAGATTGGGAGAATGTCATATGGTCAGTTGAAACCAAAATATAACTTTTTGGTAAAAACTCAACTCGTCGTGTTTGGAGGACAAAGAATGCTGAGTTGAATCCAAAGAACACCAAACCTACTGTGAAGCATGGGGTTGGAAACATCATGCTTTGGGGCTGTTTTTCTGCAAAGGGACCAGGACAACTGATCCGTGTAAAAGAAAGAATGAATGGGGCCATGTATCGTGAGATTTTGAGTGAAAACCTCCTTCCATCAGCAAGGGCATTGAAGATGAAACGTGGCTGAGTCAATGTGGAGGCTATATACAGGGGGTACCGGTACAGAGTCAATGTGGAGGCTATATACAGGGGGTACCGGTACAGAGTCAATGTGGAGACTATATACAGGGTGTTACGGTACAGAGTCAATGTGGAGGCTATATACAGGGGGTACCGGTACAGAGTCAATGTGGAGGCTATATACAGGGGGTACCGGTACAGAGTCAATGTGGAGGCTATATACAGGGGGTACCGGTACAGAGTCAATGTGGAGGCTATATACAGGGGGTACCGGTACAGAGTCAATGTGGAGACTATATACAGGGTGTTACGGTACAGAGTCAATGTGGAGGCTATATACAGGGGGTACCAGTACAGAGTCAATGTGGAGGCTATATACAGGGGGTACCGTTACAGAGTCAATGTGGAGGCTATATACAGGGGGTACCAGTACAGAGTCAATGTGGAGGCTATATACAGGGGGTACCAGTACAGAGTCAATGTGGAGGCTATATACAGGGGGTACCAGTACAGAGTCAATGTGGAGACTATATACAGGGGGTACCGGTACAGAGTCAATGTGGAGGCTATATACAGGGGGTACCGGTACAGAGTCAATGTGGAGGCTATATACAGGGGGTACCGGTACAGAGTCAATGTGGAGGCTATATACAGGGGGTACCGGTACAGAGTCAGGGTTAAAGGATATGTCAGTTACATACTGGCTGGGCTGTAGTGGGACTGGGCAGGGGAGAACGGTTAGGGTCAGAGGTTAGGGTTAGGTTAACTTACATAGCGGCTGGGCTGTAGTGGGACTAGGCAGAGGAAAGTCCTCAGTGAAGTTGACGTTACACATGTCAGTACTACAGCAGCAGAAGTGATACGTCCCATTCTGGATCTGAGGAGGCAGGTTGGTTACCACGCAACGGTCGTCCCGACACTCCTGCTGGTCGCCAAGGTGAGTCCAACAACCTAGAGGTGACAGGAGGGAGGGGAGATGAAGTGATGGGGAGAAAGAGAGGCAGTATTTCTGTGCTTCAGTGGACCTTGCTGATCCAGCAGGCAGATGTCCCGGGGAGAGAATTCATACACAGTACCAGTCAACAGTCTGGACACACCTACTCAATACAGGGGTTTTCTTTAATTTGACTATTTTCTACATTGTAGACTAGTACTGAAGACATCAGAAATATTAAATAACACATATGGAATCATGTGTGTGTGGTGCTGGATTAGGGTTAGTTGTGGACTGTGTGTGGTGCTGGATTAGGGTTAGTTGTGGACTGTGTGTGGTGCTGGGTTAGTTGTGGACTGTGTGTGGTGCTGGGTTATGGCTAGTTGTAGACTGTGTGTGGTGCTGGGTTAGGGTTAGTTGTAGACTGTGTGTGGTGCTGGGTTAGGGTTAGTTGTAGACTGTGTGTGTGGTGCTGGGTTAGTTGTACACTGTGATGATGGGTTAGTTGTAGACTGTGTGTGGTGCTGGGTTAGGGTTAGTTGTAGACTGTGTGTGGTGCTGGGTTAGTTGTAGACTGTGTGTGGTGCTGGGTTAGTTGTAGACTGTGTGTGGTGCTGGGTTAGGGTTAGTTGCAGACTGTGTGTGGTGCTGGGTTAGGGCTAGTTGTAGACTGTGTGTGTGGTGCTGGGTTAGTTGTACACTGTGTGTGGTGCTGGGTTAGTTGTACACTGTGTGTGGTGCTGGGTTAGGGTTAGTTGTAGACTGTGTGTAGTGCTGGGTTAGGATTAGTTGTAGACTGTGTGTGATGCTGGGTTAGTTGTAGACTGTGTGTGGTGCTGGGTTAGTTGTAGACTGTGTGTGTGGTGCTGGGTTAGGGTTAGTTGTAGACTGTGTTTGGTGCTGGGTTAGGGTTAGTTGTAGACTGTGTGTGATGATGGGTTAGTTGTAGACTGTGTGGTGCCGGGTTAGGGTTAGTTGTAGACTGTGTGGTGCTGGGTTAGTTGTAGACTGTGTGTGGTGCTGGGTTAGTTGTAGACTGTGTGTGGTGCTAGGTTAGTTGTAGACTGTGTTTGGTGCTGGGTTAGGGTTAGTTGTAGACTGTGATGATGTGTTAGTTGTAGACTGTGTGGTGCTGGGTTAGGGTTAGTTGTAGACTGTGTGTGGTGCTGGGTTAGTTGTAGACTGTGTGTGGTGCAGGGTTAGTTGTAGACTGTGTGTGGTGCTGGGTTAGTTGTAGACTGTGTGTGGTGCTGGGTAAGGGCTAGTTGTAGACTGTGTGTGTGGTGCTGGGTTAGGGTTAGTTGTAGACTGTGTGTGTGGTGCTGGGTTATGGTTAGTTGTAGACTGTGTTTGGTGCTGGGTTAGGGTTAGTTGTAGACTGTGTGTAGTGCTGGGTTAGGATTAGTTGTAGACTGTGTGTGGTGCTGGGTTAGTTGTAGACTGTGTGTGGTGCTGGGTTAGGGTTAGTTGTAGACTGTGTGTAGTGCTGGGTTAGTTGTAGACTGTGTGTGGTGCTGGGTTAGTTGTAGACTGTGTGGTGCTAGGTTAGTTGTAGACTGTGTGTGGTGCTGGGTTAGGGTTAGTTGTAGACTATGTGTGGTGCTGGGTTAGTTGTAGACTGTGTGTGGTGCTAGGTTAGTTGTAGACTGTGTGTGGTGCTGGGTTAGTTGTAGACTGTGTGTGGTGCTGGGTTAGTTGTAGACTGTGTGTGGTGCTGGGTTAGTTGTAGACTGTGTGTGGTGCTGGGTTAGTTGTAGACTGTGTGTGGTGCTGGGTTAGTTGTAGACTGTGTGTGGTGCTGGGTTAGTTGTAGACTGTGTGTGGTGCTAGGTTAGTTGTAGACTGTGTGTGGTGCTGGGTTAGGGTTAGTTGTAGACTGTGTGGTGCTGGGTTAGTTGTAGACTGTGTGTGGTGCTGGGTTAGTTGTAGACTGTGTGTGTGGTGCTGGGTTATGGTTAGTTGTAGACTGTGTTTGGTGCTGGGTTAGGGTTGCTTGTAGAATGTGTGTGATGATGGGTTAGTTGTAGACTGTGTGGTGCCGGGTTAGGGTTAGTTGTAGACTGTGTGGTGCTGGGTTAGTTGTAGACTGTGTGTGGTGCTGGGTTAGTTGTAGACTGTGTGTGGTGCTAGGTTAGTTGTAGACTGTGTTTGGTGCTGGGTTAGGGTTAGTTGTAGACTGTGATGATGTGTTAGTTGTAGACTGTGTGTGTGGTGCTGGGTTATGGTTAGTTGTAGACTGTGTTTGGTGCTGGGTTAGGGTTAGTTGTAGACTGTGTGTAGTGCTGGGTTAGGATTAGTTGTAGACTGTGTGTGGTGCTGGGTTAGGGTTAGTTGTAGACTGTGTGTAGTGCTGGGTTAGTTGTAGACTGTGTGGTGCTAGGTTAGTTGTAGACTGTGTGTGGTGCTGGGTTAGGGTTAGTTGTAGACTGTGTGGTGCTGGGTTAGTTGTAGACTGTGTGTGGTGCTGGGTTAGTTGTAGACTGTGTGTGGTGCTGGGAAAGTTGTAGACTGTGTGTGGTGCTGGGTTAGTTGTAGACTGTGTGTGGTGCTGGGTTAGTTGTAGACTGTGTGTGGTGCTAGGTTAGTTGTAGACTGTGTGTGGTGCTGGGTTAGGGTTAGTTGTAGACTGTGTGGTGCTGGGTTAGTTGTAGACTGTGTGTGGTGCTGGGTTAGTTGTAGACTGTGTGTGTGGTGCTGGGTTATGGTTAGTTGTAGACTGTGTTTGGTGCTGGGTTAGGGTTAGTTGTAGAATGTGTGTGATGATGGGTTAGTTGTAGACTGTGTGGTGCCGGGTTAGGGTTAGTTGTAGACTGTGTGGTGCTGGGTTAGTTGTAGACTGTGTGTGGTGCTGGGTTAGTTGTAGACTGTGTGTGGTGCTAGGTTAGTTGTAGACTGTGTTTGGTGCTGGGTTAGGGTTAGTTGTAGACTGTGATGATGTGTTAGTTGTAGAATGTGTGGTGCTGGGTTAGGGTTAGTTGTAGACTGTGTGTGGTGCTGGGTTAGTTGTAGACTGTGTGTGGTGCTGGGTTAATTGTAGACTGTGTGTGGTGCTGGGTTAGGGCTAGTTGTAGACTGTGTGTGTGGTGCTGGGTTAGGGTTAGTTGTAGACTGTGTGTGTGGTGCTGGGTTATGGTTAGTTGTAGACTGTATTTGGTGCTGGGTTAGGGTTAGTTGTAGACTGTGTGTAGTGCTGGGTTAGGATTAGTTGTAGACTGTGTGTGGTGCTGGGTTAGTTGTAGACTGTGTGTGGTGCTGGGTTTGGGTTAGTTGTAGACTGTGTGTAGTGCTGGGTTAGTTGTAGACTGTGTGTGGTGCTGGGTTAGTTGTAGACTGTGTGGTGCTAGGTTAGTTGTAGACTGTGTGTGGTGCTGGGTTAGGGTTAGTTGTAGACTGTGTGTGGTGCTGGGTTAGTTGTAGACTGTGTGTGGTGCTAGGTTAGTTGTAGACTGTGTGTGGTGCTGGGTTAGGGTTAGTTGTAGACTGTGTGGTGCTGGGTTAGTTGTAGACTGTGTGGTGCTGGGTTAGTTGTAGACGGTGTGTGGTGCTAGGTTAGTTGTAGACTGTGTGTGGTGCTGGGTTAGGGTTAGTTGTAGACTGTGTGGTGCTAGGTTAGTTGTAGACTGTGTGTGGTGCTGGGTTAGTTGTAGACTGTGTGTGGTGCTGGGTTAGTTGTAGACTGTGTGTGGTGCTGGGTTAGTTGTAGACTGTGTGCGGTGCTGGGTTAGTTGTAGACTGTGTGTGGTGCTGGGTTAGTTGTAGACTGTGTGTGGTGCTGGGTTAGTTGTAGACTGTGTGGGGTGCTAGGTTAGTTGTAGACTGTGTGTGTGGTCCTGGGTTAGTTGTAGACTGTGTGTGGTGCTGGGTTAGTTGTAGACTGTGTGTGGTGCTGGGTTAGTTGTAGACTGTGTGTGGTGCTGGGTTAGTTGTAGACTGTGTGTGGTGCTGGGTTAGTTGTAGACTGTGTGTGGTGCTGGGTTAGTTGTAGACTGTGTGGTGCTGGGTTAGTTGTAGACTCTGTGTGGTGCTGGGTTAGTTGTAGACTGTGTGTGGTGCTGGGTTAGGGTATGTTGTAGACTGTGTGGTGCTGGGTTAGTTGTAGACTGTATGTGATGCTAGGTTAGCTGTGGTGCTAGGTTAGTTGCAGACTTTGTGTGGTGCTGGGTTAGGGTTAGTTGTAGACTGTGTGTGTGGTACTGGGTTAGATGTAGACTGTGTGTGTGGTACTGGGTTAGTTGTAGACTGTGTGTGAGGTGCTGGGTTAGTTGTAGACTGTGTGTGGTGCTGGGTTAGTTGTAGACTGTGTGTGGTGCTGGGTTAGTTGTAGACTGTGTGTGGTGCTGGGTTAGTTGTAGACTGTGTGTGGTGCTGGGTTAGTTGTAGACTGTGTGCGGTGCTGGGTTAGTTGTAGACTGTGTGTGGTGCTGGGTTAGTTGTAGACTGTGTGTGGTGCTGGGTTAGTTGTAGACTGTGTGGGGTGCTAGGTTAGTTGTAGACTGTGTGTGTGGTCCTGGGTTAGTTGTAGACTGTGTGTGGTGCTGGGTTAGTTGTAGACTGTGTGTGGTGCTGGGTTAGTTGTAGACTGTGTGTGGTGCTGGGTTAGTTGTAGACTGTGTGTGGTGCTGGGTTAGTTGTAGACTGTGTGTGGTGCTGGGTTAGTTGTAGACTGTGTGGTGCTGGGTTAGTTGTAGACTCTGTGTGGTGCTGGGTTAGTTGTAGACTGTGTGTGGTGCTGGGTTAGGGTATGTTGTAGACTGTGTGGTGCTGGGTTAGTTGTAGACTGTATGTGATGCTAGGTTAGCTGTGGTGCTAGGTTAGTTGCAGACTTTGTGTGGTGCTGGGTTAGGGTTAGTTGTAGACTGTGTGTGTGGTACTGGGTTAGATGTAGACTGTGTGTGTGGTACTGGGTTAGTTGTAGACTGTGTGTGAGGTGCTGGGTTAGTTGTAGACTGTGTGTGGTGCTGGGTTAGTTGTAGACTGTGTGTGGTGCTGGGTAAGTTGTAGACTGTATGTGGTGCTAGGTTAGTTGTGGTGCTGGGTTAGTTGTAGACTGTGTGTGGTGCTGGGTTAGTTGTAGACTGTGTGGTGCTGGGTTAGGGTTAGTTGTAGACTGTGTGTGGTGCTGGGTTAGGGTTAGTTGTAGACTGTGTAGTGCTGGGTTAGTTGTAGACTGTGTGTGGTGCTGGGTTAGTTGTAGACTGTATGTGGTGCTAGGTTAGTTGTGGTGCTGGGTTAGTTGTAGACTGTGTGTGGTGCTGGGTTAGTTGTAGACTGTGTGGTGCTGGGTTAGGGTTAGTTGTAGACTGTGTGTGGTGCTGGGTTAGGGTTAGTTGTAGACTGTGTGGTGCTGGGTTAGTTGTAGACTGTGTGGTGCTGGGTTAGTTGTAGACTGTTTATGGTGCTGGGTTAGGGTTAGTTGTACACTGTGTGTGTGGTACTGGGTTAGTTGTAGACTGTGTGTGGTGCTGGGTTAGTTGTAGACTGTGTGTGGTGCTGGGTTAGTTGTAGACTGTGTGTGTGGTGCTGGGTTAGTTGTAGACTGTGTGTTTGGTGCTGGGTTAGGGTTAGTTGTAGACTGATGATGTGTTAGTTGTAGACTGTGTGGTGCTGGGTTAGGGTTAGTTGTAGACTGTGTGTGTGGTGCTGGGTTAGTTGTAGACTGTGTGTGGTGCTGGGTTAGTTGTAGACTGTGTGTGGTGCTGGGTTAGTTGTAGACTGTGTGTGTGGTGCTGGGTTAGTTGTAGACTGTGTGTGTGGTGCTGGGTTAGGGTTAGTTGTAGACTGTGTGTGGTGCTGGGTTAGTTGTAGACTGTGTGTGGTGCTGGGTTAGTTGTAGACTGTGTGTGTGGTGCTGGGTTAGTTGTAGACTGTGTGTGGTGCTGGGTTAGTTGTAGACTGTGTGTGGTGCTGGGTTAGTTGTAGACTGTGTGTGTGGTGCTAGGTTAGGGTTAGTTGCAGACTGTCACCTTGTTTGACCAGCCTGACGTCTCCAGGAGGACTCTTCTCCCAGAGGCCAAAGCAGTGAGATCCTTTCGAGCAGTGGATTGTGGTGTTCTCGGGGGAAACCCGTCCCTCCCCCACCGCCACGCGCTCCATCTCCCACTGCTGCTGCTGCTCAGTGAAGGCACACTCCCTCTCCTTCTGCTGGTCAGCTGAGGGGGAGGAGGGGCGGTATTCATTCCTCATTCAGCAAACAGAGATGGCTCTCAAGAAACACATGAGACAGCACGCAATCCGACCACAACAACCTCCCCCTACCACCAACCCATCTCTTCTCTAATCAGACCACTCCAACCTCCCCCACCACCAACCCATTTCTTCTCTAATCAGACCACTACAGCCCCCCCCCCCCGACCTCCCCCCACCACCAACCCATCTCTAATCAGACCACTCCAACCTCCCCCCGACCTCCCCCCACCACCAACCCATTTCTTCTCTAATCAGACCACTCCAACCTCCCCCCGACCACCAACCCATCTCTAATCAGACCACTACAGCCTCCCCCCGACCTCCCCCGACCACCAACCCATCTCTAATCAGACCACTACAGCCCCCCCCCCCGACCTCCCCCCACCACCAACCCATTTCTTCTCTAATCAGACCACTACAGCCTCCCCCCGACCTCCCCCTACCACCAACCCATTTCTTCTCTAATCAGACCACTACAGCCTCCCCCCGACCTCCCCCCACCACCAACCCATCTCTTCTCTAATCAGACCACTACAGCCTCCCCCTACCACCAACCCATCTCTAATCAGACCACTACAGCCTCCCCCCGACCTCCCCCTACCACCAACCCATCTCTAATCAGACCACTACAGCCTCCCCCCGACCTCCCCCTACCACCAACCCATCTCTAATCAGACCACTATAGCCTCCCCCTACCACCAACCCATCTCTTCTCTAATCAGACCACTACAGCCTCCCCCTACCACCAACCCATCTCTAATCAGACCACTACAGCCTCCCCCCGACCTCCCCCTACCACCAACCCATCTCTAATCAGACCACTACAGCCCCCCCCCGACCTCCCCCCACCGCCAACCCATCTTTTCTCTAATCACTACAGTACTACATTAACCCTGGTCTACTGTATTCCAGACCCACTAATACATTAACCCTGGTCTACTGTAATCCAGACCCACTACTACATTAACCCTGGTCTACTGTAATCCAGACCCACTACTACTACATTAACCCTGGTCTACTGTAATCCAGACCCACTAATACATTAACCCTGGTCTACTGTAATCCAGACCCACTAATACATTAACCCTGGTCTACTGTAATCCAGACCCACTACTACATTAACCCTGGTCTACTGTAATCCAGACCCACTAATACATTAACCCTGGTCTACTGTATTCCAGACCCACTACTACATTAACCCTGGGCTACTGTATTCCAGACCCACTACAACATTAACCCTGGTCTACTGTATTCCAGACCCACTACTACATTAACCCTGGTCTACTGTGGTCTACTGTATTCCACTAACCCTAACCCTGGTCCTCCTCCTCCTCCTACTACATTAACCCTGGTCCTCCTCCTCCTCCTACTACTACATTAACCCTGGTCCTCCTCCCCCTACTACATTAACCCTGGTCCTCCTCCTCCTCCTACTACATTAACCCTGGTCCTCCTCCTACTACATTAACCCTGGTCCTCCCCCTCCTACTACATTAACCCTGGTCCTCCTCCTCCTCCTACTACTACATTAACCCTGGTCCTCCTCCCTCTACTACATTAACCCTGGTCCTCCTCCTCCTACTACATTAACCCTGGTCCTCCTCCTCCTACTACTACATTAACCCTGGTCCTCCTCCTCCTCCTACTACATTAACTCGGTCCTCCTCCTCCTCCTACTACATTAACCCTGGTCCTCCTCCTCCTCCTACTACATTAACCCTGGTCCTCCTCCTCCTCCTACTACATTAACCCTGGTCCTCCTCCTCCTCCTACTACATTAACCCTGGTCCTCCTCCTACTACTACATTAACCCTGGTCCTCCTCCTCCTCCTCCTACATTAACCCTGGTCCTCCTCCTCCTCCTACTACATTAACCCTGGTCCTCCTCCTCCTCCTACTACATTAACCCTGGTCCTCCTCCTCCTCCTACTACATTAACCCTGGTCCTCCTCCTACTACTACATTAACCCTGGTCCTCCTCCTCCTACTACTACATTAACCCTGGTCCTCCTCCTCCTCCTACTACATTAACCCTGGTCCTCCTCCTCCTCCTACTACATTAACCCTGGTCCTCCTCCTCCTCCTACTACATTAACCCTGGTCCTCCTCCTCCTACTACTACATTAACTCGGTCCTCCTCCTCCTCCTACTACATTAACCCTGGTCCTCCTCCTCCTCCTACTACATTAACCCTGGTCCTCCTCCTCCTACTACTACATTAACCCTGGTCCTCCTCCTACTACATTAACCCTGGTCCTCCTCCTCCTCCTACTACATTAACCCTGGTCCTCCTCCCCCTACTACATTAACCCTGGTCCTCCTCCTACTACATTAACCCTGGTCCTCCTCCCCCTACTACATTAACCCTGGTCCTCCTCCTACTACATTAACCCTGGTCCTCCTCCCCCTACTACATTAACCCTGGTCCTCCTCCCCCTACTACATTAACCCTGGTCCTCCTCCTCCTCCTACTACATTAACCCTGGTCCTCCTCCTCCTCCTACTACTACATTAACCCTGGTCCTCCTCCTCCTACTACTACATTAACCCTGGTCCTCCCCCTCCTACTACATTAACCCTGGTCCTCCTCCTCCTACTACATTAACCCTGGTCCTCCTCCTCCTCCTACTACATTAACCCTGGTCCTCCTCCTCCTCCTACTACATTAACCCTGGTCCTCCTCCTCCTCCTACTAAATTAACCCTGGTCCTCCTCCTACTACATTAACCCTGGTCCTCCTCCTCCTCCTACTACATTAACCCTGGTCCTCCTCCCCCTACTACATTAACCCTGGTCCTCCTCCTACTACATTAACCCTGGTCCTCCCCCTCCTACTACATTAACCCTGGTCCTCCTCCTCCTCCTCCTACTACATTAACCCTGGTCCTCCTCCTCCTCCTACTACATTAACTCGGTCCTCCTCCTCCTCCTACTACATTAACCCTGGTCCTCCTCCTCCTCCTACTACATTAACCCTGGTCCTCCTCCTCCTCCTACTACATTAACCCTGGTCCTCCTCCTCCTCCTACTACATTAACCCTGGTCCTCCTCCTCCTACTACTACATTAACCCTGGTCCTCCTCCTCCTCCTACTACATTAACCCTGGTCCTCCTCCCCCTACTACATTAACCCTGGTCCTCCTCCTCCTACTACATTAACCCTGGTCCTCCTCCTCCTACTACATTAACCCTGGTCCTCCTCCTCCTCCTACTACATTAACCCTGGTCCTCCTCCCCCTACTACATTAACCCTGGTCCACCTCCTCCTCCTACTACATTAACCCTGGTCCTCCTCCTCCTCCTACTACATTAACCCTGGTCCTCCTCCTCCTCCTACTACATTAACCCTGGTCCTCCTCCTCCTCCTACTACATTAACCCTGGTCCTCCTCCTCCTCCTACTACATTAACCCTGGTCCTCCTCCCCCTACTACATTAACCCTGGTCCACCTCCTCCTCCTACTACATTAACCCTGGTCCTCCTCCTCCTCCTACTACATTAACCCTGGTCCTCCTCCTCCTCCTACTACATTAACCCTGGTCCTCCTCCTCCTACTACATTAACCCTGGTCCTCCTCCTCCTACTACATTATCCCTGGTCCTCCTCCTCCTACTACATTAACCCTGGTCCTCCTCCTCCTACTACATTAACCCTGGTCCTCCCCCTCCTACTACATTAACCCTGGTCCTCCTCCTCCTCCTACTACATTAACCCTGGTCCTCCTCCTCCTCCTACTACATTAACCCTGGTCCTCCTCCTCCTCCTACTACTACATTAACCCTGGTCCTCCTCCCCCTACTACATTAACCCTGGTCCTCCCCCTCCTACTACATTAACCCTGGTCCTCCTCCTCCTCCTACTACATTAACCCTGGTCCTCCTCCTCCTCCTACTACTACATTAACCCTGGTCCTCCTCCCCCTACTACATTAACCCTGGTCCTCCCCCTCCTACTACATTAACCCTGGTCCTCCTCCTCCTCCTACTACTACATTAACCCTGGTCCTCCTCCCCCTACTACATTAACCCTGGTCCTCCTCCTCCTACTACATTAACCCTGGTCCTCCTCCTCCTACTACTACATTAACCCTGGTCCTCCTCCTCCTCCTACTACATTAACTCGGTCCTCCTCCTCCTCCTACTACATTAACCCTGGTCCTCCTCCTCCTCCTACTACATTAACCCTGGTCCTCCTCCTCCTCCTACTACATTAACCCTGGTCCTCCTCCTCCTCCTACTACATTAACCCTGGTCCTCCTCCTACTACTACATTAACCCTGGTCCTCCTCCTCCTCCTACTACATTAACCCTGGTCCTCCTCCTCCTACTACTACATTAACCCTGGTCCTCCTCCCCCTCCTACTACATTAACCCTGGTCGTCCTCCTCCTCCTCCTACATTAACCCTGGTCCTCCTCCTCCTCCTACTACATTAACCCTGGTCCTCCTCCTCCTCCTACTACATTAACCCTGGTCCTCCTCCTACTACATTAACCCTGGTCCTCCTCCTCCTACTACATTAACCCTGGTCCTCCTCCTCCTACTACATTAACCCTGGTCCTCCTCCCCCTACTACATTAACCCTGGTCCACCTCCTCCTCCTACTACATTAACCCTGGTCCTCCTCCTCCTCCTACTACATTAACCCTGGTCCTCCTCCTACTACATTAACCCTGGTCCTCCTTCTCCTCCTACTACATTAACCCTGGTCCTCCTCCTCCTCCTACTACATTAACCCTGGTCCTCCTCCCCCTACTACATTAACCCTGGTCCACCTCCTCCTCCTACTACATTAACCCTGGTCCTCCTCCTCCTCCTACTACATTAACCCTGGTCCTCCTCCTCCTACTACATTAACCCTGGTCCTCCCCCTCCTCCTACTACATTAACCCTGGTCCTCCTCCCCCTCCTACTACATTAACCCTGGTCCTCCTCCTCCTACTACATTAACCCTGGTCCTCCTCCTCCTACTACATTAACCCTGGTCCTCCTCCTCCTCCTACTACATTAACCCTGGTCCTCCCCCTCCTCCTACTACATTAACCCTGGTCCTCCTCCCCCTCCTACTACATTAACCCTGGTCCTCCTCCTACTACTACATTAACCCTGGTCCTCCTCCTCCTCCTACTACATTAACCCTGGTCCTCCTCCTCCTCCTACTACATTAACCCTGGTCCTCCTCCTCCTACTACATTAACCCTGGTCCTCCTCCTCCTACTACATTAACCCTGGTCCTCCTCCTCCTACTACATTAACCCTGGTCCTCCCCCTCCTACTACATTAACCCTGGTCCTCCTCCTCCTACTACATTAACCCTGATCCTCCTCCTCCTCCTACTACATTAACCCTGGTCCTCCTCCTACTACTACTACATTAACCCTGATCCTCCTCCTCCTCCTACTACATTAACCCTGGTCCTCCTCCTACTACTACATTAACCCTGGTCCTCCTCCCCCTACTACATTAACCCTGGTCCTCCTCCCCCTACTACATTAACCCTGGGGAGGTTAATACTGGGGAGTATTCCTCTATGGGTCAGGGTTAGAGTCAGGGTTAGAGTGAGAGAGTATTCCTCTATGGGTCAGGATATTCATTGGACCAGAGCAGCAGTGTGTTTACCCATGGCCCAGTTATTTGCTAATCTCTACCCCCCCTCGCTCCCCCGTCCTCGCCGCGGCCTCACTAGCGAAAAACAACAACAGCCTGATTAATTTTTTCTTTCTCCCTCGCCCAGAGATGGACGTCGTGTGTTCTACAGTCAGAAGGAATCAGTGCTCGGTCAGACTGTCCTCTCTCCTCTCCAAGGCTCCACACTGGAAATACATCACATTATAGACCCCTGAAATGTCCTACTGGAGAGGTGGTGGGGCATAATGGTCAGGGAGAGGGACATCATGGTCGGGGAGAGGGGCATAATGGTAGGGGAGAGGGGCATCATGGTAGGGGAGAGGGGCATCATGGTCGGGGAGAGGGGCATCATGGTCGGGGAGAGGGAAATAATGGTCGGGGAGAGGGCATCATGGTCAGGGAGAGGGGCATCATGGTCGGGGAGAGGGGCATATTGGTCGGGGAGAGGGGCATAATGGTCGGGGAGAGGGGCATAATGGTCAGGGAGAGGGGCATCATGGTCTAGGAGAGGGGCATAATGGTCGGGGAGAGGGGAATAATGGTCGGGGAGAGGGGCATAATGGTCTAGGAGAGGGGCATAATGGTCGGGGAGAGGGGCATAATGGTCGGGGAGAGGGACATAATGGTCGGGGAGAGGAGCATAATGGTAGGGGAGAGGTGGTGGGGCATAATGGTCAGGGAGAGGGGCATCATGGTCGGGGAGAGGAGCATAATGGTCGGGGTGAGGGGCATCATGGTCGGGGAGAGAGGCATAATGGTCGGGGAGAGGGGCATAATGGTCGGGGAGAGGGGCATAATGGTAGGGGAGAGGGGCATAATGGTCGGGGAGAGGGGCATAATGGTCGGGGAGAGGGGCATAATGGTCGGGGAGAGGTGGTGGGGCATCATGGTCGGGGAGAGGGGCATAATGGTCGGGGAGAGGGGCATAATGGTCGGGGAGAGGGGCATAATGGTCAGGGAGAGGGGCATCATGGTCTAGGAGAGGGGCATAATGGTCGGGGAGAGGGGAATAATGGTCGGGGAGAGGGGCATCATGGTCTAGGAGAGGGGCATAATGGTCGGGGAGAGGGGCATAATGGTAGGGGAGAGGTGCATAATGGTCGGGGAGAGGGACATAATGGTCGGGGAGAGGGACATAATGGTCGGGGAGAGGGACATAATTGTAGGGGAGAGGTGGTGGGGCATAATGGTCAGGGAGAGGGGCATCATGGTCGGGGAGAGGAGCATAATGGTCGGGGAGAGGGGCATAATGGTCGGGGAGAGGGGCATAATGGTCGGGGAGAGCGGCATCATGGTCGGGAAGAGGGGCATCATGGTCGGGGAGAGGGGCATCATGGTCGGGGAGAGGGGCATCATGGTCGGGGAGAGAGGCATAATGGTCGGGGAGAGGGGCATAATGGTCGGGGAGAGGGGCATAATGGTCGGGAGAGGGGCATAATGGTCGGGGAGAGGGGCATAATGGTCAGGGAGAGGGGCATCATGGTCTAGGAGAGGGGCATAATGGTCGGGAGAGGGGCATAATGGTAGGGGAGAGGGGCATCATGGTCGGGGAGAGGGACATAATGGTCGGGGAGAGGGACATAATGGTCGGGGAGAGGGGCATAATGGTAGGGGAGAGGGAAATAATGATCGGGAGAGGGACATAATGGTCGGGGAGAGGGACATAATGGTCGGGGAGAGGGACATAATTGTAGGGGAGAGGTGGTGGGGCATAATGGTCAGGGAGAGGGGCATCATGGTCGGGGAGAGGAGCATAATGGTCGGGGAGAGGGGCATAATGGTCGGGGAGAGGGGCATAATGGTCGGGGAGAGGGGCATAATGGTCGGGGAGAGGGGCATCATGGTCGGGAAGAGGGGCATCATGGTCGGGAAGAGGGGCATCATGGTCGGGGAGAGGGGCATAATGGTCAGGGAGAGAGGCATAATGGTAGGGGAGAGGGGAATAATGGTCAGGGAGAGGGGCATAATGGTCGGGGAGAGAGGCATAATGGTCGGGGAGAGGGGCATAATGGTCAGGGAGAGGGGCATAATGGTAGGGGAGAGGGGCATAATGGTAGGGGAGAGGGGCATAATGGTAGGGGAGAGGGACATAATGGTCGGGGAGAGGGACATAATGGTCGGGGAGAGGGACATCATGGTCGGGGAGAGGGGCATCATGGTCGGGGAGAGGGGCATCATGGTCGAGGGAGAGGGGCATTATGGTCGGGGAGAGGGGCCTAATGGTAAGGGAGAAGGGCATAATGGTCGGGGTGAGGGTCATAATGGTCGGGGACAGGGGCATAATGGTCGGGAAGAGGGGCATAATGGTCGGGGAGAGGGGCATAATGGTAGGGGAGAGGTGGTGGGGCATAACGGTCAGGGAGAGGGACATAATGGTCGGGGAGAGGGACATAATGGTCGGGGAGAGGGACATAATGGTCGGGGAGAGGGACATAATGATCGGGGAGAGGGGCATCATGGTCGGGGAGAGGGGCATAATGGTCGGGGTGAGGGGCATAATGGTCGGGGAGAGGGGCATAATGGTCGGGGAGAGGGGCATAATGGTCGGGGAGAGGGGCACAATGGTCGGGGAGAGGGGCACAATGGTCGGGGAGAGGGGCATATTGGTCGGGGAGAGGGGCATATTGGTCGGGGAGAGGGGCATAATGGTCGCGGAGAGGGGCATAATGGTAGGAGAGAGGGGCATCATGGTCGGGGAGAGGGGCATCATGGTCGGGGAGGGGCATAATGGTCGGGGAGAGGGGCATAATGGTCAGGGAGAGGGGCATCATGGTCTAGGAGAGGGGCATAATGGTCGGGGAGAGGGCCATAATGGTCGGGGAGAGGGGCATAATGGTAGGGGAGAGGGACATAATGGTAGGGGAGAGGTGGTGGGGCATAATGGTCAGGGAGAGGGGCATCATGGTCGGGGAGAGGAGCATAATGGTCGGGGAGAGGGGCATCATGGTCGGGGAGAGAGGCATAATGGTCGGGGAGAGGGGCATAATGGTCGGGGAGAGGGGCATAATGGTCGGGGAGAGGGGCATAATGGTCGGGGAGAGGGGCATAATGGTAGGGGAGAGGTGGTGGGGCATAATGGTCGGGGAGAGGGGCATCATGGTCGGGGAGAGGGGCATCATGGTCGGGGAGAGAGGCATAATGGTCGGGGAGAGGGGCATAATGGTCGGGGACAGGGGCATAATGGTCAGGGAGAGGGGCATCATGGTCTAGGAGAGGGGCATAATGGTCGGGGAGAGGGGAATAATGGTCGGGGAAAGGGGCATAATGGTCAGGGAGAGGGGCATAATGGTCGGGAGAGGGGCATAATGGTCGGGGAGAGGGGCATAATGGTCGGGGAGAGGGGCATCATGGTCGGGGAGAGGGGCATCATGGTCGGGGAGAGGGGCATCATGGTCGGGGAGAGGGGCATCATGGTCGGGGAGAGGGGCATAATGGTAGGGGAGAGGGGCATCATGGTCGGGGAGAGAGGCATAATGGTCGGGGAGAGAGGGATAATGGTCGGGGAGAGGGGGATAATTGTCGGGGAGAGGGGAATAATGGTCAGGGAGAGGGGCATAATGGCCGGGGAGAGAGGCATAATGGTCAGGGAGAGGGGCATAATGGTCGGGGAGAGGGGCATCATGGTCGGGAAGAGGGGCATCATGGTCGGGAAGAGGGGCATCATGGTCGGGGAGAGGGGCATAATGGTCAGGGAGAGAGGCATAATGGTAGGGGAGAGGGGAATAATGGTCAGGGAGAGGGGCATAATGGTCGGGGAGAGAGGCATAATGGTCGGGGAGAGGGGCATAATGGTCAGGGAGAGGGGCATAATGGTCAGGAGAGGGGCATATTGGTCGGGGAGAGGGGCATATTGGTCGGGGAGAGGGGCATAATGGTCGGGGAGAGGGGCATAATGGTCGGGGAGAGGGGCATAATGGTCGGGGAGAGGGGCATAATGGTCGGGGAGAGGTGAATAATGGTCAGGGAGAGGGGCATAATGGTCAGGGAGAGGGGCATAATGGTCGGGGGGAGAGAGGCATAATGGTCGGGGGGAGAGAGGCATAATGGTAGGGGAGAGGGGCATAATGGTCAAGGAGAGGGGCATAATGGTCAGGGAGAGGGGCATAATGGTCAGGGAGAGGGGCATAATGGTCGGGGAGAGAGGCATAATGGTCGGGGAGAGAGGCATAATGGTCGGGGAGAGAGGCATAATGGTCGGGGAGAGGGACATAATGGTCGGGGAGAGGGACATAATGGTCAGGGAGAGGGACATAATGGTCGGGGAGAGAGGCATAATGGTCGGGGAGAGGGACATAATGGTCGGGGAGAGGGACATAATGGTCGGGGAGAGGGGCATAATGGTCGGGGAGAGAGGCATAATGGTCGGGGAGAGGGACATAATGGTCAGGGAGAGGTGGTGGGGCATAATGGTCGGGGAAAGGTGGTGGGGCATAATGGTCAGGGAGAGGGGCATCATGGTCGGGGAGAGGGGCATCATGGTCGGGGAGAGGGGCATAATGGTAGGGGAGAGGGGCATAATGGTCGGGGAGAGGGGCATCATGGTCGGGGAGAGGGGCATCATGGTCGGGGAGAGGGGCATAATGGTAGGGGAGAGGGGCATAATGGTCGGGAGAGGGGCATATTGGTCGGGGAGAGGGGCATAATGATCAGGGAGAGGGGCATAATGGTCAGGGAGAGGGGCATAATGGTCAGGGAGAGGGGCATAATGGTCGGGAGAGGGGCATATTGGTCGGGGAGAGGGGCATAATGGTCAGGGAGAGGGGCATAATGGTAGGGGAGAGGGAAATAATGGTCGGGGAGAGGGGCATAATGGTCGGGAGAGGGGCATATTGGTCGGGGAGAGGGGCATAATGGTCAGGGAGAGGGGCATAATGGTCAGGGAGAGGGGCATAATGGTCGGGGAGAGGGGCATAATGGTCGGGGAGAGGGGCATAATGGTCGGGGAGAGGGGCATAATGGTCAGGGAGAGGTGAATAATGGTCAGGGAGAGGGGCATAATGGTCGGGGTGAGGGGCATAATGTTCGGGGTGAGGGGCATAATGGTCGGGGGGAGAGAGGCATAATGGTAGGGGAGAGAGGCATAATGGTCGGGGAGAGGGGCATAATGGTCGGGGAGAGAGGCATAATGGTCGGGGAGAGGCATAATAGTCGGGGAGAGGGGCATAATGGTCGGGGAGAGGGACATAATGGTCGGGGAGAGAGGCATAATGGTCGGGGAGAGAGGCATAATGGTCGGAAAGAGGGGGAGGTGATGGTTTTTATTGAAGCAGGGCTGGGGGTGTCTAATCTGTCCCTCTGCATCTGTCCCTCTGCTCTCTCGGGTCTGTCTGGGTTAAGGCTGGCCTGCAGACATGATAATCCTCCTGATTAAAGCCAGTGTAGACCTAAACCAGACTGAGCCTCTCAGAGTTACATTTTTCTATGGAAAATTGGGATTCTTAACGTTAAGAAAAATCCCCAACCAAAAAACAAAACAAAGATAATTAGATGCAGAAAGTAAATAGCACGGTGGGTCAATTTGTGCAACAACTAAGATGCTCCACTTGTCTGCTCTTTTGGTGCCCTGACTACCATGGTGTGAACAGTGTGAAGGAAACCCGTACGCATGAACAGACACTGTGTGTTCTTCAAGTGTTGCATCTCACTCATCTCAAAATCCAAGCCTATTCATTGATGACATGACCTGCTTTACTGAAGTTGGGAGACATTGCAAGCCAAGAAATTGCAAGATACAGCTAAGCCGATCTATCAGTATAGGCAGGTCGGCTACCAGGCAGACTGAACACTATCTCTCAGTATAGGCAGGTCGGCTACCAGGCAGACTGTCAGAACTGAACACTATCTATCAGTATAGGCAGGTCTATCTATCAGTATAGGCAGGTCTATCTATCAGTATAGGCAGGTCGGCCACCAGGCAGACTGTCAGAACTGAACACTGTCTATCAGTATAGGCAGGTCTATCTATCAGTATAGGCAGGCCGGCCACCAGGCAGACCTGAACACTATCTATCAGTATAGGCAGGCCGGCCACCAGGCAGACCTGAACACTGTCTATCAGTATAGGCAGGTCTATCTATCAGTATAGGGAGGTCGGCCACCAGGCAGACCTGAACACTATCTATCAGTATAGGCAGCACCAATTGGGCCAGATGGGCTCTCGTTCCTCAGCCTGGCTGAAGGAGAGTTATTAGGTTCTAGTTGGGCCAGATGGGATCTCGTTCCTCAGCCTGGCTGAAGGAGAGTTATTAGGTTCTAGTTGGGCCAGATGGGCTCTCGTTCCTCAGCCTGGCTGAAGAGATGAAGGACAGTTATTAGGTTCTAGTTGGGCCAGATAGGCTCTCGTTCCTCAGCCTGGCTGAAGAGATGAAGGACAGTTATTAGGTTCTAGTTGGGCCAGATGGGCTCTCGTTCCTCAGCCTGGCTGAAGGAGAGTTATTAGGTTCTAGTTGGGCCAGATGGGATCTCGTTCCTCAGCCTGGCTGAAGGAGAGTTATTAGGTTCCAGTTGGGCCAGATGGGCTTTCGTACCTCAGCCTGGCTGAAGAGATGAAGGAGAGTTATTAGGTTCTAGTTGGGCCAGATGGGCTCTCGTTCCTCAGCCTGGCTGAAGAGATGAAGGAGAGTTATTAGGTTCTAGTTGGGCCAGATGGGCTCTCGTTCCTCAGCCTGGCTGAAGGAGAGTTATTAGGTTCTAGTTGGGCCAGATGGGCTCTCGTTCCTCAGCCTGGCTGAAGGAGAGTAATTAACATTCTCTTTCTGCAAATTATGAAGTGAGATGAGCTGCTGGAATGTTGACTCAACCAATCACAGCTCAGCTTTCTCCGTCTCTCTATATATCTCCCACTCTGTCTGTCCCTCTCGCTCCAAGTAATTCTTCCTTGTGTAACCTGCTGAGTGAGTAGCTGTCTTCCAGGCCTCCAAAAAATGGTCACCATTTCAATTGATTTCCAGTCAGGCTAATTTTACTACTAGACCATGAAGCTAGACAGAATATGTATGATAACAGAATAGGGGGACAGGGTAGGACAGTGGAGACAGAATATCTATTATAACAGACTAGGAGGACAGTGGAGACAGAATACCTATTATAACAGATTATGGGGACAGGGTAGGACAGTGGAGACAGAATATCTATTATAACAGACTAGGAGGACAGTGGAGACAGAATACCTATTATAACAGACTATGGGGACAGGGTAGAACAGTGGAGACAGAATATCTATTATAACAGATTAGGGGGACAGGGTAGGACAGTGGAGACAGTATACCTATTATAACAGACTAGGAGGACAGTGGAGACAGAATACCTATTATAACAGGCTATGGGGACAGGGTAGGACAGTGGAGACAGAATATCTATTATAACAGACTATGGGGACAGGGTAGAACAGTGGAGACAGAATATCTATTATAACAGATTAGGGGGACAGGGTAGGACAGTGGAGACAGAATATCTATTATAACAGACTAGGAGGACAGTGGAGACAGAATATCTATTATAACAGACTATGGGGACAGGGTAGAACAGTGGAGACAGAATACCTATTATAACAGGCTATGGGGACAGGGTAGGACAGTGGAGACAGAATATCTATTATAACAGACTATGGGGACAGGGTAGGACAGTGGAGACAGAATATCTATTATAACAGACTACGGGGACAGGGTAGGACAGTGGAGACAGAATATCTATTATAACAGACTACGGGGACAGGGTAGGACAGTGGAGACAGAATACCTATTATAACAGACTAGGGGGACAGGGTAGGACAGTGGAGACAGAATACCTATGATAACAGACTACGGGGACAGGGTAGGACAGTGGAGACAGAATATCTATTATAACAGACTAGGGGGACAGGGTAGCACAGTGGAGACAGAATATATATTATAACAGGCTAGGGGGACAGGGTAGGACAGTGGAGACAGAATATCTATTATAACAGACTAGGAGGACAGTGGAGACAGAATATCTATTATAACAGACTACGGGGACAGGGTAGGACAGTGGAGACAGAATACCTATTATAACAGACTAGGGGGACAGGGTAGGACAGTGGAGACAGAATACCTATTATAACAGGCTAGGGGGACAGGGTAGGACAGTGGAGACAGAATACCTATTATAACAGACCACGGGGACAGGGTAGGACAGTGGAGACAGAATGTATGTAGTGTATGACCAGTACGGTAGTGTAGACAGACAGGGTACGGTAGTGTAGACAGACAGGGTACGGTAGTGTAGACAGACAGGGTACGGTAGTGTAGACAGACAGGGTACGGTAGTGTAGACAGACAGGGTACGGTAGTGTAGACAGACAGGGTACGGTAGTGTAGACAGTCAGGGTATTGTAGTGTAGACAGACAGGGTACGGTAGTGTAGACAGACAGGGTATTGTAGTGCAGACAGACAGGGTACGGTAGTGTAGACAGACAGGGTACGGTAGTGTAGACAGACAGGGTACGGTAGACAGACAGGGTACGGTAGTGTAGACAGACAGGGTACGGTAGTGTAGACAGACAGGGTACGGTAGTGTAGACAGACAGGGTACGGTAGTGTAGACAGACAGGGTACGGTAGTGTAGACAGACAGGGTACGGTAGTGTAGACAGTCAGGGTATTGTAGTGTAAAACCTGCAGAACAAGACAATGGGTGGCCCTGGAGGACAGGCCCTTTAAGGTAATGTACTGTTCGGTATACATAGTTATAGGCAAATCAGTGCAATGCACACACCCTCTGCTGCCATCCTCCCACGCTTCATCAAAGAGCAGGCTAAATTACAGGACAGGAAATGGGAGGAGACAGACAGCTAGACATTCTGAGAGTTTTCCATCAACTGATCACCACTCCATTCTTAAACTAGTTTTATATTTCTCCTTTCCTCTCTCGAAGCTTTCCCATCCGCTCTCTCACTCTTTCCCATCTGCTCTCTCTCTCTTTCCTATCTGCTCTCTCTCTTATCTCTCAAGGTGTTCCAGAAGCTAGGCATCAACCCAAAGTCTAGAGTTTTATATTTCTCCTTTTCTCTCTCTCTCTCTCCCATCCTCTCTCTCGCTCTCCCATCCGCTCTCTCTCTCTTTCCTATCTGCTCTCTCTCTTTCCCATCCTCTCTCTCGCTCTTTCCTATCTGCTCTCTCTCTCTCTCCCATCCTCTCTCTCGCTCTCCCATAAGCTCTCTCTCTCTTTCCTATCTGCTCTCTCTCTCTTTCCCATCCTCTCTCTCGCTCTCCCATCCGCTCTCTCTCTCTTTCCTATCTGCTCTCTCTCTTTCCTATCTGCTCTCTCTCTCTCTTTCCCATCCTCTCTCTCGCTCTCCCATCCACTCTCTCTCTCTTTCCTATCTGCTCTCTCTCTCTTTCCCATCCTCTCTCTCTCTTTCCCATCCTCTCTCTCTCTCTTTCCCATCCTCTCTCTCTCTTTCCTATCTGCTCTCTCTCTTTCCTATCTGCTCTCTCTCTCTCTTTCCCATCCTCTCTCTCGCTCTCCCATCCACTCTCTCTCTCTTTCCTATCTGCTCTCTCTCTCTTTCCCATCCTCTCTCTCTCTTTCCCATCCTCTCTCTCTCTCTTTCCCATCCTCTCTCTCTCTCTTTCCCATCCTCTCTCTCTCTCTTTCCCATCCTCTCTCATCTCTCTCTTATCTATCAAGGTTTTCCAGAAGCTTTCCTATCTTATCTGTCAAGGTGTTCCAGAAGCTAGGCATCAACCCAAAGCCTAGAGCAGGGAGGTACAACTTGTTACTGTAGCTCTACAGTGTAGACTCCTAGTATGTTTCTATAACCAACCCACGAGGAGAACACAGGGGGCCCTGTAGCTCTACAGTGTAGACTCCTAGTATGTTTCTATAACCAATAAATGCACCACCTGAAACTGGACATTTTTAGAAGATATACTTTTCCACCAACCTTAACTTGGCGATACTGTCTTCATTCTCGATTTGTCCGAATCAAAACACAACCTGTCCTGTAACTCCCAGTAATGAAAACCAAAAGTATTTGGTTCAATCACATGATGTGGTGTCAACAACCTGTAGCTGGCTAGACCAGTATACCTGATATGGACCACCGTGTACTGACTGTATCCGAGCTATAGACGAGCTTCGCCTGATAGGACTGTTATACTAGTTAACTAAACTATCCAGAACAGACAGAACAGGTCCAATAGGTTATTATCTCATAGTGTTGTTAACTCACCGGGGACCGGAGGGAGGACCGTCACGAACAACAGCATCGTGATTTGCTTCAGCAACGACATTGACTTCACTCTGTTGTACATTTGATTTAACTTGAAACTTCCCGTTCTTCCAAAACTTAACGTATGTCTTTATACACTTCTGTCTCTTTCACGTACAGTTCAATAACCGTAACCGAAGTGTCCAGTATGGAGCGACACATTGAAGACGGCGTCAGGTTGTCATGCTAACAGCTACTTGACACAACGTTAGCTACGCTAAGTTACCTAACTAACATTAACAACACTGCTAGCGTTACTAACAGGTAGTTAACTATGTTAAAATAAACTTGTTAGGGAATAAACCCGTCGGCCTTTTTTTTTGCCCACAGAAGTCCAACTTTGCCGTGTTCCCCCCCCTAACGGTAGCTAGCTAGCTCCTTTGCTAATGTTAGGCCGCCTTGGTAGCGAACTGACGTTAGCTTGTTGTTTCACAAAGGTCCGTCAAAAACAAAACAAATTCCATGTTGACTATGCCTATTGCATAGGTCCTTGTCTTAATAACGTATCCATTCAGGGTTATTTGGTCTATTCAGGGTTAGTAAATAGGTTAGTCCCGTCGGGGTGGATAGACGTCTCTTCTGCTGCTCCCAGGCTCGGTTGCATTTGGCCTTGACCGGGCAGTGCGGCAGACAGGCGACGGGGGAACGCCTGGTTGTGTCTCCAGAATCAGGTTGTTGGATGAAGAAACGGAAGCTCCCTATCTGCAGGCAGGACACCAGACAGTGTGGCGGGGGAACGCCTGGTTGTGTCTCCAGTATGAGGTTGTTGGATGAAGAAACGGAAGCTCCCTATCTGCAGACAGGACACCAGACAGTGTGGCGGGGGAACGCCTGGTTGTGTCTCCAGTATGAGGTTGTTGGATGAAGAAATGGAAGCTCCCTATCTGCAGACAGGACAGATAGCAGACAAGACAGTGTGGCCGGGGAACGCCTGGTTGTGTCTTCAGTATCAGGTTGTTGGATTTGTTTGGGTGGATGAAGAACTGGAAGCTCCCTATCTGCAGACAGGACTAACTACAACAATACATTCCTGCTGGAACCTGTAGTGGAACTTTACCGCCACCCTGTGGACATAACTCTACAGATAGCAGGTCCAGAAAACACTTCTACTGAAACATATAAAGTGTCCACAAGATGGCAACATGTCTGGTGAAAGACCCGCACATAGTGCATCAACTCATGTAACAACATGCCCCCAAAGAATTTGGAATATGAGTCGCGTTTTCCTAGTGGCTTGTTTCTGCGTTTTCTTTTGATTTCCCATCACGATCCAGTGTTTAAGAAAGGTGAACGGAGTTGAATAGTTGTAAAGTGTGATGTTCTTGTCCTATAATGGGACAGCATAACATAGGTTAGGGATTAATTCAATGGAACAACTGTTCATTCCTCGACAGATTATCATCTTTAGGTTCTCTGGGTAGGCAAAGTGAAAGGGGGGCGTGCCGAACGGTTTCGCCCGGTAATAATACACGGGACACGGGTACTTTGAGGACTGGCTTCACGGAGATCCACGGTAACAGACAGTGCATGGGCACAATCTATTTAGAAAACAGGAGCAGTACGGTATACTTTTGTAATTCCTCAACTCAAATGAAATAATATCCCTAGGTCTCTAATCTGTTATTTTCATGTTAAACATGAACTTTAAACCTGTAGCCTGCAACGTTGATATGTGACACAGTAAAAAGGCAATGATTGAATGGTATTCAAATGAAGATGGCATGTTATTCAAATGAAGGTGACATGGTATTCAAATGAAGGTGACATGGTATTCAAATGAAGGTGACATGGTATTCAAATGAAGGTGACATGGTATTCAAATTAAGATGGCATGGTATTCAAATGAAGGTGACATGGTATTCAAATGAAGGTGACATGGTATTCAAATGAAGATGGCATGGTATTCAAATGAAGGTGACATGGTATTCAAATGAAGATGGCATGGTATTCAAATGAAGGTGACATGGTATTCAAATGAAGATGGCATGTTATTCAAATGAAGGTGACATGGTATTCAAATGAAGGTGACATGGTATTCAAATGAAGATGGCATGGTATTCAAATGAAGGTGACATGGTATTCAAATGAAGATGGCATGGTATTCAAATGAGGATGGCATGATATTCAAATGAAGATGGCATGGTATTCAAATGAGGATGGCATGATATTCAAATGAAGATGGCATGGTATTCAAATGAAGATGGCATGGTATTCAAATGAAGGTGACATGGTATTCAAATGAAGATGATATGGTATTACAATTAAGATGGCATGATATTCAAATGAAGATGATATGGTATTCAAATTAAGATGGCATGGTATTCAAATGAAGGTGACATGGTATTCAAATGAAGGTGGTATGGGATTCAAATGAAGATGATATGGTATTCAAATGAAGGTGGCATGGTATTCAAATGAAGGTGGCATGGTATTCAAATGAAGGTGGCATGGTATTCAAATGAAGGTGACATGGTATTCAAATGAAGGTGGCATCCTTATGTTTGACTTTGCAGATATTTCCTCCGACAGAGATGGCCGCCTCGCTTCGCGTTCCTAGGAAACTATGCAGTTTTTTGTTTTTTTACGTGTTATTTCTTACATTGGTACCCCAGGTCATCTTAGGTTTCATTACATACAGTCGAGAAGAACTACTGAATATAAGAGCAGCGTCAACTCACCATCATTATGACCAAGAATATGACTTTCCCGAAGCGGATCCTGTGTTCTGCCTTTCACCCAGGACAACGGAATGGATCCCAGCTGGCGACCCAAAAAACGACTTCGTAAAAGAGGGAAACGTAGCGGTCTTCTGGTCAGACTCCGGAGACGGGCACATCGAGCACCACTCCCTAGCATACTACTCGCCAATGTCCAGTCTCTTGACAACAAGGTTGATGAAATCCGAGCAAGGGTAGCATTCCAGAGGGACATCAGAGACTGTAATGTTCTTTGCTTCACGGAAACATGGCTCACTGGAGAGACGCTATCGGAGTCGGTGCAGCCAGCTGGTTTCTCCACGCATCGCGCCGACAGAAACAAACATCTTTCTGGTAAGAAGAGGGGCGGGGGCGTATGCTTCATGGTTAACGTGACGTGGTGTGGCCACAACAACATACAGGAACTCAAGTCCTTCTGTTCACCTGATTTAGAATTCCTCACAATCAAATGTCGACCGCATTATCTACCAAGGGAATTCTCTTCGATTATAATCACAGCCGTATATATCCCCCCCCAAGCAGACACATCGATGGCTCTGAACAAACTTTATTTGACTCTTTGCAAACTGGAATCCATATATCCGGAGGCTGCATTCATTGTAGCTGGGGATTTTAACAAGGCTAATCTGAAAACAAGACTCCCTAAATTGTATCAGCATATCGATTGCGCAACCAGGGCTGGAAAAACCTTGTATCATTGCTATTCTAACTTCCGCGACGCATATAAGGCCCTGCCCCGCTCTCCTTTCGGAAAAGCTGACCACGACTCCATTTTGTTGATCCCTGCCTACAGACAGAAACTAAAACAAGAAGCTCCCGTGCTGAGGTCTGTTCAACGCTGGTCCGACCAATCTGATTCCAGACTCCAAGTCTGCTTCCATCATGTGGACTGGGATATGTTTCGTATTGCGTCAGACAACAACATTGACGAATACGCTGATTCGGTGAGCGAGTTCATTAGAACGTGCTTTGAAGATGTCGTTCCCATAGCAACGATTAAAAAATTCCCAAACCAGAAACCGTGGATTGATGGCAGCATTCGCGTGAAACTGAAAGCGCGAACCACTGCTTTTAATCAGGGCAAGGTGACCGGAAACATGACCGAATACAAACAGTGTAACTATTCCCCCCGCAAGGCAATCAAACAAGCTAAGCGTCAGTATAGAGACAAAGTAGAATCTCAATTCAACGGCTCAGACACAAGAGGTATGTGGCAGGGTCTACAGTCAATCACGGATTACAAAAAGAAAACCAGCCCCGTCACGGACCAGGATGTCTTGCTCCCAGGCAGACTTAATAACTTTTTTGCCCGCTTTGAGGACAATACAGTGCCACTGACACGGCCCGCAACTAAAACATTCGGACTCTCCTTCACTGCAGCCGACGTGAGGAAAACATTTAAACGTGTCAACCCTCGCAAGGCTGCAGGCCCAGACGGCATCCCCAACCGCGCCCTCAGAGCATGCGCAGACCAGCTGGCTGGTGTGTTTACGGACATATTCAATCAATCCCTATCCCAGTCTGTTGTTCCCACATGCTTCAAGAGGGCCACCATTGTTCCTGTTCCCAAGAAAGCTAAGGTAACTGAGCTAAACGACTACCGCCCCGTAGCACTCACTTCCGTCATCATGAAGTGCTTTGAGAGACTAGTCAAGGACCATATCACCACCACCCTACCTGACACCCTAGACCCACTCCAATTTGCTTACCGCCCAAATAGGTCCACAGACGATGCAATCTCAACCACACTGCACACTGCCCTAACCCATCTGGACAAGAGGAATACCTATGTGAGAATGCTGTTCATTGACTACAGCTCGGCATTTAACACCATAGTGCCCTCCAAGCTCGTCATCAAGCTCGAGACCCTGGGTCTCGACCCCGCCCTGTGCAACTGGGTACTGGACTTCCTGACGGGCCGCCCCCAGATGGTGAGGGTAGGCAACAACATTTCCACCCCGCTGATCCTCAACACTGGGGCCCCACAAGGGTGCGTTCTGAGCCCTCTCCTGTACTCCCTGTTCACCCACGACTGCGTGGCCACGCACGCCTCCAACTCAATCATCAAGTTTGCGGACGAAACAACAGTGGTAGGCTTGATTACCAACAACGACGAGACGGCCTACAGGGAGGAGGTGAGGGCCCTCGGAGTGTGGTGTCAGGAAAATAACGTCAACAAAACTAAGGAGATGATTGTGGACTTCAGGAAACAGCAGAGGGAACACCCCCCTATCCACATCGATGGATCAGTAGTGGAGAGGGTAGTAAGTTTTAAGTTCCTCGGCGTACACATCACAGACAAACTGAATTGGTCCACCCACACAGACAGCATCGTGAAGAAGGCGCAGCAGCGCCTCTTCAACCTCAGGAGGCTGAAGAAATTTGGCTTGTCACCAAAAGCACTCACAAACTTCTACAGATGCACAATCGAGAGCATCCTGTCGGGCTGTATCACTGCCTGGTACGGCAACTGCTCCGCCCACAACCGTAAGGCTCTCCAGAGGGTAGTGAGGTCTGCACAACGCATCACCGGGGGCAAACTACCTGCCCTCCAGGACACCTACACCACCCGATGTCACAGGAAGGCCATAAAGATCATCAAGGACAACAACCACCCGAGCCACTGCCTGTTCACCCCGCTATCATCCAGAAGGCGAGGTCAGTACAGGTGCATCAAAGCTGGGACCGAGAGACTGAAAAACAGCTTCTATCTCAAGGCCATCAGACTGTTAAACAGCCACCACTAACATTGAGTGGCTGCTGCCAACACACTGACTCAACTCCAGCCACTTTAATAATGGGAATTGATGGGAAATGATGTAAAATATATCACTAGCCACTTTAAACAATGCTACCTAATATAATGTTTACATACCCTACATTATTAATCTCATATGTATACGTATATACTGTACTCTATATCATATACTGCATCTTTATGTAATATGTATCACTAGCCACTTTAACTATGCCACTTTGTTTACATACTCATCTCATATGTATATACTGTACTTAATACCATCTACTGCATCTTGCCTATGCCGCTTTGTACCATCACTCATTCATATATCTTTATGTACATATTCTTTATCCCCTTACACTTGTGTGTATAAGGTAGTAGTTTTGGAATTGTTAGCTAGATTACTTGTTGGTTATTACTGCATTGTCGGAACTAGAAGCACAAGCATTTCGCTACACTCGCATTAACATCTGCTAACCATGTGTATGTGACAAATAAAATTTGATTTGATTTGATTTGCCTCCTTGCTCGCACACGCTTTTTCAGTTCTGTTTTCTATAGGATTGAAGTCAGGGCTTTGGGATGGCCACTCCAATACTTTGACTTTGTTGTCCTTAAGCCATATTGCCACAACTTTGGAAGTATGCTTGGGGTCATTGTCCATTTGGAAGACCCAATTGTGACCAAGCTTTAACTTCCTGACTGATGTTTCAATATGTCCACATAATTTCCCTGCCTCATGATGTCATCTATTTTGTGAAGTGCACCAGTCCCTCTTGCAGCAAAGCACCCCCACAACATGATGCTGCCACCCCCATGCTTCACGGTTGGGATGGTGTTTTTCAGCTTGAAAGCCTCCCCCTTTTCCCTCCAAACATAACAATGGTCATTATGGACAAACAGTTCTATTTTTATTTCATGAGACCAGAGGACATTTCTCCAAAAAGTACGATCTTTGTCCCCATGTGCAGTTGCAAACCGTAGTCTGGCTGTTTTCTTCCTTGCTGAGAGGCCTTTCAGGTTATGTTGATATAGGACTCATTTTACTGTGGATATAGATACTTTTGTACCTGTTTCCTCCAGCATCTTCACAAGGTCCTTTGATGTTGTTCTGGGATTGATTTGCACTTTTCGCACCAAAGTACGTTCATCTCTAGGAGACAGAACGCGTCTCCTTCCTGAGCGGTAAGACGGCTGCGTGGTCCTATGGTGTTTATACTAGCGTACTATTGTTTGTACAGATGAACGTGGTACCTTCAGGCGTTTGGAAATTGCTCCCAAGGATGAACCAGACTTGTGGAGGTCTACAATTTGTCTTGGCTGATTTCTTTTGATTTTCCCATGATGTCAAGCAAAGAGGCACTGAGTTTGAAGGTAGGCCTTGAAATACATCCACAGGTACACCTCCAATTGACTCAAGTGATGTCAATTAGCCTATCAGAAGCTTCTAAAGCCATGACATTTTCTGGAATGTGAGGGATCATGAGGTGGAGGAGAATCGCCATGTGGGTCTCATTGATGCGAGGCATCATGATGTGGCGGAGACACACCATGTGGGTCTCATTGTTTACAACCAACAAATGAATGGAGTGCTGGAAAGCAGTCTAGTAGTTGTAGACCAAAGTCCCGCCACAGTCGTTCAATGGGCTGGTTGTGGACACCTCTGCCAGCTATTTGACTTCCTCTGTCTGTAAAACATGGTTGGCAGACAGTTTTTTTTTATTGATTAAAAAAATGCTTCACGTAACAAAATGTGGAAAAAGTCAAGGGGTCTGAATACTTTCCAAATGCTCTGTAAAGCAAATAATGTCTTTGTACTTGAGGTGCCTTTTTCATGGCTTTTAATCTACAACTCTCCTAATGAACAACCCCCCCCCCCCCCAAAAAAAACGGGAGACTATGTAATTATACATACATTGGAGAAAGACTGCCACTTACTGTAAGTACTGTGGTAGGTTTGAATTACCTTATAAATTAAAGTATAGTGGCTGGTGAGGGTCTTCCTGCGGAGAGTGGGTCCTCCAAGAGACAGAAATGGGATGAGTGGAGGCCCCTCACACACCTCAGAGAAGTGATGTCTGTTCTGCAGCGTACTCAGGGTAGTGTGTCTGTACTGCAGTGTACTCGGGGTAGTGTGTCTGTTCTGCAGCGTACTCGGGGTAGTGTGTCTGTTCTGCAGCGTACTCAGGGTATTGTGTCTGTTCTGCAGCGTGCTCAGGGTAGTGTGTCTGTTCTGCAGCGTACTCGGGGTATTGTGTCTGTTCTGCAGCATGCTCGGGGTAGTGTGTCTGTTCTGCAGCGTACTCAGGGTATTGTGTCTGTACTGCAGTGTACTCGGGGTAGTGTGTCTGTTCTGCAGCGTACTCGGGGTATTGTGTCTGTTCTGCAGCATGCTCAGGGTGGTGTGTCTGTGTTCTGCAGCGTACTCAGGGTAGTGTGTCTGTTCTGCAGCGTACTCAGGATAGTGTGTCTGTTCTGCAGCGTACTCGGGGTATTGTGTCTGTTCTGCAGCGTACTCTGGGTATTGTGTCTGTCACGTACTAACCTGTCTGTTTCTCCTCCTGACCCAGTTGACCTCTGATCTGTCACGTAATAACCTGTCTGTTTCTCCTCCTGACCCAGCTGACCTCTGATCTGTCACGTACTAACCTGTCTGTTTCTCCTCCTGACCCAGCTGACCTCTGATCTGTCACATACTAACCTGTCTGTTTCTCCTGAACTCTGATCTGTCACGTACTAACCTGTCTGTTTCTCCTGACCTCTGATCTGTCACGTACTAACCTGTCTGTTTCTCCTGACCTCTGATCTGTCACGTACTAACCTGTCTGTTTCTCCTGACCTCTGATCTGTCACATACTAACCTGTCTGTTTCTCCTGAACTCTGATCTGTCATGTACTAACCTGTCTGTTTCCCCTGAACTCTGATCTGTCACGTACTAACCTGTTTTTTTCCCCCTGAACTCTGATCTGTCACGTACTAACCTGTCTGTTTCTCCTCCTGACCAAGCTGACCTCTGATCTGTCACGTACTAACCTGTCTGTTTCTCCTCCTGACCAAGCTGACCTCTGATCTGTCACATACTAACCTGTCTGTTTCTCCTGACCTCTGATCTGTCACGTACTAACCTGTCTGTTTCTCCTCCTGACCCAGCTGACCTCTGATCTGTCACGTACTAACCTGTCTGTTTCTCCTGACCTCTGATCTGTCACGTACTAACCTGTCTGTTTCTACTGACCTCTGATCTGTCACGTACTAACCTGTCTGTTTCTCCTCCTGACCCAGCTGACCTCTGATCTGTCACGTACTAACCTGTCTGTTTCTCCTCCTGACCCAGCTGACCTCTGATCTGTCACGTACTAACCTGTCTGTTTCTCCTCCTGACCCATCTGACCTCTGATCTGTCACGTACTAACCTGTCTGTTTCTCCTCCTGACCCAGCTGACCTCTGATCTGTCACGTACTAACCTGTCTGTTTCTCCTGACCTCTGATCTGTCACGTACTAACCTGTCTGTTTCTCCTCCTGACCCAGCTGACCTCTGATCTGTCACGTACTAACCTGTCTGTTTCTCCTCCTGACCCAGCTGACCTCTGATCTGTCACATACTAACCTGTCTGTTTCTCCTCCTGACCCAGCTGACCTCTGATCTGTCACGTACTAACCTGTCTGTTTCTCCTGACCTCTGATCTGTCATGTACTAACCTGTCTGTTTCTCCTGAACTCTGATCTGTCACGTACTAACCTGGCTGTTTCTCCTGAACTCTGATCTGTCACGTACTAACCTGTCTGTTTCTGTCTAGTACCAACCTGTCTGTTTCTCCTCCTGACCCAGCTGAACTCTGATTTGTCATGTACTAACCTGTCTGTTTCTCCTGAACTCTGATCTGTCATGTACTAACCTGTCTGTTTCTGTCACGTACCAACCTGTCTGTTTCTCCTGAACTCTGATCTGTCACGTACTAACCTGTCTGTTTCTGTCATGTACTCTTCACTCTCCCCCTCCAGCACCAGTGTTTGTCAGCTCTGGGCAGCTCTCTGCTCTCTCGCTCCCTCGCTCTCCAGCACACGGCATTCCCGGTTTATGGTCAAGATTAAACCCTATCCGTCTCTCCCTGTCTGCAGCATACTGTGTTCCCGGGTGTTGTGACAGACCTGAAAAAGCAGATCCGTATGGTTTTGATGTCATGAAGGAGCATGAGGACGACCCGGAGATGTTATTTGACCTGCAGCAGCCTGGCCAAGTCCTACGCCTCCACGCCCGAGCTACGCAAGGCCTGGCTGGACAACATGCCATGCATCACAGCAAGAACCACAGACCTACCTGAGGTAGGCTTCATACAGCTAACTCTGACCCCTGACCTGAGGTAGGCTTCATACAGCTAACCCTGACCCCTGACCTGAGTTAGGTGTCATACAGCTAACCCTGACCCCTGACCTGAGGTAGGCTTCATACAGCTAACCCTGACCCCTGACCTGAGTTAGGCGTCATACAGCTAACCCTGACCCCTGACCTGAGGTAGACTTCATACAGCTAACCCTGACCCTTGACCTGAGGTTGGCTTCATACAGCTAACCTTGACCCCTGACCTGAGGTAGGCTTCATACAGCTAACCCTGACCCCTGACCTGAGGTAGGCTTCATACAGCTAACCCTGACTACTGACCTGAGTTAGGCGTCATACAACTAACCTTGACCCCTGACCTGAGGTAGGCTTCATACAGCTAACCCTGACCCCTGACCTGAGTTAGGCGTCATACAGCTAACCCTGACCCCTGACCTGAGGTAGGCTTCATACAGCTAACCTTGACCCCTGACCTGAGGTAGGCTTCATACAGCTAACCTTGACCCCTGACCTGAGGTAGGCGTCATACAGCTAACCTTGACCCCTGACCTGAGGTAGGCTTCATACAGCTAACCCTGACCCCTGACCTGAGGTAGGCTTCATACAGCTAACCCTGACCCCTGACCTGAGGTAGGCTTCATACAGCTAACCCTGACTACTGACCTGAGTTAGGCGTCATACAGCTAACCCTGACCCCTGACCTGAGGTAGGCTTCATACAGCTAACCCTGACCCTTGACCTGAGGTTGGCTTCATACAGCTAACCTTGACCCCTGACCTGAGGTAGGCTTCATACAGCTAACCCTGACCCCTGACCTGAGTTAGGCGTCATACAGCTAACCCTGACCCCTGACCTGAGGTAGGCTTCATACAGCTAACCTTGACCCCTGACCTGAGGTAGGCTTCATACAGCTAACCTTGACCCCTGACCTGAGGTAGGCGTCATACAGCTAACCTTGACCCCTGACCTGAGGTAGGCTTCATACAGCTAACCCTGACCCCTGACCTGAGGTAGGCTTCATACAGCTAACCCTGACCCCTGACCTGAGGTAGGCTTCATACAGCTAACCTTGACCCCTGACCCTAAGCTAGAGGTTATTATTTCATTATGTTGGTCATGACAACTATCTTTGTATGTCTGTCTCTATAATGTCCATGTGGCATCTCTGGTGACGGAGTACTGAGGAGGAAAGGTGACTGTTCATGTTTCTATAGGTTGCTACGCTGCTGCTGCGTTTACATCTGCTATCCACATGGTGGCGCCACCACTACACCTGGGTCTTATGAGAGGTCCTCTAGAAAATATCCTCTTCTTCAAAAATCCAAGTCAAGTTTTATGTCTCGTGTGCCAAATACCTGCTGTTGTAGACTTTAACATGTAATGCTTGGTTACGAGCCCTTCTCAACGATGCAGAGTTAAAAAATACAAATTATAACACAAGGAATAAAATTAAATACACTGTAATATATACAGGAAGTACCAGATCACTGTGGAGCTATATACAGGGAGTACCAGTACCAGATCAATGTGGAGCTATATACAGGAAGTACCAGATCAATGTGGAGCTATATACAGGGAGTACCAGTACCAGATTAATGTGGAGCTATATATAGGAAGTACCAGATCAATATGGAGCTATATACAGGGAGTACCAGTACCAGATCAATGTGGAGCTATATACAGGAAGTACCAGATCAATGTGGAGATATATACAGGGAGTACCAGTACCAGATCAATGTGGAGCTATATACAGGAAGTACCAGATCAATGTGGAGATATATACAGGGAGTACCAGTACCAGATCAATGTGGAGCTATATACAGGAAGTACCAGATCAATATGGAGCTATATACAGGGAGTACCAGTACCAGATCAATGTGGAGCTATATACAGGAAGTACCAGATCACTGTGGAGCTATATACAGGGAGTACCAGTACCAGATCAATGTGGAGCTATATATAGGGAGTACCAGATCACTGTGGAGCTATATACAGGGAGTACCAGTACCAGATCAATGTGGAGCTATATACACAAAGTACCAGATCAATGTGGAGCTATATACAGGGAGTACCAGTACCAGATCAATGTGGAGCTATATACAGGGAGTACCAGTACCAGATCAATGTGGAGCTATATACAGGAAGTACCAGATCAATGTGGAGATATATACAGGGAGTACCAGTACCAGATCAATGTGGAGCTATATACACGAAGTACCAGATCAATGTGGAGCTATATATAGGGAGTACCAGTACCAGATCAATGTGGAGCTATATACAGGAAGTACCAGATCAATGTGGAGCTGTATGCAGGGAGTACCAGTACCAGATCAATGTGGAGCTATATACAGGAAGTACCAGATCAATGTGGAGCTGTATACAGGGAGTACCAGTACCAGATCAATGTGGAGCTATATACAGGAAGGCCCAGATCACTGTGGAGCTATATACAGGGAGTACCAGTACCAGATCACTGTGGAGCTATATACAGGGAGTACCAGTACCAGATCAATGTGGAGCTATATACAGGAAGTACCAGATCACTGTGGAGCTATATACAGGGAGTACCAGTACCAGATCAATGTGGAGCTATATACAGGAAGTACCAGATCACTGTGGAGCTATATACAGGGAGTACCAGTACCAGATCAATGTGGAGCTATATACAGGAAGGCCCAGATCACTGTGGAGCTATATACAGGGAGTACCAGTACCAGATTAATGTGGAGCTATATACAGGAAGTACCAGATCAATGTGGAGCTGTATACAGGGAGTACCAGTACCAGATCAATGTGGAGCTGTCTTTGGCCGGCCGGTACATCCACCCTTAAGCCGGACGACGCTGGGCCAATAGTGCGTCGCCTCATAGGTCTCCCGGTCGCAGGGCCATGCAGTCGTTGGTGAACAGGGAGTAAAGGAGGGAACTGAGGGGCCCCTGGGTTGAGGATCTGCGTGGTGGATGTGTTGTTGCCTTTCCTCACCATATGGGGGCGGCCCATCAGGAAGTCCAGGATCTTGTCCAGATGGGAGAGGGCAGTGGGGAACCTCTTGTCCAGATGGGAGAGGTCAGTGGGGAGCCTCTTGTCCAGATGGGAGAGGGCAGTGGGGAGCCTCTTGTCCAGATGGGAGAGGGTTGTGGGGAGCCTCTTGTCCAGATGGGAGAGGGCTGTGGGGAGCCTCTTGTCCAGATGGGAGAGGGCAGTGGGGAGCCTCTTGTCCAGATGGGAGAGGGCAGTGGGGAGCCTCTAGTCCAGATGGGAGAGGGCAGTGGGGAGCCTCTTGTCCAGATGGGAGAGGGCAGTGGGGAGCCTCTAGTCCAGATGGGAGAGGGTTGTGGGGAGCCTCTAGTCCAGATGGGAGAGGGCAGTGGGGAGCCTCTTGTCCAGATGGGAGAGGGCAGTGGGGAGCCTCTAGTCCAGATGGGAGAGGGCAGTGGGGAGCCTCTTGTCCAGATGGGAGAGGTCAGTGGGGAGCCTCTTGTCCAGATGGGAGAGGCCAGTGGGGAGCCTCTTGTCCAGATGGGAGAGGGTTGTGGGGAGCCTCTTGTCCAGATGGGAGAGGGCTGTGGGGAGCCTCTTGTCCAGATGGGAGAGGGCAGTGGGGAGCCTCTTGTCCAGATGGGAGAGGGCAGTGGGGAGCCTCTAGTCCAGATGGGAGAGGGCAGTGGGGAGCCTCTTGTCCAGATGGGAGAGGGCAGTGGGGAGCCTCTAGTCCAGATGGGAGAGGGCAGTGGGGAGCCTCTAGTCCAGATGGGAGAGGGCAGTGGGGAGCCTCTTGTCCAGATGGGGGAGGGCAGTGGGGAGCCTCTAGTCCAGATGGGAGAGGGTTGTGGGGAGCCTCTAGTCCAGATGGGAGAGGGCAGTGGGGAGCCTCTTGTCCAGATGGGAGAGGGCAGTGGGGAGCCTCTAGTCCAGATGGGAGAGGGCAGTGGGGAGCCTCTTGTCCAGATGGGAGAGGTCAGTGGGGAGCCTCTTGTCCAGATGGGAGAGGCCAGTGGGGAGCCTCTTGTCCAGATGGGAGAGGGCAGTGGGGAGCCTCTTGTCCAGATGGGAGAGGGCTGTGGGGAGCCTCTTGTCCAGATGGGAGAGGGCAGTGGGGAGCCTCTTGTCCAGATGGGAGAGGGCAGTGGGGAGCCTCTAGTCCAGATGGGAGAGGGCAGTGGGGAGCCTCTTGTCCAGATGGGAGAGGGCAGTGGGGAGCCTCTAGTCCAGATGGGAGAGGGCAGTGGGGAGCCTCTAGTCCAGATGGGAGAGGGCAGTGGGGAGCCTCTAGTCCAGATGGGAGAGGGCAGTGGGGAGCCTCTTGTCCAGATGGGAGAGGGCAGTGGGGAGCCTCTTGTCCAGATGGGAGAGGGCAGTGGGGAGCCTCTTGTCCAGATGGGAGAGGGCAGTGGGGAGCCTCTTGTCCAGATGGGAGAGGGCAGTGGGGAGCCTCTTGTCCAGATGGGAGAGGGCAGTGGGGAGCCTCTTGTCCAGATGGGAGAGGGCAGTGGGGAGCCTCTTGTCCAGATGGGAGAGGGCAGTGGGGAGCCTCTTGTCCAGATGGGAGAGGGCAGTGCGGAGCCTCTTGTCCAGATGTGAGAGGGCAGTGGGGAGCCTCTAGTGTTGATGTGTGTCATGACCTGCCTTTCAAAGCACTCCATCATTACAGATGTGAGTGCTACAGGGCGATAGTCAATTAGTCAGGTTACCTTGGAGCTCTTGGGAACAAGGGTTGTCTCTGATAGCTAGGGGGTGGTTTGGTGCTGTGGACTAAAACACCTGTGCAAGGGTTAAGGGTTGTCTCTCTGCTCATGGTACATTCCTTAGATAAGATCCCCTCAGAGGTTCCTGATAACAACTCTTTTCTCCTAGTCTTCTCCTGATAACAGCTCTAATACTGGAGTCTGACTGGAGGTCACACGTTATGCAATTATGTATTTTGGTTAGGTCAGGGTGTGACATGGGGGATGTATGTGTTGTTGTACTGTCTAGGGGTTTTGTAGGTGTCACGAATACCACCGTAGGTGGCTCCCCTTCCTGCTCGGGTGGCGCTCGGCAGTCGTCGTCGGTCTAGTAGCTGCCACTGAAGGTGGCTCCCCTTCCTGCTCGGGTGGCGCTCGGCGGTCGTCGTTGGTCTATTAGCTGCCACTGAAGGTGGCTCCCCTTCCTGCTCGGGTGGCGCTCGGCGGTCTATTAGCTGCCACTGAAGGTGGCTCCCCTTCCTGCTCGGGTGGCGCTCGGCGGTCTATTAGCTGCCACTGAAGGTGGCTCCCCTTCCTGCTCGGGTGGCGCTCGGCGGTCTATTAGCTGCCACAGAAGGTGGCTCCCCTTCCTGCTCGGGTGGCGCTCGGCGGTCGTCGTCGTCGGTCTATTAGCTGCCACTGAAGGTGGCTCCCCTTCCTGCTCGGGTGGCGCTCGGCGGTCGTCGTTGGTCTATTAGCTGCCACTGAAGGTGGCTCCCCTTCCTGCTCGGGTAGCGCTCGGCGTTCTATTAGCTGCCACTGAAGGTGGCTCCCCTTCCTGCTCGGGTGGCGCTCGGCGGTCTATTAGCTGCCACTGAAGGTGGCTCCCCTTCCTGCTCGGGTGGCGCTCGGCGGTCGTCGTCGTCGGTCTATTAGCTGCCACTGAAGGTGGCTCCCCTTCCTTCTCGGGTGGCGCTCGGTGGTCTATTAGCTGCCACTGAAGATGGCTCCCCTTCCTGCTCGGGTGGAGCTCGGCGGTCGTCGTTGGTCTATTAGCTGCCACTGAAGGTGGCTCCCCTTCCTGCTTGGGTGGCGCTCAGCGGTCTATTAGCTGCCACTGAAGGTGGCTCCCCTTCCTGCTCGGGTGGCGCTCGGCGGTCTATTAGCTGCCACTGAAGGTGGCTCCCCTTCCTGCTCGGGTGGCGCTCGGCGGTCGTCGTCGTCGGTCTATTAGCTGCCACTGAAGGTGGCTCCCCTTCCTTCTCGGGTGGCGCTCGGCGGTCTATTAGCTGCCACTGAAGATGGCTCCCCTTCCTGCTCGGGTGGAGCTCGGCGGTCGTCGTTGGTCTATTAGCTGCCACTGAAGGTGGCTCCCCTTCCTGCTCGGTTGGCGCTCGGCGTTCTATTAGCTGCCACTGAAGGTGGCTCCCCTTCCTGCTCGGGTGGAGCTCGGCGGTCGTCGTTGGTCTATTAGCTGCCACTGAAGGTGGCTCCCCTTCCTGCTTGGGTGGCGCTCGGCGGTCTATTAGCTGCCACTGAAGGTGGCTCCCCTTCCTGCTCTGGTGGCGCTCGGCGGTCTATTAGCTGCCACTGAAGGTGGCTCCCCTTCCTGCTCGGGTGGCGCTCGGCGGTCTATTAGCTGCCACTGAAGGTGGCTCCCCTTCCTGCTCGGGTGGCGCTCGGAGGTCGTAGTGGCCGGTCTATTAGCTGCCACTGAAGGTGGCTCCTCTTCCTGCTCGGGTGGCGCTCGGCGGTCTATTAGCTGCCACTGAAGGTGGCTCCCCTTCCTGCTCGGGTGGCGCTCGGCGGTCTATTAGCTGCCACTGAAGGTGGCTCCCCTTCCTGCTCGGGTGGCGCTCGGCGGTCTATTAGCTGCCACAGAAGGTGGCTCCCCTTCCTGCTCGGGTGGCGCTCGGCGGTCGTCGTCGTCGGTCTATTAGCTGCCACTGAAGGTGGC